>NC_137610.1:13018927-13433927 GCF_963280865.1 Gymnoscopelus braueri
TGTTTGAGAGCTTCATTGTCAGTGGGAGATAGAGTTGTCATAGTTTATTGTTACTGTGTGGTTGTTATTGAGTGCATTCAAATGTCCAATTATGTATCATTACTGTATAATGCAAACAAGGGGGGCTGAGAAGTTTTTTCTTCAACATCTTATAAGATACTGTGCTTTTTTCATCAGTCAACATTGTTATCATATTTAAATCGATGACAATTACTCTTTTTTTCTTTATTCATTATTCATACATTCTCCGGTCATCTTCAGTCATTTTGTGCGAGGTTCAAGATGTGAAAGACCAGTTGTAGATTTACGATAGGGTTATTTGAGAATGTTGTTAAGAATACTTGCAAACATACTGGTAATTACGATGGGGGATTTCAGAGAGATTTCTACTTTAAATCTCCCTGCAAATATTTTGGGAACTTGATTTGTTGTCAAATCAAAGAATAGGCAAATATCTGTTTACATTTAAGGGTACATTTGTGAATAGGTGTGTGTGTGTGTGTGTGTGTGTGTGTGTGTGTGTGTGTGTGTGTGTGTGTGTGTGTGTGTGTGTGCGTGCGTGCGTGCGTGCGTGCGTGCGTGCGTGCGTGCGTGCGTGCGTGCGTGCGTGCGTGCGCTGTGGTGGGAGTATATTTATGTGTTATGTGTATTCATCAAGTGCATTCTGGGTCATACCATTTGATAATCAAATGGACTTTGCCCCATCACACTAAGTCTCATAGAGTACCACTCTGCGAGTGATTAATTATTAACACCTCTTTTACACACACACGCACAGGCAGTGCACACTCGCACACTGACATGCACACGGGTGTGCACACGTACACACTCGCACGCACGCACACACACACATACAGTACACACACATACACACACAATGTCACCCAGAAGCACATTGTTTAAGAGGGTTGCATACGTACATCATGTATGTCCTAATTTCATTCAAGTTTAAGTGTCATTGTGATTAGTGCGAATCAGTTGCTTTAATTGATTTCCTGCTCAAAAGTCTAAAGCACATATTAGACTAACGGAAATTAAAGCAAACGAGGCACATTAGATAGAATTATAGGAGTCAATCTATTACAGTAATGGGTATTCACTCACTCACTCCTCTGTTTGTCTTTATCATAGATTATTACATTGTAGACAACTCGGGCATTGAAATGGTGGAATAACACACACCCACACACATGCACACGTACACACACACTGCCCTCTCAGCCCCCTAATCTCTCAAAAGGCCAGTCTGTATCGAAGTCAGACTGACAATCATCGCACTGTTCCCCTTCGAACACAGCTGGACACAACAGAACATAGAGGACAGGGATATTTACACATCCCAGCCCCCTGTCATCCTAACTCAACTTTGACTGATTTACAGTATTTAGTGGTTAAAGTTGCTTTAAGTTTCTGCCTATTGGCTAGGGATTAATTTAATTACTACATAATGATATGAGTGGTGTGCTGTCATTTTATTGAGTGTTCTTTCAAAGCTGTCAAGAATGTAATAATATTCCCTGCCATTTGTTAAACAGGACAAATTAAGTGATAACAGATGATTACCGTAGTTCCACATGTCAAGCAAAAAGATATACACCTACCTAAAACAGAACAGAATTAACTTAATTAAAGCAACACAGTAACCTATGCTGTACAGAGTATATGCATCATCTATTCTCTTAACTACTTAACCCTCGTAGGGTCTTCGTGTTTTAGTCACAACCAGGGCCTTCGTGTCACTTTGACCCGAAGGCCCTGTGTGAAAATTTTCATTTTCATGAAAATTTTCATTTTCATATCATATCGTTTAGTACAGTAAATAAGGCAAATAGAAGAAGTTTCATAGAGAACAAAAAATGTTTACATACGTTTAATTCATGTTGAAAATGTTAAACCGGGTCAAAAGGACCCAAGGACCCTACGAGGGTTAAACCCCAGCATCCGTATTGTGGGGAAAGCTTTCGCAGAAAATCTCGACAAGCTCACAACACGTTACACGACACGTTGTGAGCTTGTTGATCTGCGATTTTTCAGCGAAAGCCTTCCTCACAATAACAGAAAATACACTAGCATAGAGCCCTGAGGAACTCCGCTCAACCATATGGGGTTTAAGTGGTTAACCGTACTCTCTTGTTTTCACTTCCTGTACTACAGCACTTATTTAGATTTTTCAATCATTTCGTGCGGATATTATTGTATTTTCTTTTGTTCCGCACTGCTGACTATTTTCCTCTCCCCCTCTATCCCTCTCTCCCTCCGGCCTCCATCCATCTCCCCTCCCCACTCTCCGCATCTCTCTATTTTTCGTTATCAGTCCTGCCAACCTAAATTTACTGCCCATTTGGGTGGGGTGCACATCTGGATCTCATTTAAGAGAAGCTATACTTCTCTTTTTCCATGGCTCTGGCATGCATTAAAAGACATTAACTGACTGTTTCTGTCCAAAGCCAGTGACTCAAGACAGCTAGTAGTTGAAGTCTGAAATATATATATATACACTGAAAACGTATTACATGAAATGATAAAGTGCAATAATACAATAAACTTTGCGTGAAGTGTTTTTCTTTTTCTTTTTTTTGCTTGGTTTACATCTTATTTGATGCTTGATGCTTTTGCTAGCATGTTATCAAAATGAGGGCTTGGATGCTGTCAGTATGGTCAAACAAGATTGTTCCAGTGTCTGATAGAGAGAATAATCATCATCATACCAGAGACCACAATTCTTCATGTGGTTATTAGTGATTGATTGATTGATTGATTGATTGATTGATTGATTGACATTTTTAATCCCTTGGAGGATTCATTTCACCACTATCTGTAGGGACAACAATGACAGTAAAGGCTACAGTGTGTAAACAAAAAAAAATAGATAAATAGATATAATAAAGAACACAAGGCTTACAGACATCTACCGATGTTCGTTAAATACTTTTACAGCTGACGGAAAAAAAGTGTTCCAAAGCCTGGTGGCATCCACATGCATGTGGCACTGAATGTACTGTACTTCTTAGACAATAATACTAAACAAGGATGGACAATATATACAGACAGAGACACCTTCTGTGAACGGTAGTGATGATAGGGACCACAACATTAGCAACGTAAGACACTGAGGAATGATAAGCGTGATGTCTTAATTGAGATTTTAAAGCAGAGAGCAAAGTTGGAGGGAGACAAAAAGAGCAAAAAAAGAGCATTTTCCCCCAATGGTAACACTGAAATTCTTGGCATTCCCAACTGAGTAGTTGCTTAATCTATTAGAGAGAGAGAGAGAGAGAGAGAGAGAGAGAGAGAGAGAGAGAGAGAGAGAGAGAGAGAGAGAGTCAGGGGCTGCCTGCCCACCCACTGTATACCTCATCTTGACCTTCTATCAACCCCCTTCACTCTGTTCCCATCTCTTCTCTCGCTCTTGTGGTTAGAGGCAAATCTCCCATTTGGGAATTACAACAATTGAATGGAATTGAATTTTTAGAGAACAACCATAATGTTTAATCATCAAAGTTGTATCTGTAAAGGTCTGTGGTAAATTCGTACGTGCTTTATTAAAAGAAAACAAAAGAAAACAACAACAAACAAACAAAAATATACCTATTATGTATTATGCATAAGAGTGAGTTCTACAAGCTACCAATTTTGGAGATTACAGGGGTCATGTGTTTGGGATTTGAGGAGCTTTGGTTGCGAAGGGGTGAAAATGGCTCTGGGGTGCTGTGAGGAGAGAGAAGAGGATTAATGGTTAAATCAATTATGCTACATAAAAAAAAAAATACCAAAAGCAAAACTCCTGAGTGATAATTTAACTCTATGGGTAAATGTTTACACTTTGAGAGTTAAATTACAGGAACACTTGAGATGTTACTGCACATTTATAGCAAAGGAGAACCTTTTCCATTTGGACACATGTTTGTGTTAATGATACATATTAATATATGCTTCAAGTTATTCTTTAATACGTTTTTGCAATTGTTTCAACAATGTTGAGAAACCAAAAACAAAAAAATGTGACTCTTGTGTACTTGTATATAATATGTAATGAATGAAATGTTGAATCTTGAAGTAAGGGGGTTGAAAGTGAAGAAGATGAGTTCAAGCTAGCAGTTACAACTGAGAGATTATTACAAATTGTATTGAATAATTATCATTTTATTGAATACTTTTTTTTTACTTTAAATATGAGTCATCTTACTATGAGATGACTCATAGTAAGAGTCATCTTGAATGCTTCCAGTGTCTATGTAACTAGTTAGATGCACGGAAACAGTAGTCCTTGGTTGTACTGTAAAGTTGATTACTAATGCCTACTCAGACTGTTAGTCAAACCTCCTTGTTTAATTCAAGAGCATAGATTGAGCTCAGTTTGTTTTTGATAACCTTAATTCTGAAAGCAAATCATGGCTCCATTGTCATTACATACTGAGGCACAAATAGTAACAGAAGGTACCTTTACTTGAATAAATGTGTTGGTACAAAATGACAGAGTATTCAGAGTAGACAAACAGATTATTACACAAGTACGGCTAATATATCAAAACGAAATGGACATAATCTTATTCTCTCAAATAAGCCGCTGTAACAGTTACGACATACTGTGAGTTAGTGTTGGCACTGGCTTGCTGTTGTTGGAATTGACGTGGATGGTTGGCATATGGTTCCCATTGCTAACTCCCAGAGCTCTCCACCTCTCCTCCATGTTTCCCCCGGACCCTTTCTTTATCGCAGGTCATGATATTACCAGTTCTCTGGAGCCAACCAACATCGACACCAGTATCCTGGAGGAGTACATCAGCAAAGAGGACGATAGCACTGACATGTCAGTAGGGACTCCAAACCAACACATCACAGTGCACCAAACCTCCCAATCAGATCATGTCGTTACAAAGGAATTTGTGTCTCTGATAAGGCTAATCCTCTCTCTCTCTCTCTTGCATTTTTCATTTTTTTACAGCTGCTTCTCAGAGGTCCACAGTGGTCCAGTACCGAATTACTCATCTCCCCAACCAGGAGTTTCCTCCTCCGGGGGGCTGGTGTGTGGTGTGAGTCCCCCCATCCCACTGCGCCAAGGAGTCCCTCCATCCGGGCCCCCGAACTGTCAGAACCCTTACCCACCTGGGCCATCCCTTGGACTGCTCCGACACAACTACCCCTGCCTGGGGCAGCAGCAGCAATCACAGCAACAACAGCAGCAACAGCAACAGCAACAGCAACAGCAACAGCAACAGCAACAGCAACAGCAACAGCAACAACAACAACAACAACAACAACAACAACAACAGGCTCACATCAAGCCTGAGCACAGGGGCCATTACGCTCCAGGGTGAGCTGAGAGAAGCAAAAATAGTATCATTATTATAATAAAAATATACTGTATCTATTCAATGTATTTAATTGAGCCACCAGGTGGTCCCACCCTGCAGTCCTGAGTGTTAATTTAACGAACAATGTAAAAATGGAACCAGTGCACTTACATTTTAGTTTAGTTTTTTGGACACTTGACCAAGAGGGCAATATTTACAGTATGACCCAATACTAGAGTTATGAGGCACAGCTGTAATAGCTGTAAAAGGGATTTATCATAGAACCCGAGCATGTTCCGTCAAAGCAGCATCATCATATAAAAGCAACTTTTTTTGTTTTGTTATCATTACTACTAAGAAATTTGGTAAACCACTTGGGTGACGCAGCATTTATTTTCCATTGTGCATCGAAACCAAACACACGCCCTACTGCAGGTCCATGATGCAACCAAGCCTTTGATTAAACTTCACTGAGACAAATAAAGTCTTGGCTGACCAAGAGGGAAGGGAGACTCATATCAGAAACAGAGTCAAATTACACCATGTCAAAAGTACACACACTCACACAATCTTGGTTTGAAGAGCTATACGCGTCCCAAATAATTTCTTCTTTAAATATACAAATACAAACATTTTGAGAACCTGGGGGAAAAAAAACAGTGTGCTTAGGTGGACACTGACAAACTTCAGCATGAAGCTATTTCAAAGAATTCTATCGAAAATTTGTTTTCATTTGATAAGGCTGTAACAAAAGAATCTTCTCATTGTCCATTTTCTTAGGACACTACCTGAGTCCCCCCCAGACTCCAGTTCAGAGCCCTACTCTCCCCAGCAAGTGAATGGTAAGTAACTGACCAACACTGAGAGAGAGAGAGAGAGAGAGAGAGAGAGAGAGAGAGAGAGAGAGAGAGAGAGAGAGAGAGAGAGAGAGAGAGAGAGAGAGAGAGAGAGAGAGAGAAACAGACAGACAGACAGACAGACAGACAGGCAGGCAGGCAGACAGACAGACAGACAGACAGACAGACAGACAGACAGACAGACAGACAGACAGACAGACAGACAGACAGACAGACAGACAGACAGACAGACAGACAGACAGACAGACAGACAGACAGACAGACAGACAGACAGAGACAAAAGGAGAGAGAGGGATCAAGAAAAGGAGCGAGGGGGAAGGTAGAAGAAGAGAAAGAAAGAAAGAAAAACAGAGTGAAACGAAGAAAGAGGGAGAGAACGAGAGAGAGAGAGAGAGAGAGAGAGAGAGGAGGGAGAGCACATAACAAACAGAAATGGTTAGTGCGGGCTATATCTTGTAGACTGCAACCCCTGGCAGACATTGAGTCGGGAAACTCATATACTGACCGGGTTGCACAGGGGAGCAGAGATATGGATTGCAAGTGTAACAAGTAAAAGAAGGGGTTGAGCGGGAGAGACACAAAAACATGGAGGATCTTCGCACAGGTAGGTGTGCCCATGGCTTTGTCCATCCTTCCAAGCCTGCTCTCTCTGCTCAAATCAATACCTGTTACTCATCACTAAGGGACATTTGAATAGAGCATAGAGACCAAGAGAAATTGAGTTAATGTGTAAACAAATTGATAAATTCAAACATTCAGTACAGCACGTACCTGTCATTTATTAATCTTCATTCAGACATTAACAAATTTAGATGTGTATTATACATTCAGAATTTGTATAGAGGAGTTACACTTGTCACTTATCTATTAATCTATCATTTCCATAATTGCCCTGGAAATAGAATTTCATCAAATAAATTCAGTTCCTTTGAACTCAGAATTGAGGTCTTGTTTTTAAATGCATGATAAATGGAGTCACAGTGTGCTTGGCTTTGTCTCAACATTCCGACACAAGTCGAACTGTCCTCAAAATCACTGTGTGTACGTCTTGTACTGCTCCCACACACCTGCGTTGGTCTAGCAGCCCATTAGTGAAGAAGGTGTGGGATTGTTTTATCTGATCGGCATTACTCCAGGCGGAAACAATAGAAAACACCATTAGCCAAGGGTGGAGGAAACGGGAACAAGCTGCTTAAAATAATGAAATGCAAATGCAATAGATTGGTAGGGTTAGAAGAGCTGAAAGGTCTTCTTAGGTCTTCTTGTTTGTGCGAGTAGACATATTTGCAAGCAAAATTAATAGCTAAACACACTGGATATAGTGAGTACACACCTGGATGTAACAGGAACCCATGTGAAGCCCCAGGTGTGATAATATACAGTATTTTGATACTTTGGCAGACACATGCACTAAACAAAAACAACATTGTGTTTAGTGGGAGTAGGAAAAAGGAAATAACAGTTCAAGTCATGTGTACGGCTTTGTGAGCATCAATAATAATTGCGTGAAATAATAAAACATTGAATTGTTGTATTTTTGTAGACCCTCACATGCTCAGGACCATGACACCTGAGAACATGTGTCACATGACTCCCCCGCCGCTCCTTCCACCGCATGGACACTATCCCAGCATGCACCGGGACATGTACCCCAAGCTGGAGCCCATTATATCGCAGTACTCCATCGGCCCGACTCCCGGCAGCAGTGGAGACATGCAGCAGCAGCAAACACAGATGCTTCATCAGCTGCTGCAACATCCTCAGGGACAGGAGTGAGTGATAAACACACAGAAGGGGTAGAGCAGTGGTTATTTTTCGTGCCAAGAACCCCCAAAGTGATATGTATGTGGCCGCGGACCCCCACCTGAAAATATGTTGTGCCAGGGACCCCCAGAAGCAAAGATTTGTGTTAAAAATGTTGGCCTTTAAAAAAAAAAGATTTTCAAGATTTGTCAAAAAATAGCAGATCTACAAGCTTGGTGCCACGCTATGAGCTTGTATATCTGCTATTTTTGAATAGCCAAAGTATAAAATATGGATAAAGGGGTTAAAATGATTGTGACGCTTTATTAACGAATTTTGCTGGGGACTCCCTGGTGTCCCCCCAAGGACCCCTGGGGGTCACCGGACCCCACTTTGAGAACCAACGGGATAGAGGGATGGAGGGATGAAGTAGAGCAGGTGCGACAAATGGGGGAGTGAGAGAAGTAAAGTCTATGGAAACTCACACAGGCCTAACTGCATGCAGAGACAAAGAAACAAGACGCAATGGGAGCGATTGAGTGAAGGAGGAGAGAAGAGAGGGAGAAGGATGGGAGGGACTGGGGGAGGGAAATATGTGAGAGCGGGGAGCAAGGAGGGCCATATGAGGCGCAGTAAATTAACAGTCAGGATTGTGCATAATATACGGTAAATATCAACCCTTTGAGAAAAAACTATATATTTGCTTTGCTCCAAAATCCATATGTTTGATGGGAAAACAACTGCAGCCATGTTGTTCTCCTACTGTGAATGTGTGTGGTCCGTTATGTTTCAACGTTTTCGGCTGTTGACGTTGTGTTTCTCTTTGTGCAGAGGAATCCCTGGTCACCAGGCCAAGAAGCGGAAGCACTCAGAGTCTCCCAACAGTACGCTCAATTCCCAAATCCTCACAGGTATCATCAAACAAGAACCAGGTAGGCAGGCATCTTTCTTTCTCCTCGTCTTTCCTCACCTGCTCTCCGTCTCACTCTTATCTGCTCTCACCCGCCCTTAACCTCTGGAGAAATACCACCAAATTAACAGTACCCCACCTACGCCCTCTCACGGGAACGAGCTACAGACTTTTGCGAACATTCTTCTTTGAAGTGACTGACAGGCCTGACATTATCCTCCACCTTCTATACTAATTTCTTGGATGCCGTTTCAGGTTTAATGCAGGACGCAGACAACAGCTACTTGGACCCAAACTACCAGTGTATTAAGTGGCAGCCACACCAGCAGAACAAGTGGACGCCATTGTATGACGTCAACTGCAAAGAACTGTGGGTGGAAATTTATTTCAGCATGTCTATAGATCTCAATCTATGAGTATTGTCTTGACAGTAACTTAGCTCAGAGAGACGAAAGCCCTCAACATAGAGGTAATAGCAAGAGAGTGCTAAAAGAGGGGTAAACGGATAATTCCGCGAACTACAGAGGGAGGGAGGGAGTGGAGAGGGAATGGAGGGATTGTAGATGTCTACAAATTCCTCCGAGGTGAGCTGTGCGGGGGAGGGTTTCGGTTTGGAAAGAGAACGTGGGGAGTAGGAGAGGGAGAGGGTTGGTGGGGCGACTGGGCGAGTGTGTGTATGGAGAAATTAGCGAACGCCTCTTTGTTCAATGCCAAAGAGACCTAAGATTAGGGGGTAAACCTGAACTCATAGAACCTACCCAATGGTTTATTGCCATCACCACCTGGTTGGTCACCACGGTTTGAAGCAACGCCATGCCCACTTATGGGTTCAGAGGGTTTTATTGCACTCAAATCCATCAGCCATCAGTGGGGTATTCAGAAGGTCCTAGTACTGGTGTTGTTAAGTCAGAGACTCCCCCTGGTGTTAGGCATTGAAACTGCATTAGCCTAATATTCTTCCCATAGCTTGCCTCAGTTACATTCATTTTCCAATAACTGACAGCCAAGAGGAGCATTCAAACTTTTCCCACTCATCATTATGTCCATCTTGACGATCTGTAGGCCAATGACCACCTACCGTGTGGACGCTGACAAGGGCTTCAACTTCTCCTTGTCCGACGACGCCTTTGTCTGCCAAAAGAAGAACCACTTCCAGGTCACAGTGTACATCGGCATGCTGGGAGATCCCAAGTACATCAAGACCAGTGAAGGTCTGCAGCCCATTGACTGCTTCTATCTAAAGCTAAATGGAGTCAAGGTAAGGCAAAGGGAAGCAGTATTAGTGACATCTACAGTTGTCACTAATACTAGTACTTGGTCTGCCTTTATGATCCTCAGCTCAGTACCTTAAAGGGTGAGTTCACCCTCAAAATTACTTTTTTCTTTCAATTACTCACCCCATGAAGTCTTGAATTCATGGAGATTTCCTTGTTTTTGTCGCATTCCTGATCCAATATTCCAATATTTTGAAGTAAATAGGAGGCCAGGCTTAACAAGAGCAATACTGTATTTAAAACATTCGCTTACAACCTGGACAGTAGTAGTTCTCCCAGTGATTACACTGAGTTGTTTTGGAGTTTATATACATTATTTTTAATACAGTTTTGCCATGGCCTCCTATTTACTTCAATTCATCAAATATTGGAACATTGGCTCAGGAATCCGACAAAAACTAAACAATCTCCATGAATTCAAGGCTTCATGGTGTGAGTAATTGATAGAAAATCAATTAATCTGATTAATCTCAGCCATCCTAAAAGTGATTGTGGTCTATCTTGTCTTCCAGTTGGAGGCCATGAACCAGTCCATCAATGTGGAACAATCCCAGTCAGACCGCAGCAAGAGACCCTTCAAGCCAGTAATGTAAGTCTGGATTATTTCACTGAGGCAGATACTACTGAATATTCACTACACAGGTTTATATGCCATGTTTTGTTATTATTGATTTATTAGATTATTATTGAATGCTTTTTTGACAACAATGATAAGAGGAGGGATAGCATGAACTGGTCCTGAGGTGGTATTCAACCCCAGGATGTAGCACTTATGTGGTCAGTGAACATTAACTGGTTCAGCCAACAGGACTACCCCCCATAAGGCAACTTGATGGTGGATCAGTTTTTTGTCTCCCAGGGTAACCGTGCCTCCAGAACAAGTTACTAAGGTGACGGTGGGACGACTCCATTTCAGCGAGACCACAGCGAACAACATGAGGAAGAAGGGCAAGCCCAACCCTGACCAGAGGTGAAACACCACTGGCATCCCAGTAGTTTCTGCATTTTAAACTTAAAACAGGTTCACCTAATTGTAACCATGACAGCACATGTGATGATTGTGTGCCGTTACATCCAAGGCTCCAGTACAGTAGTTAAATCTCTGTGTGCTCATGGTACTCTCTGTGTTTCCCAGGTACTTCATGCTGGTGGTGGCGCTGCAGGCTCACTCCCACAGTCAGAGCTACACAGTGGCCGCTCAGGTGTCCGAGAGGATCATCGTCAGGGTAACATCTGTCAGTCTGTGTCTGTCGGACCGTCCTTCTCCAACCATATCCCTTGTGAATGTGTCATCGGTCACCGTACAGCTGAGAAGCTCACAGTTTTTTCTCCATTTCCTCCACCATATCATTGTTGTAATCCCATTCCATTGGCATTCCATTCCATTTGTTCTGGATTTGGTGACTGTGATCCCTCAGCATAACATACTTTTAATGTGCGGTTGCCTTTTTGTTTGTGTTCTGGACTGTATACCAAACCATATATATATGTTACAGTATGATTGGAGAACCAGTACGATTGAAGAAGGCTCGCTCGTTTTTACCACCCACCCAGCAATTCTGTAGAAGCAACACTAGAGGGAGCCACAAGCCAGGCTTGTGCACAAGCATATATTGCCGCGACCACACACACACGTGCGCGCGTGTGTGACCGGCTTCGAGTGCTATCAATGCATTGAATGGGGAAATAGGCGAGTTTATTAGACCTTTCAATGGGCGAAATAGGCTACTACCTACCCGCGATTTATCAGACCATTCATTCAGGAGCTACTGACCTACTTGGAGGCGGAGCAGTCCGCACAACAATATTTACGATTCTGTGCCTATCGGTACATAACTCAAACGGCGCTGAGTAGGCACAGGCGAACGTCACACCGTTCAGGACGGCAACTCGGTCGCCTTAGCTCCCTCTGTGGTCCTTCACGGGGTGACAGTTCGCCTGTGACTGCGCGCCTCCGTCAGGGTCCAAAACCAAAAGCGAAACCTAAACTGAACTATTAAGTCATGTCAGTTGGTAGGTTAGTATGTCTTGATAACACCCAATGAATGGTCTGATAAATCGTGGGTAGGTAAGTAGGTCGCCTATTTCGCCCATTCAAAGGTCTAATAAACTCGCCTATTTCCCCATTCAATGCAGATAGCATTCGAATCAGGTGGACTGTTAAGATACTTTTATTGTGTTCTGCTGGCTTTTGTTTTAGTTTCTCCCTGACACACACACACACACACACACACACACACACACACACACACACACACACACACACACACACACACACACACACACACACACACACACGGAGGAGGAGAAGGAGAAGGAGGAGGAGCTCCTCCTCCTCGCGAGCCTCGCTAATAAACCCTGTCTCGAAAAGCCCCGCATCGCCCCGAAGCCCCGTGCCTAAAAACGAGCGCTCTGTCTTCAATCGTACTGGTTCTCCAAACGTACTGTGACATATATACTCTAAGTAAAATAGGTCATAAGAACCCTACTTCTTTGTTCACAGCTTGTGAACACTGAAGTAGAGCCCAGTGGCGCTTGTTGCTATGCATACCATAACCAACTTAAACGTGTCACGAAGGACCCCACGGATTGATTACTTCCTCTTCTGTATTTGACAGTGTTGCAGTGGCAGTGTTGTAATTATGAATGGAAATGTCATTTCTATATTTAGTTCTATGTACTGTACCAGTACTACCAGTAGCTAAAGGCAACTCTGTATATAGCTCAAGTTGCCTGTGTGGAATTCACTGCTAGTATTTATGAATCCGCATTGTATGGTGTATTGCCCAATTCTCCAGTTCATTGCATAATACAAAAGCTTTACAAATGGATTTCATGAAAACTGCACAATCTCCTCTGAGTAGATACATTCTACTGTACCTCGGCAAACTGTTGGGGAAAACCATTATGAGGCAACGTATTCAGTGACTTCTAGCAATTCCTAGGCCACTGCCAATCCTAGCCAATCCTGGAGCTTGTATCTGAACATGTTTGTATGTCTGTTCTGTCCCAGGCGTCGAACCCAGGTCAATTTGAGAGCGATAGTGAGGTACTGTGGCAGCGTGGCCAGCTCCCAGACTCTGTGTACCACCACGGCCGCGTGGGGATCAACACGGACCGCCCCGACGAGGCCATGGTCATCCACGGCAACCTCAAGGTCATGGGGTCACTGGTCCACCCCTCTGACCTCAGGGCCAAGGAAAATGTCCAAGAGGTTAGCACTAAACTGCCTGTGTGTGTGTGTGTGCGCGTGTGTGTGTGTGTGTGTGTGTGTGTTTGTGTGTGTGTGTGTGTGTGTGTGTGTGTGTGTGTGTGTGTGTGTGTGTGTGTGTGTGTGTGTGTGTGTGTGTGTGTGTGTGTGTGTGTGTGTGTGTGTGTGTGTGTGTGTGTGTGTGTGTGTGTGTGTGTGTGTGTGTGTGTGTGTGTGCACACGTGTGTGTGTGTGTGTGTGTGTGTGTGTGTGTGTGTGTGTGTGTGTGTGTGTGTGTGTGTGTGTGTGTGTGTGTGTGTGTGTGTGTGTGTGTGTGTGTGTGTGTGTGTGTGTGTGTGTGTGTTCGATTTTGAAACTATTCTATAGAGGTTTGGTCTTTGGTCTGCATGTGCATGCTTGTTATCATTGAGTCATGGCTGTGTATGCCCATCCGAAGTGCCCGTGCTAAGCATCGTTTTGCGAAACAGTGCCAGGCCAGGCAGGTGTGATTGCGTGTTTTGTGCGTCCATTGTCCTTGATCCATACATTCTCATGACCACATCCCTGCACACGCATGCCTGTCTTTGTCATTCTGTCTGTCCCGTGTGCAGGTGGACACCACAGACAATTTGAAACGGATCTCTCAGATGAGGCTGGTGCATTATCATTTCAAGCCTGAGTTTGCGGCCAGCGTGGGCATAGAGGGCAACACTGCAGAGACCGGTAACACCTTGTCCCACTTCATACATAACCTCTCTTCGACCCTCCATCCTAGAGTAGCAGTTCATTTGTGGCTTTTTTGTTTACAAAACTGTGCGTATCACCACAGACCACAACGTATTAATATTTTATCTCGTTTGACCTGTATGCACACTTTATTATGTTGTGTGTAGGTGTTTATTTATGCATGTGGGTGCCCTCTCAGTGCTGGCTTTCACCTTGGCTCTTATCATCTCCCCCACCTGCAGGAGTGATAGCTCAGGAGGTGCAGAAGATCCTGCCTGAAGCGGTGAAGGAGGGAGGGGATATAGTGTTCGCCAACGGAGAGATCTTACCCAAGCTGCTGGTGGTCAATAAGGTAACGGGCACACTCTCTGTCTTTCTCTTACATACACACACACAGTACAGACACTACTCCTGTCATACAGGTGCTCATTCACTGACGCCGCTAATCGAATCCCTCCTTAAGGACCGGATCTTCATGGAGAACGTGGGTGCAGTCAAGGAGCTGTGCAAGCTGACAGACAACCTGGAGACCCGTATAGACGAGCTGGAGCGCTGGAGCCGGAAGCTGGCCAAGCTCCGGCGTCTGGACAGCATGAAGAGCACCGTGAGTGGGGGCACTGTCAGGTGAGAGGAGGGGCTTACAGCTGCTGGGACTTATAATATATCAATTATTTTTTAAATATACAAACAGACCAAAAATTTAGTCTTAAATGATAAGATGAGATGATGAGAGAAGTTATTATTTTTGAGTTTCCAAATTACTGTATTGTATTGTATTTGTGAAGATTATTAAGAGTTTAAAATATATTTTTAAACTCTGGAAAGTATATGGCCAGAAAAAAAGCTGTCTACACACACATATAACATACATACATTTATTTTATTTTATTCAATGTTTATGTTTATTTATTTGAAAAAACTAAACTAAAATGTGTGATGTTTATCACTCTTATCCCTCTAGCCAATCAGGAAGTTACTTCAGCAGGACAGGAAGTGGCCCACTCAAGAAGAAGAATGTCAGACCTGGGAGCAAGGTATGTGGTTATACTGACATATTTAAAGATTGTGTTACTGATGCTGATTTCACACCAGCAGCGATGAGTGAATGTCAGCACTGAGGACATTCTCTTAATGGCCGTGTCCGAACAAGGTATTGTAAATAACACCCTTGTAAATAAGCTAGTTGTGATCCAGTGATGTCTCGACACACTGCGGCAACAGCTAAGTTGAACTTTTCTCAACTTTGCCTGCTGCCGCTTCACTTTCTGCTGGCTCCACCTCCTGCCGCAGTGGGGAAGGCGGCGTTGTTTCTTTCCACATACAAGGCATTGAACGTCACTGCTTTCTCAGAACATGGAAGCGAAATACCACTGCGTGTGAATTCAGCATGAGGTTGTTTCAGCCCAGAATAGGAACAGCTTTAGTGTGATCTTTGTGTTTGTGTGTTTTATTTTCAGAACTCACTTCCTGATCAAGGCTGTATCAGCCAGAGATTCATGCAGGGGACCATCCTGGCACTTGTCATTGTCATGGCCTTCAGGTTAGTCTGAGAGAAACTATATCTACAATATGTTTCACAATTACTTCTTCATTGAGCCCCATACCTCGTGCACAAATTTCTCACCTACACATTGTGATTATCATATATTCCATTGTTATAATTTATAGTGGGTTGTCACTGCACCATAAGTCAAAGCTTATTATTTGTAATTATCTGTAATTGAAGGCTTAGTATTTGTCTTATCTGGTGTGCCATCTGCTTCAAATAACTTTATTGACATTATCAACTTCTCAATGGAAGCCTCTAACCACTGCAGACCACTGTATTATATTGTATATTGTACATCACTCATACATAATGAAGTGTTCATTTAACACTGAAAGTTAAATTAATTAATAATAATAATACTTAAGGTAAAGCTACAATCTGTAAGATGTATGTCCGTTGTCTCCCTATCCCGGCGGAGAAAGGTAATTGCAATGATTTCCAAACTACAGCAAAGACCGTGATGCATCTAATTATAGTCCATTTCAGAGCGAGCTCGACAAGGCCTGAAAAATCTCTCCTGCTCTCTCTCCCTGTTGTGCAATGTGATTTGAATCACTGCCCATGTCAATCCTATAACAATTAGGAGCAGTGAGCGCCATTCTACGGTGCTCGGGGAGCAATTAGGGGTTAAGAGTCTTGCTCAGGGACACACTTCGACACATTGCAGGCCTGGCCTTGAATCAAACCTGGGACAACCAGGGCCTCTGGCTTCCCAGGCGGGCTCACTATTACCACTCAGGCCACCCAGAAACAAACTCATGTTTGGTAGTATTTTCCCGGTTTGATTGGTCTCGGGCTCAGTATTGTGTATGTGACGTTCCAGTAATAATGTTCAGGTTCGTTGAGAACTCTACATCTATTTGTCTTATCTGGTGTGCCATCTGCTTCAAATAACTTTATTGACATTATCAACTTCTCAATGGAAGCCTCTAACCACTGCAGATGTTCTAGTTATATTGTATCAACATACTCAACCATATACAGATTGGTGATAACAATGTTTTATTCATTAAAATAAGTGCTGGATTGTAGCTTTAATTTGCTGTGTAGTACGGCGTAGTGTTTTGTGACTGTTGATAATTGTGTTAAAGATGGGGTGCCATGATTTTCAGTGATTTCCCCCCCCCCTAAAACATAATCATCAGGTATTATGGTTATACTAGGAGGAAGATTTTTTTCAAAAAAGTGTACAGAAATTGTTAAAATTATGTTTTTATGTGGACACGCCTCCAGTTCAATAAGTATACCTGGTTCTCACCTTAGCACCTCCTCCACCACCTTAGCACCACCCACCTGTCCTAGTCCCTCCTCCTCCTCATGCCCACACCTGTTGTGTTATGATAATGAGGGGGAGGGTATGTTTTTACTATGTCACTAAAGCGCTGTTTCTCTATTGGCACGTTTGACCCTCAAGGTTTCAGCCTCCAGGAAGAAACTCCAAATAGTCAGAGAAGACATAAAACACCATAAAACCACCACCGGGGGGCTTAATGAAGTTCTATCAACCTCATAGACACATGAAAAACTGAAAAGGTGCAAAAACATGGCACCAGCTCTTTAAGATCTCTCGTTTGTTGCCCTCAGCGTCATCTCCATGTCCATCCTATATGTACTGACCCTACACCATCGAGGAGACGTCTCAGAGAAGGCTGAGTATGTAATCCCCCCTCACACTTTATACACAATAAAATCCTCTGCGTTCATTTAACTCAGTGTACAAATGTAACCAAAGGGACCATTCCAGGTCAATTGCTCTCAGTTACAGATGGTTAAATTAACACCGAGGATTTTACTGTGTACTACAACAAATCAACTCTCCACTTCTTCTTTGAATTCTTTTTACTATTCCCCTTAATGTCTTTCATTTCTTGTGAAATCAGCAGCTATGTCTCCTCCTGTGTTCTCCACTTTTCTTGGATGCCTATCTTCACTGCCACTGTCTCTCTCTGTCCACCTGTCTGCCTATGGTACTGTATCGCTTCCTGTAACTTTATTTCCTGTGTGTGTCTGCCTTCTGTCATTCTATCAATATCTTTTGATTGCCTGGCTGGATGTTTCTTTTGCCTTTGCATGAGAGGAGGTCTTGGGTTGTACATTTAGAGCATCTTATAATACAATATAAGAAATATTAAACATATAGACAAATATTAACCGGTTATCCATTGAAGACAAAGCTATAGGAGGTAAAGATGCTATAGACAACATTCAGCCACTAGACAACCCCTCTGTTCCTTATTCGCCTGAGACACGTCTGTAGCACTCCTCTAGTTTACATAAAATGTTTTTTAATCAATGTCACATTTAATTGTATTGCTTGGCACTGAATTATTGTTTTGACAATAGTACCCTATTTACCTCCACTATGAATGGCACAGGCCCAAATCTGCGTTGTCCGGTTCTGCTCACCAGTCTACCACATCTACACCAGGTGAGCAGAGATGCTTTTACTGTTCCTGGCAGTTATAGAAGATCATCAGGCCATACACACTACCACACAGCGTGGTAGTTTATTCTTTTTAGGTGCAGTCTTATTTGCTCTTCGTTTGTCTGAACCCTTCAGGTTGCTGTACGACCACAGCCTCAAACAACCAAACCGCTACACCTCTGTCACCCATTAACAACCAATCCACAGCAGGTGAGTGTACATGCCGCCTAATGGGCATACAACAATAAATAATAGCTGAATTGATACCCAGTCGTCTGTGGTGGGAGATTGATTCGTCAACTTGACTTTCTACTACACCTTTTAGATGCAGGCAGCCTGGGGCCCACACCAGGCACGATCAATAAGAAGGCCAAGTCGAGACCTATGGACAAAGACCGCCACAACAGGAACCGCCTGAGTCATACCTCTGCACCCCTGTACTTTGCCAAGTCCAAGAGACCTCCTCCTACAGACATGGAAGGAATGGGAGGTACCAACCGTCTGCCCGGGGGGCAGCAGCAACCACCCGCACCACGCAGACAGCGTAGCGTACACACAGAGGGTAAGCGTAAAGAAATGGACCTCTGCGGGTCCGTATTATTACACTCTCCGAGTTAAATTAACATTGGTTGTTAATGCTGGGCACTCTCTACACTTGGTATGTAAAAACACAGCCATTTGTTTGCCGATAGTAAATATTTACAACTGAATTATTCTTTGCTGTCTCAGCAGAAGCATTAGCTCCCTCTCTGGTTGGTCTACACATCCTGGAACCAGACCAACAGATTACTGCACCAATCTGTCCAACCCCTGAGAGATGCAGGTGCGTTTGAGATTCATTCCCCCAAACTCTGGTCTCGAGTTGGCATAATGTTGGAGCTAATGGGATTATTACTTGTTTTCTTAAATTGATGTTCTCTTATTTTGAATCCAGCTACACAGTATCTCTCCACGGGAACAAGAACTCGTCCATCTCACAAATCACTTTACACATGATGTGAGTGTAGAAGCAAACCAAAAGTGTTTTACTTTTACCCACATTATGTAGACTAGCATTGTTAACACATAAATAATGTATTTATGTGCATATGTACTTACTTGTTTACTTCATTGCAGGTCCAGTAACAGCGTGTGGGTACAACAATGTGGAGCCACCAAGGGCCGATTGTGTCCAGACCACAAAGAGACAGAGCTCTACAGTGGACAGAAGACATCTACCAAGGTACACACAGCTAAACATAGGTCCCAGTATCATCAAAACAAAGATTTTGCACAGTGCTACCAAGATTATTATTATTATTATTTGTAACTAACTTCTCACTTTTTCTTATCGTTTCTCAGGGGACTCACCACCTGTGGTCAGTGCCAGTGCTGTCATTCCAAGATGTCACCTATCACTTCCGCGTCTCTCTCACTGTGAGTAAACCTGGTCACTCAAACAGAAGTACAGTAGCATTTTTAAGTAGAATTCATCATGCTGAATTCCCAATAGGCAATATACAGCTATGTACAGTTTTGTCTTGGTGCTGTCCATTCTCTGACTGTCCATTGCTGTCCATTCTCTTTTGACTTCCAGTCAGATGTTTGGGTTTGCTGTTAATTGGGAATTTTGAGAAGAGTAAAGTGTCATGTGATGATAGACCAACATTTCCTGAATTTCCTTCTCCATGGTCTTTCCTTTGACAGAGTGAAGTGAGTTGTTCTCCGAAGAAAGAGAACGAGGTGACCGCATCGTACTCTGACCACCATTTTCTCATTCAAAGCAGCTGCATGTGAGAATGAGCCTGATCTTGACCCAGCGCTTTCAAAAACAGCCTCTTTTCTTCTTCATGGTCCAATGTGTATGCTTTTGTGATGGAATAGTGTTTCTCACACTCTTGAACTTGATTTTTTAAAGAGAGACCTATACAAACTATTCACCACATCTCCTTCTCTATGCACTTCCATATGTATATGAATTAAGATCTCTTTCTGCAGCGGAGACCACTGGGCTTTGAAAACGCTGTCTGTAAGTCCTATTCATTTTATATTAGTTTATTCACTGAATATGGACGCAAGTTGAAAGTCATTGCAAATGACAACTGTAGTGTCTCACCATTAATTACTTTTGCCAAAAGTAACGTCCGTAGCTTTATAACTCACTTTGTTGTTCATCTCACAATGTCCTATGCACTTAATATAAGCCATAATCAGTGTTGGGGAAGCTACTTTCAAAGCATAGCTTTGCAAACTAGTTGAACTATAGCAAAGCTACGCTAGGGAGGAATCTAGTTTGGTTAACAAAAGCTACAGTACTTAGAAAAAGTAGTTCAAACTAAATTACTTTGTGAAAAGACATTTCTGTATCTTGGAATCCACTTGGGAACGGCATTGATCCAAAGTGGATCTTCAAATTTGGGCAAGGTTTCAGTCCGATCAGAGACCCTTTGACTTTCATCCATTATGCATTTTCATTTGAATATTTGAAAAAAGTATAAAACACTATGTGAAACATATTATGTTAATTACATGTAGTTACTACCCCCCAACACTGGCCATAATCATTCAACAAACAAAAAAAGCCTGCAAGATAGTGTGCATGTTATTTGTTTTTTTGTTTCGTATTTTTCTTTCTGTTGTCAACTTGTTCTACTAAACTGTATGTACACTGAACCAGTATCAACAGAAAACAAGAACAACTTCAGGAGAACAAAAGAAGACTGTTGGCTTCTGCTGAAGTGAATGTTTGCCAACTTGCATTGAAAATATACCTCAATGGTGCACACTGTCAAGTCCTGCCCCTCTGTGATGGTAGATTGTGTTCCAGGCTTCTGTAGCCTATCACACTGAATTGTCTCATACGTCACCTAACAATACACTGAACAGAGGAAAAATGACTAATTAGTTATTTGAGTCTCAAGTTGTAACCTCAAAATGTACACCATATTAACCACTTAAACCAGCAACTCTTAGTAAAACATACATAAGTTACAACTATACTTGGACCTGAATCTCTTCGCCAAAAAGAGCTGATATACAAGCTAACAACGCGTTGCAACGTGTTGGGATGCTGGGGCCGAAGGCTGGTGTTCAAACTATCCACTACGAGGGATGTGAATAGGGATGCTGGGGTTCAAGTGGTTAAGCTTGATGTACCTTTCACGTCTAATTTCATGACATAAGGCTTAAGTGTATTTGTACTAGTATACAAATTACAGCATCAATCCAAAACAAAGAGGTATTTTGAAGCACACTGGATTAAATATTTTCAGTAGTAGTGTCCACTGGATAGCCTGTGATTAGACTGGACACAGGTACCAAATGACTGGAAATAACGCACAAAAGTGTAGAGACACTGCAAGCTGGTATAGCATCAGATAATGGGATTAGCATGTCCAACACTGACAATACTTCAGAAACACTGGAATAGCATACACTGTATTTCGTTAACTGGATAAAATGCTGGTATGGCAGTCTGGCAGATATAATATCATTTCAGATGCAAGCCCAATCAATTCCCAAAAAAACATTTTGGTGTCATCGTATGACAGGACTCAACTGTGGGGAATCGATTTTTATGCTTGGGTCACAAAGCTGATGTAGAAAGTTGAGTCATGCACACCTAGGAGAGATTTGTTTCTTCTTTTTTTTTTGCTCCAGTTATTTCTAATGACCTGTGCCCACACACATTGCCTAAGAGTAAACAGAATGATAACGCCCTTGATTAATATTTGTTTTTAAATATCTGAACTTGTATAGTTGCCTATTAATTTCTTTCAAATAGTTTTCTTGTTGTTTACTCAATATTATTATATTATTATATCTCACCATATGCTATTGAGGTTGTTTTGCTTAAGATTACCATGGCCCATTTTTCACTCCATGTTTGCATGAAAACGAATCCCTGATACTGAATCTCAAATGTTAGTCAAAATCTCATGGGAAGAACATCCTTTAGCCAAACAACTAATCTTACTGAATTTACCACAAATATGAAAATATACCATGCTTTCATTGTATTTTTCATTTCTTTAATGGGTACAGTGTACTGTTGTAGCTTATTTATAATGCACCATCTAGCATAGGGAAACCAGCATAGCACTTTTTGAACTGTATATATGGACTGCTTTTTCTTGGTCTATTGGATTCAACTGGTTTCAAATATATTATATAAATAAATACATTCAATTTAACTGTATAGCTTCATTTTGTAATAACTGATGCTCCTTTTTATCGTCCATGTTTTATCATATTGTTTTTACTGTGCATATTTTTGTTGTTGTTTTATCAATAATATGCTAACGTTTTGTTATGAGCCATGTTCTGTTTCAATCAGAAATGATTAGTTTTTATGTCATTGTGTCAGTTGTATTAGTAAGCACACGTGCGTCTCTCTCACACACACACACACACACACACACACACACACACACACACACACACACACACACACACACACACACACACACACACACACACACACACACACACACACACACACTTTATGAACATTCATGATTTGAAACTTACATTTGTCAAGTGAAGCCAGGTTGATCGTTTTGATATAACTACCACCATGTTATCCTTACACCATTGTTCTCCCTTGCTTGATTGTGTTTTAATTAGCCCCTATGATCATTACATTTGCCAAGTCTTTTGTCAAGAACATGCTGTAATAATAATGAATGCATGCAGTAAATAAAGTTGTGAATAAGTACAGTGGTGGAAAGTACAGTTAATCAAGTACTGTAACTTAAGTACAATTTTGAGGTGCCATTACTTGAGTATTTCCATTTTTTGTACTTTATACTTCTATGCCATTACATCACAGAGGTTATTATTGTACTTTTTAAATTATTTGACAGCTTTAGTTACTTTTTTGTAGATTTACTCTTCTTTTTATTAGTTCCTAACATCATACATGTGATTGAAAGAGAGTCACAATAAAACAATGAAAGGTAGAAATACAAAATAAAAGTAAATAAATCCAACAATCGCAATAAATAACAAAGTAAAACAATGGATGTGTTCTAAAAGGAGCAGGAAGAAGCTAAATGCTCATCATGTCCTACCCCTTCATCGATAGTTTTATATTCAGATTATTAATACCAAACACAAATTAACTGACAATATGATGTATTATTATATTGTAGGTTAAGCTACCCAGCACAGCATATACAGTAATTAAAATCAGCCCCACCTTTACCAGCAGCAGCACTAAAGCAATAAACACATTAATGCATTATTACAGGTATAGGGTAAGTGATATTTTTTGGTCAAAACAAAAGGTTTTTGTTATATTCTGATAGTATTCGTTGCATTTTCAGATGTGTTGCAAATCTTCAACCGATCAGGAGAGGGTACCCATACCCAGCTTCATCAATTTGATATAGTTCCAGTTTAAATTTTGTCTGCTCATTTCTTTGTCTTCACTTCCAATTGCACTTTATCCTGTATCCTTTGAGTTCTCTCCCCTCATTGGATAAAATTGGTATCCTGACCTGAAAATGCATTTTCTGTTAATTAAAGAGTTAAAACACTAAATCAGGGGTCTTCAACAGGGGGTCCGGGACCCCTAGGGGTACCTCAGAGTTACTACAGGAGGTCCTCCAAATCTTAGTGTGATGTGATTCTGAGGGGAGTGAGGGGGATAGGCCAAAAATGTTGAGGCGTTGTGAGCTTGCCTTGCAGATCTGCTAATTTTGGCAAAGAGGTTTGGTGTTGAGGGAAAACAGAGCAGACCAAGTACAGAGCCAATGGTCAAGTTTAGTATTGAGGCTAAATGTCTGAAAATACACATTAACATGAATTAATAGAGGAGCTAATGTGCAAAAAAAAAAAAACCAAAAACATTAATTTGTACAACATTGATGATAGTGCTGTCAAACAAGTCTAGTGTAGTGGGGGTCCCTGGTCCCTGCTTCATCTCCACTCTCTCAGCTAAGGGGTCCTTCCTTGAAAACGTTGAAGACCCCATGCACTAAACAGCTTACACGATCCATCCACTAGATGGCAGACGAGGGTCTTGCTTTTAACGCTCTTTCAAGACGTCACATGAAACGTCATGAAAAAGAAAAACCAGGAAGACGTAATCAGTACGTGGCCTTTTCCTCTTGGACACACACAAACTGGAGCATCTCCACACTACACAATGGTACAGTGACTCAATTATTAACGTTTATCCCGCGCTAAACTAATATATATTAGCATAGGCTACATGAATATTTGTTGTCTGTTCACCAATTTGTCATTTTCCGTCCAGAACCACGTTATTTCTGTGCAACGGTGTTGTTTAGTTGAGATGAGATGAGATGCACAGGCTAGCTGCATTAGCTTCACATTCTGCATTCATTCACACTCATTGATAATCTGTAGTACAGATTATCATCTGTAAATAGGAAAACAAACGTATCGCGTGTTGCTTGTTGGTTCAGCAGTGACAGAGCATAGAGTCTCTAAAGTTTAACCTTTTAGCAGTGTGGAACGCTAACCTGAGTGCAGTGGTGTGAAGTAACTAAGTACATTTACTCAAGTACTGTACTTAAGTACAATTTTGAGGTATTTTTTACTTTACTGGAGTACTTCTACTCCACTACATTTCAGAGGCAAATAGTGTACCTTTTTACTCCACTACAATTATTTTACAACTTAAAGGTAGGGTAAGTGATTTACTTTGGTTAAAATAAGTGTTAAATAACTATATTCTGGTAGTACTCTTATTGCTATAGTGTTTGTTCAGCAAAAGGAGTCTCCCATGTCTCTTCAGCTCTTTAGGAAACAGAAAATGCATTTTCAGTGCTCCCTCCTGATTGGTTTAAATGTTGTCACCTACCTGAAAATTTACTATATTCTGTTTACTAAAGAGCTGGAGAGACCCCTGTGACCGAACAAACGCTCTGTAGCAATGATTACTATCAGAATATAGTACTTTAACCTTTTTAACCAAAAACAAATAAATAACAAAAAATACCACTTACCCTACCTTTAAGTTACTTAGTAGATTTTGATTATTATTACAAAACATACATTAACCACTATACATTTTGGCCATTTGAAAATAACAGATCTACAAGCTCATTGTGAGCTTGTAGATTTGCTATTTTCAAAGGATCTGTATACAGTTTATACATTTGAAAACTTGCTAAATGAGTCATTCTGCATAATGAGTACTTTCTATTTTTTGTACTTTAAATACATTTTGTAAGTACCAATACTTTATCGTACTTTTACTCAAGTACATTTTTTATTCCGGACTTTTACTTGTAGCAGAGTATTTCTACATGGCAGTATTGATACTTTTACTTAAGTAAAACATTTGAATACTTTTCCCACCACTGCCTGTGTGCACCTGTTACCTCCCTCTGTTGTGCTTGCAGGAGCTGGAAGCTATGACCAGATACACCAGCCCGGTGAACCCGGCTGTGTTCCCTCACCTGACCGTGGTCCTGTTGGCTATTGGAATGTTCTTCACTGCATGGTTCTTTGTGTATCCTTCCAGAGGTTGGGTTGCTTACAGATCGTGCCATAGTCAAGTTGCTGATCTTATGGCGAAATTCAAGAAATCCAGGCTGGCAGCACTTTTCTTGTGGGAGGAAACACGGATCACCACCAGTTGGCCTCATAGCATATTAGGCCCATCATGTTGATTTAAAAACAAGTAGTGTCAGAAAACCAATATGAGCAACTGCTTACTATTATTAGCACAATGCTGCAGCTAAAACACTTACCTCTATTTGCAGTAAATACATACAAATGTAATGGATCAATATAATATTGACTTATAATAATTGGAGAGAAAGAAAGTGACATGAAACATCAAGCCACCATGTGTTTGCACACTCTTAAAGAGTCTTAAACAAGTGAGAGAAGTACAGATTGTAACTGTAGATAATATACACATATCTAAACAATTAGATATGAATTATTAAAATTACAGAAATAATACAAGCCTAAACTGACTGGTACAGTACTTCACACATCCTTATAAACCTGAAATACCATTTCCAACTTTCAGAGTATAAGATGATGTAAATAGTACATGAATGATGAACTGAATTTAACTATTGGTGTCAATAATAATTATATAATTAATTAGAGCTGTCTGTTAGCAGATTGAAAAGATACTGAGATTGCCATCTATTCCAATCTTAGTATTTGGACAGACAAAATGAAGGGTGGTGAATCAGATTTGCATAACACAGAATGTCCATCGTGTACAAGACGTGTTGGTCCTTAACTATATTTTTCTCAGCTATGAGGTGACGTCAACAAAATACACGAGGGACGTGTACAAGGAGCTGCTGATCTCTCTCGTGGCTTCACTCTTCATGGGCTTCGGGGTGCTGTTTTTGTTACTCTGGGTTGGCATCTATGTATGAAGGTATGTACAGTGTTTGAAATTATGAATACTAAGAGCATCATTTTCAATCTCTGAAACTACATTGACAGTAATATTTAGGGCTGCAACAGTTAATCAAACATAAATTTAATAATAAATATCGCTAATCGATCATTTAATAAAATCAATGAATAATCTATCCCTATTTCACATCCATTTTTGCATGACACCATTGTGCAAAGTACAAAATATAGCTTAAGTTGTTTATCGATTTGTGTGTGTGTATGTATGTATTTATGTATATATACACACACACACACACACACACACACACACACACACACACACACACACACACACACACACACACACACACACACACACAATAACATTTTAAAAACACTTCTTGATTAATCAAAAAAGTAATCTTTAGAATAATCACCAAGAAGATAGTTGATAGTTGCAGCCCTTGTAATGTTATTAGTTAGTGTGGTTGCCCTAACAGGGCAACCAGACTATAGTAATCCTTACACTTTATTATTATTATAGATAAACAATATTTCAAAACGCATCACAGCCCACAGTTTTTATTCCCCAATTTAGTGCCATATCTCAAAATGACCGTCTTGACCTGGAATCGTGCGCTTGTATTTTGCTAAGAGATTGGTTAAATAGTTTAATTGATATTGATTTATTAGTGCATTAAATTTCCCCATCCGCTTTAATGAAAAAGTGAAAAAACTCAAATTCAAGTATTTTTTTCTCTGAAACCGTAATAGCTAGAGTTACCAGATTTGGAGGGGAGGTTCATAATTTAGTCCGAAATTATTGAAAAAACAATTACACTAATCGGCCACATGGTGGCGCTATAACAACCCCCTTTACGTTTTGGCCTATAACTCTTGAACCGTAGGTCGTAAAATCAAAATTATATTATATATATTATATTTTCCCCTGGATTCCTTGGGTCACGACGCATCACCCCATATAGACCACGCCCATTTGCGTCAGGATAAATTTTCCGCCATTTTGAATTTTCTTCAAAACACACTTTTAGCTCCTCCTCCCATATATTTTGTCCAAATTTCACAAAAATCGGTACACATGATCTCTGGACCTATGCGATAAACATATCCAAACGGCATTTTGATAGTCCTTACCGTTCGTCCGTAATTGGCTTCCGAAGTTAGTGGGAGGGGCCCGTTTTATCAAAAATGCCAAAAATCACGAACAAAACGTACAATCGATCCCAAATTTGAATCGCATGTCGAGGGTGGTTTACTCAACGAATCCCCAAAAGCATTGGGGGGATCAATCCTCTCAAAATGAAACGCAAGTGATCTCAGGAGTGACGTGACAATGTAATTGGCGCAGCCTCCGACGGTATTCCTCCCAGCGTATTTCTCGCGTCCCGGCGGCAGCGACCCCGCGACCGGCGTCGGCGCAACCACACTTTGCAATTACCCTGAATTGCGACAATTCTAGTTTGGGATGTTGTCCTCAAGTCCCTTTTGTCTTTGTCCAGTTTCAGATGACGGTTTAAACTACTAAGACAAACATTCCAGTGGAACAGATGACATTACACGGAACAGGGACTGAATTTTGGATTGGACTGCACTGAGAATTTGGGGGAATAATGTGGACTGGGTTTTCTTTTCAATAGTAAAGAGGAATTTGTAAATCTCTGTGTGCCGTGTATGTTTGTCATTTGATGAGTAACTTAGCGTGCAAACTCAAAGCATAGCCAAGCTTTTGAATGAATAGTGTAATGTCTAACATGTCATTGGTAGTGTGGTCTAATGAAAACGGGGGGTTAACAACCTGGATACTATTTGTGGATAGTAATTCACTAGCAGCATTTAAAATCTCAATCCAACCTAATCTCTGTGTTAAGAATAGAGCAGCCTGCCTTACCTTGTCTCCAGGGTAACACTGCTTTCCATAGAGCCAGTCATTCTCAATGATTTATTTAATATAAAATTGTGACCCAAGTAACACTTGAAACAATTGAAATGCAAAATGGGTCATATGAAATTACTTTGACATTAAAATAATGTTATATGTGGCATGAAAACATGGAACATCTCTGTATATACGCATTACAAAGGCAAAGTGTACATTTAAAAATCACACTCGAGTGACATGAAGAGAAGAATGTATAAAACCGTACAATGTATATATAAACCACATTCCATGGGAAGCAATGCCTGCCTTAGGCAAGTAATTCATACATGATCTGTCCATGGTCATGTTAAACATTTCCTTCGATTTGCAAAGAAAACTATTTTCAGCAATACTAAAGAAAAAGCTTTTTGGGGAAATTGCTGCTGCAACCAATCAAAATTGCAATATTCCTTAACCACAAGTTTTGATTGGTTCTACATGCAGCGGTGCAAGTGTTGCTGAAAGATATTACTCTTTATTATGCCCCTTGTTAGTGGGAGAAGTTGTGCCTGAACCTCTACTTAAATTGACTTACAAAGGCCACATAAATGAGCTAACTGGATCCTGATTATTACTGTACCACATGTCTGTCTTGCCACTGTAAACCACTTATCTGATTGCCTCCTTGGTCACAAAGGGTCTGCAGTGCTTGAGTCTTCGCTATCATCTCTGCCCCAAAAGAAGATGCAGTACTGTACATTATGACATCATCCACCCCAGTGTGTGTCAGGGTGATTATTTGTCTCTCTAGGAGTCCAAATACAAACTCCTCTTCATGCGGCTTGTAGACTAGTTGATAATACCCAGTGTACTCTTGTCCCAAATGGCCTGTTTTGGCAGACCATGCCAAAGCTTCTGTTCGACTCCCTCTTTCACTGGCGAGCTCTGGCAAAAGCCTCTCGCAACCATAGAGAGTCCTCATAAAGCCTTGGGTCTCCCAGGTACTCTGCCGTACGTTTGTATAAGTAGTAATACAGCACTGCCCCTGTGCACACAAGCAACAGTCAGTTAATGGGCAGGTCATGACAGAGAATAAAGATTACATATAGTTATGCTGTAACATGGAAATTTAGTTTTTAATGTAATGCTTTTACCTGTCCTCTGGAAAACAAACAGTGCTTGAAGGCCGTCTGTCCACACAAAACGGTTCGACTCCATCCATCTTAGGTTCTAGAGAAAAATAAAGTAGCATTTAGAATTTTGATATAAACATCCATTCCAAATCGGTGCCGTCTTGCGTGGTGCGTGTCTGCACGTACCATCATCCAGCAGTGCAGACAGATGCTGAGGGTCAGGTAGAGGGCAGCGAACGCCATCAAGGCCCTGAAACGCTCCAGCAGCAGGGACACCAGGCCCACCTGAAACACGTAGGTGTTGAACATCATCAGTAGTATGATGATCACGTTGAACAGAATGGCAATGTCCTGGATGCTGGAGATAAAATAATAATAAATTCATTAATAAAATAGGCTATTTTGTTTCATTAGATTGGATTGACGTGATATACAGTAAAATCATCAGTGTTCATTTATGCATTTGTACAAAAGAGTACAAATGTAACCAAATAGACCTGTAACATTGTACACTGACTCTCAGTTAAATCAGTACACAGGTTTTTACAGTGTAGAGCTTGATGTGATATTATGCAAATAATGTACTCATGTTCTTTACAGCCAAATGTGCAGCACTTCTCTGACCCATCTGATTCCTGTCTGCTGGAACCTTAATAGTTACAACACTACATGGTGCCACCTGATTCGAATGCTATCAATGCATTGAGGACTGAAGTGTGATTACAGTTATTTATAGGGCTTAAGAATCACGTAAGAAATATTTGAAAATACATTCAGAAACAAGACTGCAGAAAAATAAATAATTCATTAAATGAATTAGGTTCTAGTCAGTGATTAAAGTAATCAATAATCACTTGTATTAGAACCTCAACAAGAAGCACAACTTAAATGATTAATTTATTTATTTGATACATAGGCCTACACTACACTTTTAAACAACCTATGTATAGATAGATATAGATAGATATATCTTCAGAGCCCTATACAGGAAAATATGAGTGATTGATTGTGGTATGAGAAATTTAAATCCACGCAGGAAAAGGGTGTATATAATAGTCATTTCAGCAAATACTAATAATTATAAATAATGATAATAAAAAACATCAGAAGATGACATTATTTGCTAGTTTAATAGAAATGAAAGAAAGGAAGGAAATCACATATCAGGCTTCATTATTAACATAAGTTGATAAACATACATGAAGAGCACAAGCTGAATGACAGGCGCTCCTCTCAGGAGTTCACTGAAGGAGTTGACAAACATGTCGTAGGTCAGCAGTACCAGCTGGATCAGCAACACCAGGGAGTAGTTACTGGTCTGGAGCATCTTCTCTGCTCCTATCTTCACATCTCATGTGTTTAGCCTGTTTCCTGTTGACAAATCAAAGGGAATGTAATAGTCATTTAATCGTTCAGAATGGAACCTTCCAACTTTCTTCCACTCGCAAGCCCATCACACTCATTACTTATTCCCAGTCCCAGCCAGTGGTGTAAAGTAACTAAGTACATGTACTCAAGTATTGTACTTGAGTACAAATTTAAGGTATCTTTACTTCTACTAGTACTGGAGTATTTTCAATTTGCAATACTTTTACTTCTACTCCACTACACCTCAGAGGCAAATATTGTACCTTTACTCCACTACAATTACTTGTAGATTTTGATTATTATTACATTATTACATTATAACTTACACTAACCACTTTAGTCATTTACACTTTGACGAGCTTGTAGATCAGATATTTTCTATAGATTTGTATACATATTGAACTTGTGAAATGGGACATTATGCATAATGAGTACTTTTACTTTTGGTACATTAAGTATATTTTTATGACAATACTTTTGTACTTTTACTCAAATCAAATGTACTCAAAATAAATACCAGACTTTTACTTGTAACCGGGTATTTCTAGATAGTATTGATACATTTTTCTTAAGTAAAAAATGTGAGTACTTCTTCCACCATGGTCCCAGCTCCCAGTCCCACCAGATGAGCAAATAAGTAGCCTAGTTAATCTACTATATGTAACGTTAATGTGCTAATACTGTTACACACACGGGCATGGAAAGGTCAGGCAGGGGGTTAACAATGTAGCTCTGGTCCATAGCATTAGAACACTGTGGACCAGAGCCAAGAGTTAACGTATATTAATTTAACCAAAACAGACAAGACCATGATTTAAAAACAGATATGATCACCATGATTTAAAACTGACAATCGGCGCAATTAAAACAGACAAATCATCATTATGATGACCAACAACATACTCCCAATCTGGCATCTCATAATGTGAATCATGGCGCGCAAATACATTACTTTACTTTGTGGTTGAGCTGGACATGGCTCTCTGAAACATCAACAAACAAAGCCTTAATCATAACCAAAGACATCATTATGAAGTTGTTTACTTTCCTTACCTGAATGCACAAGTCAGTCAAAAACGTCGCCTAAAACCCCACTACTTTGTGTTGGATACAGAGAGCAGTGTTCAGTCAGCAAATATAACGGAGCAAATATAAGACTTCCGGTGGACGATCTCTTCAGAATAAGAGTACCCTCTAGAGTAAAAAGAAACCATTGAAAACCATTGAAAAACGGTTCATTTGCACATTAAAACTATAAATTAAGCATTTAAACGAAGCTATATATCACATATTATGTTTCTGTGTAACAAAAACGGATTTAAAACATTAATTATTTATCTAAATTGATAGATGCTGTTCAAAGGAGTGCATAGCCTATACAAATTGGACACTGGACAGGAGACGGTGCTTAGTGCCGGAACTTCTGAGGTACGCACGCGTTCAGGGAAACCCCCTCTACACAGCCACACTCTCCGCTAAGCGGCACTAAGGTGTAAAAAAAAGTGGCGGGCCGTCCAGTGAGGTCAGGGGTCAGAAAAGGGCCGTTTTCAGTGCATAGCCTATACAAATTGGACACTGGACAGGAGACGGTGCTTAGTGCCGGAACTTCTGAGGTACGCACGCGTTCGGGGAAACCCCCTCTACACAGCCACACTCTCCGCTAAGCGGCACTAAGGTGTAGAAAAAAGTGGCGGGCCGTCCAGTGAGGTCAAGGGTCAGAAAAGGGCCGTTTTCAGTGCATAGCCTATACAAATTGGACACTGGACAGGAGACGGTGCTTAGTGCCGGAACTTCTGAGGTACGCACGCGTTCGGGGAGACCCCCTCTACACAGCCACACTCTCCGCTAAGCGGCACTAAGGTGTAGAAAAAAGTGGCGGGCCGTCCAGTGAGGTCAAGGGTCAGAAAAGGGCCGTTTTCAGTGCATAGCCTATACAAATTGGACACTGGACAGGAGACGGTGCTTAGTGCCGGAACTTCTGAGGTACGCACGCGTTCGGGGAGACCCCCTCTACACAGCCACACTCTCCGCTAAGCGGCACTAAGGTGTAGAAAAAAGTGGCGGGCCATCCAGTGAGGTCAAGGGTCAGAAAAGGGCCGTTTTCAGTGCATAGCCTATACAAATTGGACACTGGACAGGAGACGGTGCTTAGTGCCAGAACTTCTGAGGTACGCACGCGTTCGGGGAGACCCCCTCTACACAGCCACACTCTCCGCTAAGCGGCACTAAGGTGTAGAAAAAAGTGGCGGGCCGTCCAGTGAGGTCAAGGGTCAGAAAAGGGCAGTTTTCAGTGCATAGCCTATACAAATTGGACACTGGACAGGAGACGGTGCTTAGTGCCGGAACTTCTGAGGTACGCACGCGTTCGGGGAGACCCCCTCTACACAGCCACACTCTCCGCTAAGCGGCACTAAGGTGTAGAAAAAAGTGGCGGGCCGTCCAGTGAGGTCAAGGGTCAGAAAAGGGCCGTTTTCAGTGCATAGCCTATACAAATTGGACACTGGACAGGAGACGGTGCTTAGTGCCGGAACTTCTGAGGTACGCACGCGTTCGGGGAGACCCCCTCTACACAGCCACACTCTCCGCTAAGCGGCACTAAGGTGTAGAAAAAAGTGGCGGGCCGTCCAGTGAGGTCAGGGGTCAGAAAAGGGCCGTTTTCAGTGCATAGCCTATACAAATTGGACACTGGACAGGAGACGGTGCTTAGTGCCGGAACTTCTGAGGTACGCACGCGTTCGGGGAGACCCCCTCTACACAGCCACACTCTCCGCTAAGCGGCACTAAGGTGTAGAAAAAAGTGGCGGGCCGTCCAGTGAGGTCAGGGGTCAGAAAAGGGCCCTTTTCAGACAATAGTGTATACAAGTGGCCATACCCTAACCCAATAGTGTATACAAGTGGCCACACAACCCCACACCATAAAAGAATACAGACACAACAGAGCCTTTTAGGTAGTTTGTCCAAGATACAGTAAATCACAGTACATGCTTTAACTTTGTACTCAGATAAATATATTTTTGCCTGACAACTCATGCATAACACAATCTCGCTTTTCACGGTGGCTTTTGAAAGTGTTGAGGCTCACATCAAACAGAACAGCTTTGGAAAACAAACAAGTGAAAATACCACAGCTGCTGCCGTCAGTTTGTTCTATGAAATTGGGACAACTGTGATAACACTCATATCTAAATGTAATACCCATACCTCTACCATACAATGCAAAGTACTGTAATGCTAAGTACCTTTGCAGTGGAAAAAATGCCTTAACCAGGTCTTGCTCATGCACACGTAGTGAATCCATTATCACAACATCTAATACTATAACATCACCATTCACTGTCTTTTTGGTGAAATCTACCGCGATGGCTCCCCAATGGGACTTATTTGCGTTGACGGGCAATATCACCAACTCGTAGTTCCACCAATTGCGTGATGCTCGTGGTACATTTGGGAGGACACTGATGTCATCACACCAAAAACTCTGTAACTGTTGGCTTACAAAAGTGCTGGGACAAATAAATGCATTTTTTTTTCTTTCAACACTCGAAAGCAAGAGCTTATGGTACTCATCGATCATCTTATCACTCAGCCACTCGTTATTCTCCACAGCTGCCTTTGGAATGGATCTCCTTTTTCTAGCCCTCTATCTGTCTGTGCATTTATGTTTTTGTTCGACCTGCTGAAAGTTGATTAGTTTCACACTATTAGTTTTCTCGTATGACACGACAAAGCAACTAGCTGTGGTCAGTATTTTTAGCATCAGCTCAAAGGTATAGCCTGCTGTGTCATTGGATGCTTTTGTCATGATATGCCATTGCTGGTCTTTACACGTGTACAATGACACATATGGTGACTTGTCAAAAAATGCACAAATGCTGGACACAGCATAATCATTTTGGTGGTACAGACAGGAGAGAGTGAACGTTTTGGGAATTTCTGCACCAGATCTTAGCAGGAGAAGTAAAGTCTGTGGGCTGTGAATTACTTGATAGGTTGATAAGCTTAAGTCCTGCTTACATGTTTCACATTGGTCAAGTTGAGCAGAACATATTTTTGCAACTGTGTCCAAGATGCCTTTTTGTGACACTTCAAGTGGCTGCACTATGAGTTCTGACATGTTCTTTCTAGATGGTACGGCCTGGTCACCACATTGAGTACAAATATAGCGACCAAGACTTTTAAGGCAAAGCAGGTCATTTCCAAGGAAAGGAGCCCCAAGTGTGTCATTCACAAAGCTGTTTAATATGTGGTACACGTCTGTCATAGAAAATTGCCCAGACACTAATGACACCACCTGAGTGTTGGCAAGTTTCTCAAGCGCTCTTTTAAACAATGCTGGGGACTGCGCTGCTGCTGCTGCTGCTGCAAGCCGTGTGTGACATTTTTGGAAAGCAGATGTCTGTTTTAGAAATGTTAGTATTGGTAATGGTATGGCTTCACACATATTGTGATTTGGTCTTTCATTGCACACACACACACACACACACACACACACACACACACACACACACACACACACACATATATATATATATATATATATATATATATATATATATATATATATATATATATATATATATATATATACTTTACAACCTTCTAATCAGCTGTGACCTGCTCAAATCCCCTGCTCATTATAATCACAGACACGATACCGGCAGCATAATTAGAAATAACAGATTTTTTGTATATACATTTCAACAAAACATTTTAACATACTGTACAACAAGATCATTGATGCACTAACCTAACAATCAAATATTCACAACCTCTGTAGAAAATATAGGTTTAGTGTGTGGACTACAGTGGCTGGATTCAGACAAAACTGTTTTTTAACTACTGTAGTTGTTGCATTGACACACACACACACACACACACACACACACACACACACACACACACACACACACACACACACACACACACACACACACACACACACACACATACATATACATATACGTGTGTATATATATATATATACATATATATTATATTCAATGGTATTTGGGCTTTGTGCTCTAAAGAAATTGAGGTAAAAAAACACCATGCCATGAGAAACACACACATACACACACACACACACACACACACACACACACACACACACACACACACACACACACACACACACACACACACACACACACACACACACACACACTGTATTGTATTGTTAAATATGTTATAAACCCCCCACATGTTACACCTGTACAAGCTACTATTATTATTTATAGAAAGGGGATTGCCATCTTTGGCATTCCAATTTAAATCTGAAACCTGTTTACAGTCTAATCACAGTGGTTAAACATGGGTGTATGGAAAATGTGCTAAGTGCCCATTGAATGTGGATCAAAGGCCAATTTCAATAACGACCTGTTAGGGCGTAGGCTAATTCTTATAAATACATCCATCAATGCAGTGGTGGAAAAAGTACTAAAATGTTTTACTTAAGTAAAAGTATCAATACTGCAATGTAGAAATACTCCGCAAAAGTAAAAGTCCTGAATTCCAAATGTAATTAAGTAAAAGTACTGGTATCAAAATGTAATTAAATATACAAATATTTTGCTTGTAGATCGGCTATTTTCAAATGGCCAAAGTTTAAATAGGGCTGAAGTGGTCTTGTATAAATATAAAAATATTTTGCTTGTAGATCGGCTATTTTCAAATTTCCAAAGTTTAAATAGGGCTGAAGTGGTCTTGTAATTATAATCAAAAATATACAAAGTAACAAGTAACTAGTATAATATCTGCCTCTGAAATGTAGTGGAGTAGTACTTAGTTACTTTCCACCACTGTATACGTGTATTTTTCAAAATGCATAGTACAGTAATTGATTACATTTACTTAGTTACTTTCCACCACTGTATAAATGTCTTTTTCGAAATGCATGTATGTCTTTCATAAAACATTAAATGCGATGCTCTTACTTTGAAGGCAACCGGAAACCTTATATTTGCTAGCTCAAAAACCGGATGTGTTATATTTGCTACCGGAACGGAGCTGATACAGAGATGGAAGAGAAGAGCCGTTCCCAGCAGTGTTGCCATATTTTATGAGAGAAATAAGTAATCAGGTCTATGAAAACAAGCAAAAGAAGCAACTTCACATGAGCACTTTATAAACCTAAAACCGATATGCTATTTGAAAATAGCCAATTTACAAGCTCACGATGTGACGCGTTGTAGATCTGCTATTGAAAAAAATATATTGAATAAAATGTGAACACAAATCTTAATTAATCTAATCTCTAATTTACAGAACATGTTTGAGAACCACTGGTTTAAACGACATTAAGAAAAAAGCCCAAATAAGCAACTACACTTTAGAAACCAGCCCACAAAACCGCAACTACTATTTTTTACAAGCAACTTTACAGAAAAAGAAGCCCAAAGTCGCTTATAGTAAGCGGATATGGCAACGCTGGCCGTTTCCAGCGCTAGCATTTCCGTAAATTCCATGGTAACGTTATTTGCTACCGTATAACTCCTAATAGCAGTCTAATTAATCTTAAATGTTTATCTTATGAATATATTTAACCATGTTGACAATTGCAATGCTTCCGCGGTCTTTTGACATCCCTTTGAAAATAAGTGAGTCGTGAAATAAAGAAATTAAAACTACCTGTATTATAATTTATTTGTTCTGGCTACACTCAACATTACGGTAGTTAACAAAAAGACGTGCCTCTAGGTTCCCAAACAGGGGCTCGGGACCCATTTGTGGGTCGCAGGTCAATTTTTATAGGTCGCAAGTAAATATCCCCTTTATTTTTTTTCATTTCAACCTAAAATGTTCATGAAACAAAGCTATTTTCACTGGTTTGGGTCACGGGGAGACATTACATTTATTTTTTACGGTCTTGAGCTAAAAAAGTTTGGGAACCACAGCGTCTAGTCTACACGGTAGCCATGCTCCACAGTGACATCTGGTGGAGAGATAGAGAGAGAGAGTCTGTAGTTGAAGTGAAGTGATCAAAGGTAGTGGACGTTTCGACACCTGCTGTGTCCCATGTAGCCGGTGAGTATGTTGTGAATTACTTTACACAGCATTAGCAATTCGAATTATTTAAAAAGAACCAAATGACAAGACCAGATGTCCATTGCTCGTGAAAAATGTGATTGTTGTTTTGTTTTGTATTATTTAGAATGGTCTCTTGGCTTGTTTATTCCAATACATTCTTGGTAGACTGAGTGCTGCATCAGTGACTGATCAGTAAACTAGGCGAAATCAGCCTAATTAATTTGATTAATTTAACACTTGTTGCAGTATTTGATTCATACGGATTGTTTTCCTCTTGCAAATGTGTATAGGCTATACATAAGTCTAAGTTGTTGGCTATTAATCAGAATGGCAAGATAATGAACACTTTAAAGCCTAGTATTTGTGCCAAAACGCTCAAAGATATATACTATATACTTTAAGCCTGATAGGCTAATACATTGAAATGTGTCTTATAAAGTCATAATAATGACCTTCATGTTTGATTGACCATTGTTACTGTAGCTACTGTATTTTGTCACTTTCAATGACTGCACTTCTCTGCCTGTGTGCAACCCCACCTTTCAATAAACAACAATCTTGCAATGTAGTGTGGTAGTAGGTGTGTTAACTTTATATGACCTTTGGCGTGGCTGTTGGCTATCACAGAGTTTGGTTTGACATAGGAAATCTCGAAGACTCATACAGTTTATATCAGCCCCTTATCTAGAGTTTTTGCATAGCTTTTGAATTACTACATGTGTTTGGGGAGGGGAGCCCATCAATGTTAGATAATAATCAGTATATGTCTGCTTTGCAGTGGAAAGGTGAAAGTGTAGTGAGAGAATAGACAGGAGAGGTTGCATGCTAGTAGTGTTGTATAGGTTTGCCTACTGGTATATCATTTTAAAAGAAATGATTGATTGTTTTTCCGCAAGGGTAGGATCCCTGCATTTATGACAAATCACTGTGGTAGCAGCCTATTGGCCATCATTCCTAAAGCAAAGGAGATTGTAATTACAATAGTTATGCAATGCAAACAAGTGCAAATGTTTCATTTGCATGGCCTCTCCCGTCCATCCACCCACCCTCTCAGTCAGCACACTGTAAATCTCCTCACATGACATGATCCTGCTATTTGCCATCCAACATCCTGGTGCTGGCTCATGGACACTGCTGGTGGTGGGGCAATATGTAAACACTAATCCATCTCTTAACCCAACCGGAAAAATTGTTCTTCAGGAATTCCCCAAAACAAAGATGACTTCGTTTCATGGCCTTAACAGCCAAGCCTATCTATAACATAATTATATGACGTTCAGGAATGATTGACCTTGGAAGAATTATACATTTTATGAAATGTTGTTGTTTGACTAATGGGTTAAGTCGGCTACATTGTTTTAATTAATTAGTTCAAGTTGGACAAATAAAATCTCCTTTGGCTACTTCAAATAGGTTAAGCTGGTTTTAGGTGGTCTTGACGTGGCCAACACTTGTTGACAGCAGCTGTAGATTATCTACAGCTGCTGTCAGCATGTACAGTCACAGCTCAGTGGCACTGAGCTTCTGTTTGACAAGGGAGGACTGGGAGGCTCGACTTCCCAAACTTCCAAACATACATTATTACCACAGAGTAGACATGATGTGTCTTTTGACCGGTCAGAGAAAAGAAAAGCGAGTGCCTCCCATTGTTTGATGAGAGAAATATTGCTGAGCAGGTTCTGTGGTGCCATCCCTAGCAATGAATAACTCATAATTAACCAGACGTCTTTTAAACATTAAGAGACCTTGCATGAATTTCAGCAATTTGCTCCATGTGCAATAATATGTAGCTAAATAACAACACCCAAATGAATAGGCTAACTAATATTAAAAAGGCACACACTGATCCACCACTGCAGAGCCCTGGGTTCTACTCCTTGGCAGCGGTACTTGGCAGGGCACTACAACAAACACAATTATCAGTGTTCAGGGGTGGAAATCGGTGAAGGATCCGGTCCTTGCCGCTACCACTAGCGTTCCCTACAGGTTGATCAGGCCACCTGTTCAGCAGGAAGGGGATCTGGGGGAGATAGCATGAACTTCTGTGTGTATTACACTCTCCCGGTGAAACTCCTCTTTGAAAAGAAGCGGCTGGTGTCTCCATGTGTATCAGAGGAGTACTACTACTACACATGGGGAATTTGCATTGACTGGGAAAAATGCAAATAGAAAGAACACACTTCATACTTGGTGTAAGCACTTAGAACACCCATATCTTTCCCTCCTCGTTCTACAGCGATGTCTACGTGGCTGGAGGATGGAGAAGTACTGGTGGGGCAGGGCAGTGGCGAGGCTTCTCCCATGTGCACCAGGCAGAGGGGCCCAATGAGTCCCCGCCCAGGACCCACAAGAGGACGCAGCTCGGTAACATCACCTTCCAGAGAAGCAACACCTGGGACCCCTCAGCCAGAAACTATGGGCAAAGCCAGGGAGTTGTTTATGTTGTGTGATAAGGAGGGCAAAGGGTTCATCACCAAGAGGGACATGCAGGTACTGCACCTACAGTACACGTTCCTCTTATTGAAGTATATCAATATTATGATGACTTACATTATAGCTGAAATTATTCCTATTTGGGGGTTTTCTGCATGTTTTTAGAGACTACAGGGGGAGTTGCCTCTGTCCCCTGAACAACTGGAAACAGTGTTTGAGAGCCTTGACCGAGAGACAAACGGATTCCTCACTCCTATTGAATTCAACACAGGCCTCGGTGAGTGCATGCCTTGTTGCTTTATATCACAACAGACAATCTTTGTCAAAGATCTGAGCCTGAGGTTCTCAAAGACGCAGCTATTCACTAATATCTGTCGTCCCTTTCTTGTGTGTATCTTTCACTGGCTTTGGCGTAGGTGAGCTGATGGGGCTGGATGAAACCCCAAAGAATAGCAAAGTGGTGGCAGAGGAGGACAAGGAACCATTTGAATGGACCCAGGACCCACACGCAGTCAAATTTATGAACATTCTGATGGAGCTAGGCGCTGACAAACTCTTTAAAGAGTAAGAGACACACACACGCACATGCACACGCACACGCACACGCACACGCACACACACACACACACACACACACACACACACACACACACACACACACACACACACACACACACACACACACACACACACACACACACACATTTTACCACTTTTGTGTTCACATACTGTTTACAAAAAAATACAAAATAAACATAAATAAATGCTGATGCATTATCTTTTATGTCGTTCCTGTCACTGCAACCCCCTCATCACAAATTTATGGACTTTACCTAGGCTGTGAAATATAAACACAAGCAGTATATCACTAGGCTGTGAAATATAAACACAAGCAGTATATCCAAGCTGTCAGACAGCATTTATGAGGGAGTTATGACGTGTTGTGTTGTGTTACAGTCAGTGGGACCTGTGCTCTAATTGGTGTGAACTCCAGAGGGACAGACCAGAGTTGATGAGCATTTTAGAGGCCGTCCTGGTTCATGCTGTGTCCCATGTACAGGACTCCATCAGGGAGAGAGACAGTCTGGAACAGGCTCTGCGCAGGTTCCCATCATTTTCTCCTCTTCCCATTTTGTTTTCTGTATATTCAATAAAAATATCCATATATATATATATATATATATATATATATATATATATATATATATATATATATATATATATATATATATATATTCATATATATATATGTATTTATTTATTTTAATAAGAATGTAATACTTTATCTGACTGTGTATAGATGGTAAATGGCGCATTTATAAGCACCTTTATTCAAAGCGCTTTACAATGTGCATTACATTCACCCATTCACACTGATATTCACACACATAGCATCAGGAGCAGTTAAGGGGTTAAGTGTCTTGCTCAAGGACACTTGGACACTCACTAACCCATAATAGTGTTTTAATCAGATTGTCTTTTGTTTCAGACGAGAGGCTGAGCATGATCAGGTTGTGAGATCCATGTATGAGGAGATGGAAAGTCAAGTTAGAGAAGAGAAACAGAAGAGGCTAACAGAGGTAGAGAGACGACATCTGATTCCAACAACACTGTGCTGTTTTATAATTGTCATATTTAAAATAACCTTTTATGTGAATATGGGTAAATTAAGGACACTATCAGACATCGGGACAGAGGGCAGCAACTTCAAGAGGAGCTGAAGACGCAAGAGCATGAACTGCAAGTTATACTGGCCAATCAGAGAGAGGTATGTTTATAAGACATTCATATGGTTATTGCTGAATAGTAGTTTTATAATAAGGGCAGCCAAAGCTGAGTGGGTAGAGAGCCTGACTGGGAATTGTAATGTTGCCGGTTCCACTCTTGGCTCGCACTGTATATATGTCTCATGTCCCTGAGCAAGACTCTTAACCCATAACTGCTCCCAGGATGCTGTATTAATGGCATCCACTGCTCCTAATAGTTAGGATGGGTAAATGCAGAGGAGAAATTCTAGGTATGTGCAAATGTACGTGGCAAATACCCCAATAACTGCTATGGGGAATACAATTATTATCTTTAAAATAACAATGATAACAAAACTACCAATGATGCCATCATTGGTAGTTTTTTTGGGACCTTTTTGGCCCAAAATGTAATCACATGGAGAAGATGATAGCATTGGGGGCAGCGGTAGCGTAAAGGTTAGAGGAGTGCACAACAGTGGAAACTTAAATAGATCAATTAAGCACCAGTACGTGTATAGTTGTCTTTCTGCAATTCCACTCAGCTGGAGAGCAGGATCCAGCTGCTGAACTGCGAGCAGGCAGACGTCAAAGAGCAGAACCAGCGGCTGCACAGCGGCAACCTCCAGTTACAGGATCAGCTGGAGAGCAGCAGGGAGCGTCTCCACGCCGCGCAGGCTCAACTCAGCCTCATTCAACTCAGCGCAGCAGAGGAACAAATGGCCAAACAGAGGTACTACTGTAGGGGAGGTGTAAAGCCGTATTTAAACTTAATTGTGTGCCGGTGTCACGCACCGAAAATAGCCGATGTACAAGGCAAGCTCACAAGCTTGTTGTGAGCATGTGGACCTGCTATTTTCGCACAATGAAGTATATCAAGCCATTCAGGCATCAGATAATTAAATGTACTTAGTGCAAACCCTGCACACGTGACTGATTTAAAGTAACTTTGACTTTGATATTGATGGTGACATTAACCATTTGAAACCTTTTGACTAAAAAGTAAATCATCTTTGGGGTGGCCTACTGATCATTCTCACCAAGTTTCCTGAAAAGTTTACTTTGTTCACAGATACACACATAGAAACGATTACAATACCCTGCTATACATCACCGTGGGCAGGTTAATTAATTCTAATGATCACAATTGGTTGAGAATGTCATATGTGTGTTTTACTTTAGAAATGTGATGAAGGTCTCAAGGAACATGCAGAAAGAGAAAGATAGCCTTTTGAGACAACTGGAGCTATTGAGGTAAGTGTACTATATTCATAACTAATTCGTTAGTGGTTCCCTACCTATGTTGAATACACTTATTGTAAGTCGCTTTGGATAAAAGCGTCTGCTAAATGACTGTAATGTAATGTAATGTAATGTAATTGAAAACCTAAAGGGGTTGAAAATGACGGATGAATATTGTACAGAAACATCAAGGCAGCCAATTCCAGTGTGCACACTAGTTCTCCAGAGGTCTTTACACGTTCACTCGAAGCATGGGGAGTCACTGGCTCTGAATTCTTCTTTTTCCTCTCAGGGATATGAACAAACGACTGCGAGATGAGAAAGATGCCCACCAGTCTCAGAAGAGGGTTAGTCCCCGAAACGCTGTCTTCTCTCATCTCCCACTAACTTATTACCTCTGTGGAGAGCCCTGCCCTCCCTGGACACAGCCATGTTACCCTTATTAAGGTCAAATCTAAGTCATGCTTTGACAAAGAATAGTTAAACTACAAAGCGTTTCTCAGTTGAAAATGTTTTTGTTTTGTTTTTATTTACATTTTCCACCTGAAAAAAAGTGGAAAACTATTTTTTAGTGCAAAACATAAATCCAGCTTTACTTGTTGCGGATGGTTATCATTTGGATTGTCATGATGTTCTTGCCACTATGTCTTTGAGTTTGTGTGTATTGTGCTTTGTTCACTAGCCTGAGTTATACTTGGTGGGGCATTGTGTCGCACAGCAATATAAAATAGCTGATTGTAGATCGGTTATTTTCAGTGCGCAACACCAGTGCAACTAAGTATAACTCGGGCTTAAATGTGGTCAGTGAACAGAACAATTGTTCTGATAGGTCATTTATTCTGATCTGAGTCAACATAACAGGAAAAGTGTTACATGTGATAACTAATAACAACATTATTTATCTAAACAAACCTTAGTGGTTCAGCGTTACAAAAACACTAGCAATTAGTCCTGATGCTCATTGTAACCTTAACGATATGACACTTTTCATGTCATGTCATAAGCTAAACACATAATGCAGCTAATACAATTAATAGTGGGTATTTGATTAAAATGATACAAATGACCACTGTCAGTGGTTCCTCTTTGGCACACCTAAATCAAACTGACTAATTAATAATTGAATTAGCTGCAGCTGTGTTTACCCTGTTGTGAAGTCTTAAATAAGGTTCCATTGTGGCATATTTCTTAAATGTAATTTTTGTAAGAAAATGTAATGTAGATACATTGTTGTTTTATCTAGGCATATTTGAACTTGTATGCCTGATTCTTGCTCAATAACTAGGGTTTGTGAACAAAGTACTGAAAAAACAGGTAATGTGATGTTTCTTTCATAAGCAATCTTTGAAAGTAAGTGAAGTGAATATTAACCTTGTTGCCGATTAAATGGCTGTCATGTTTGTAGTTGAATAAATGTCTTTGTCTGATTTACCTTCTTTCTTTTTTTTGTGGTGGTGGTGGTGGGGGGGGGTATTAGTATTAGTGTTGAATTAAGTCACATTGCTGCATTATTATATTATATACAATATAGATAATAATATGACATCTTTCTTCTCCCTTCTCCATAAAACCTTTCCATAGACAACTAATGACACAAAGCCCCTACAGAAGCAAGGATCAGTGATAGGTAACTACTTGCTGCAAGACAAGCCAATGAAAAGGTTGGTGTATTCAGTTAATAACATAGTATTTAATCTGTCTGGAGGGTTACACTAGTGATTAAACTCATTTTTGTGTGTTGTCTAAAGACAGTTAAGCTCCGACAGTGATTTGGAACAGGACTCAAATTCTTCCAAGAGATACCAACCAGACAGATGTGAAAATGTTGAGCAGACTCAAATGGAGGTAGGCCAGCCCTTGAACTAACAAATACCCTACATTTCTGATTTTCTTCCCCCTCATATATCACTTGAGTGATGGATGAGAATGGTGGAAATCCATCAGACAAGAATGCATCACACTTAATTTGTGTTCTCTAAAACTGAACATGGCTTACTTTAAGTACACTGTTTTGTTTGTGATCATATGTTAAACCGTATAAAAGCATAACAGGAAATGAAATATTGCATTCCATGAATTGGAAATGTAAAGTGTGATCTTTATTCCCCAATTTTAGACCCCACTGGTCAACCCTCAGCGGGCATTTAAGGTGGTATTTCTGGGTAATTCAGGAGTGGGCAAGACCTCGTTCATACAACACTGCTGCAAAGGACACTTCTCCGAACGAATGAATGCCACTGTTGGTAAGCACTAAGCAGTGATCTAGTTATGAACATGTCCCAATGAATCTATCAACATATTAACAACGGAAGAGAAGATGAACTTTGCCTGGGAGGTAATTGGCTTGCTACAGCGGCAAGCAATTGGATGTATAGGCTAAACTCACACCCCATTAGTAGTTTTTTCAATAGCCAGAAGAGGATTTTAATAATTAAAAAAAAAAAAATCTAGGTGAAAAAAAGTATAATATACAAAAACTCAGAGGCAAATCTAAGGCATATTGGGTACAGCAAGTGTGCAGCCAAAACATCAACCTAGTGTGTGGTCAAATATTTACAGTACAGGTTTTACATAATTTGTAGAAATGTGTCCAAATACTGTAGATGCTACTGGATGTTTACTCGTAAAGTTGTGTGTTACCTGCATCCTAAAGCAAAGTATGATACATGTTTGCTAAAGGGCTGTGTTGGTTCCAGGTATAGATTTCCAGATGAAAAGCGTGACTCTTGGCTCAGCCACCGTTGTACTGCAACTCTGGGACACCGCTGGACAGGAGAGGTCTGAAGTTATCACACCTGACCTACATCTTCTTTTGACTTTGACAATGACACCATCTTTAAATTAACACTGAGGATTTTACTCTGCATGACAGATTTCGCAGCATCACTCAGCAGTACTACCGTAAGGCTGATGGGATCATCATCATGTACGACATCACTCAGTCCGCCTCGTTCATAGCCGTCAGGGAGTGGCTGGACATGGTTCAGGTGAGAGGCTTGAGCCGGTCATGGATGGTTTGACATGCAAATGAACAATTTCAGCCATTTTGAATACACTCTTTTGTAGAATTTGTGGAAGAGGGAACACGTAACAATTTGTGGGCAGCATTTCAATCTGTGCAGACCTTTTTCACATCAAATGGTTCTTTTTGTTGTTATTTCATTTATTACTTTTCCCCAGTTAATGTATTTTTGTTTTGTAGACACAACAGTGTTTGTCATGCAAAATATACAGTATTATTATATAATTTACACTATCATGTGTATGATGCCAGGAAAGGAAGAGTAAAGGTGCGGTCCTGATGCTGCTGGGAAACAAACTGGATGTGACAGACAGACAGCGAAGGGAGGTGACAACCAGGGACGGCCAGAGACTGGCAGATGTAAGGCCTGTTTGAATCTTAGAACGATCTTTAATACCCCGTGAATGTTTCTATTGAGAAAGGCCTACTTTATTTTTTTTATTGCAGCATTACGAGGCAGTGTTCTATGAGTGCAGTGCCAAAAGTGGATACAACATGGATGAGTTGATGACTCGGCTCGCAGGGTAGGCTATGGCATATACACAATCTGCTGCGGGGAACTTACTATGTTGAGGAGGATGCATGCTGGGCAGTGGTGGAAAAAGTACTCAGATATTTTACTTAAGTAAAAGTATCAATACTGCAATATAGAAATACTCTGTTAGGGCGTGCTCCCACCGCACTTTTATTTTACCTCTGGGGCGGAATCTGCCAATGCTTTGTCAAAGCAAATGCGTGGATTCTTGGAAAAAATCTGACCATGAATCCACGCATTTGCCTTGACAAAGCATTGGCAGATTCCGCCCCAGAGGTAAAATAAAAGTGTGGTGGGAGCGCGTCCTTACAAGTGAAAGTCCGGAATTCTAAATTTACTTGAGTAAAAGTACACAAGTATTGGTATCAAAATGTACTTAAAGTACCAAAAGTAAAAGTACTGAAATGTTTGAAAATAGCATATCTACAAGCTCACTTGTGAGCTTGTAGATCGGCTATTTTCAAATAGCCTGTGTATAAAATAGGGCTAAAGTGGTTAACGTATGTTTTATAATATAATAATTGATAATGGCAAAGTAACAAGTAACTAACGTTTTCAAATAATTGTAGTGGAGTAAAAGTACAATATTTGCCTGAGATGTAGGGGAGTAGAAGTAAAAGTACTGAAAATTGGAAATACTCCAGTAAAGTAAAAATACCTCAAAATTTTACTTAAGTACAGTACTTGAGTACATGTACTTAGTTACTTTACACCACTGATGCTGGGACACAAAAAGACCATGTTCTCATGCTGAAACATTTTAACCACTTAAACCCCTAAGCTCTATACTAGGCTCCCTCCTATTTTCGTTCTACACTAAATATCTTTGCAGAAAATAGCCGATCTACAAGCTTACAATGGGTTGCGTTGCATGCATTTATAATGAAGTTGAGAGTCTCTCCAGAACATGTCATCTTTTACCTTTCTGTATGTGATATTCATATTGTCAGGGTACAGAAGATAGTCCCTTTGTATCTAGTGTCCTGCCACTGTGCTAACTTCCTTTCAGGATCTGTAAAACATTAGCTTTTTAGGGGTTACAACAAGGTTTCTGCTGGACAATGTTTTCATGTTTTTTCTCATTTCAGGTTGTTAGCGGCTCTACAAGATCAACAGTGTGAAGACACACTCTCACTAAGTGTGCATCCAACTAAGACAGGCTGCTGTACATAAACAGAGAGGACTGTCTTTAATAAAAGACTTACCAGATGTTCAGATGTTTCATACATGATATTGCACAGTAATTACCTGTTCTTTATTGAGCCAGTGAAGAGGGTTTAACATTAGTACCTGGTGTCCACTGTTCCAGATACCTTATTTGTACATGTTCACTTGACAGCATGTTAAGAGTTTACCTACAGTAAGTTGTTTTGTAAATAGTTTCTGAATTACTTTGAATAGTTTCCAATCAAAAATTGTTTTTGTATAATAATAATACAAACTATTAATAGTGCACTTATCAAAAAGTGCTTTACTAAAAACTGAAGAAATAATTAAATCAAATAAAACAACAGAATAGAAACATTAAGACATGTGTATCGGTCTGTCTTTGTCAATCTCTTGCTAAATTAACAGCATTTGCGGCAGTTGCAAATCCTTTACAGCAGCGCCTTGATTTTTGGCAGTGTCAAAATGTAAATCCATGATCAAAACAAGTCATGTACATGAGAAACCACCTGGTGGCAGGCCTGTGCACTCTAGAAGCTTGTGGTGAAATCACCCCCTCTGTCAAAAGCGTACAGTAGGCAGAGGGGTTTGAGCGGCAGCTGAGTAGCGCTCACTGTTACTTGTAACCTTCAAAGTGAAGCAGTGTGTAGGATTTGGGGTTTACCAGAACATCTGAAGACGTTTCCCCAATAATCCACATCCTCCAGGGCCCACCATATAAGAGCAGGTAAGAGTCATTTTGCTCATGTGAAATGGGGAGAGGATTTTTTTTTCATGACACCATGGTTTATAAATAATAATATGAATATGAGTTCATGGGTAGACTTTGTTTTGATGGACAGCAACAATTTGGCATACAGAAATTTGTTCCAAAGAAACACCATAGCTGTGTGGTTCAGAATCCACACTATGGCTCTGTTTTTCCCTCATAATGTACCAGTACTCGGTTTGGTCATGTTTTCCCCCGTAAAGGAGAGATGTCCACTTGTACCTGAACTGTAGAACCTCCTCTCATGATGACATTCATATAGTGGTGGACGAGAGGGAGACTTGGGTTACAAAATTAGGAAGGGTATCATAACAGTATGTCTCCATCTACTCTTCTGGTATAAGATTGCCAGGTTGAATTACTGGGATAGGAGACCTATCTGTTCGCCGGGTGGCATGTGAGACAAGTTGTAAAGTATTTTTATCCCACAATATCATCAGAAGAACTCTCCTCTGTGCTTTGTGTTAGAGACTGTGTTAGACAGCTTTCTGCAAGTGTTGGAACGATCCACAGTCTCATTTACAGGCCTCCGTTTTACATTTCGTTCTGGCATTATGATTAAAACACTTAGAGAGCATGTTCATATGCTTCTCTCACTCATTCACACTTAAGAGTTGCACCTCGTAAATCTGTTGCTTCATATCATACTTCATGTCTGGATACACAGGATTGCATTGCACATATACAGTACAATCCTCAGTGTTAGGATTTTACAGTGAAGTGCATGTGACACTGGGCCTCTTCTTTTTTTTTACCTGACTGCATAGTGTGGAGGAATAACTTACACGATGGGTCTCGATAAGATAAGACCACTAATAGGCTTAACTTATTGTCATGCAAGCATACAGGGAGGAAGTCATGCGATCATAATCTGACTGCAGTCTTCTGTGAGAATACCATGAGGTCATACACTGTCAAATCTTCAGTGTTAATTCAACTCCAAGTGTACTGGATCCGTAATCGTGCAAATCTCAGAGTTAAATTAACACTAAGGATTTTATTGTGTAGCTTTGATTATTTTGTGCACTGAAATGTCATCTTTTTGTGCCCAACAGTGAAAATTGTTGGTAAAAATCAGCAATGAATATTGAATTTACATTGTAATCCATGTGAATTTGTCTTTTCAGAATGGAAGCGCGGAGAGAAAAAACTAACTCATGTGGGACAATTTGTCTGAAATATCTACTTTTTATCTTTAATGTTCTTTTTTGGGTAAGTTGACATGGTGAGTGGTTGGCTTGGCTTCCCATGTGATATTGGAAAATCAGCTGTAATGAAGGCAGCAACATCTCGTATTGCAGTTGTCCCTTGCATGCTGTCAACAGGTGACCTTTAGTTCAACCATTCGGTGTGGTTATATTCAAAAGATAACAGACAACCACCAGATTTATGTCATTGCCAGTTTTGTAAAACAGTAACTTGCAATTGCCAACCCATTTCTCAAATTTTAAATGAATGAAAACCTTAAAAGACACTACTCAACCTTGATGCATAAGCCTACAGTAAAATACAAACAAACTGTATAACTGCATGGGCCTTACAGGTTTTTTCCCTGCTGTCCTAGGAATGAACTAAATCAATTCCAGCATGCTTTCTACACACTCAGATACCAGACATGTGTGACCCATGTGCTCCAGATGAGGCTGATAAAACTCAGACTCTGCTGAATGCCTTCGTCTCTAGCTGATAGTGCAGGGGATAAGGCGGTGTCTGTTTTGCATTACTACTATGCTTTAGCAGTGCTAGGAGCTGCATGGAACTGGTATGAATTATCTTGATAAGGAACGTGAAGAAGGATGTGCATGCTCTCACATGCACATCAGCCACCCTTGTGAACAGGTGCAGGACAAACAGAAGATCAACGTGAAAATAAAAATAGAGCGCACTCTGCGATTAACTCCCATTGCAGATCGCAGATCAACGTTTCGATCCCCAAGGGATCTTCTTCAGAATGAGTTATGGTGATACCATTTTGCTGTGATCATCTTGTTTGAGTTGAGCTGATAGGAGCTATGTGTGCGTTCAGCTGGCAGGCGGGGCCGTGTTGGCGGTGGGAGTGTGGACTTTGATGGAGAAGAGTGACTACATCAGCCTGCTCGACGGCCGCTTGTACTCTGCCTCGGCGTGCATTCTGATAGTCGCTGGAAGCATCGTGGTGGTGACAGGGATGATCGGGTGCTGTGCCACCCTGAAGGAGATAAAGAGTCTTCTGATTGCGGTGAGAGTTCACCCAAGTTTACACGACAACACACTGAATCATCACAGAGTTGTTTAAGGTTGTCCTATGGCTGTGCGACTATAAAAATAAGACTATGTGCAAGTGCAAATAGTTAGATTTCTACAGTGTCTATACCTTTAATAGATACCTACAGTATCTAATAATTCCTTCATGTTTACATTGAGTCATTTGATAGTTTTAGTTTTGGAGATACTCACAAGTAATTTCATTCACACAAGTTATTACACGTGTCCATACCGATATAGCAGATTTTATTATCTGGGGGAAAAACAATACAAAAACAAGACAAATTCAATGAGTCCCTTTTTAAATACACCACAACTTTGTTTGTTTTTAGGTGTATTAAAAGGTCTTCATCCTAGGAGACACTTTGAATTCTTGTTGATTTAGAAACCTGAACCTTGCTGTCTGGTCTGCGTGTAAAAGTGGAAGCTCATTATGTCAGAAATACGCAACTGTGTCAGAAATAACAGACAAAGTAATGCAGAGTGTGTCTTTAAGGGTTTAGATTTAGAGTGTGACTCATGCCAGAGGAATGAGGGGCATCACAGGCGGGTGCTTGGAGTTCATAGTGAGCGTGAGACAGAGTGAGACAGAATATATTATAGATGCAATACTGTACCGGCTCTGTGACATGACTACTATTTTCATGTTCCCTGCAACCACTGTAACTGTAATGAATAGCGTCATTCTTAGGATTCTGTATTAACCCAAATTCTCTTTTCAAATCAATTGAATTCATTTCATTGTCATTACAGGTGAAACCAAATTTACTTTAACTCCAAAGTCAATGCACAAAAAATAGAAACTAATATACGTCCACAATAATAATTCACACACAATAGAGACATTTTAAACTATATAACACTAGAAAGGCCTTGGTGAATCTAAAAATACACAAATATAAAGTGTAACCCCAAGGTGATTCAGTCTCAGTCAGTGCAGTATGAGGTAATGGCCACTGTAGCGTAATTTCCTAGAGGTGGTGAAGTTATAGTTAGCATTATATTCAGTTCAAGTATAGACACAAGTTCATTGTCCACATTGCACTTGGAGGGAGACTGTGTGTGTGTGTGTGTGTGTGTGTGTGTGTGTGTGTGTGTGTGTGTGTGTGTGTGTGTGTGTGTGTGTGTGTGTGTGTGTGTGTGTGAGAGAGAGAATTGTTCATATTGAACATGTCATGAATATTATTATTATTATTAATAATAAACATTGTAATATGAAACATGATGGGGTTGTCCGTGTCTCCACTACAGTATTTGGTCTTACTGCTGTGTGTTTTCCTGCTGGAAGTCATTGCTGGAGTGTTGGCCTACATTAAATACCAAGAGGTATTTCTGAAAATACTCAAATTAAGCTTCTAGAATTGATGCAGGTATAATGATGCATATTACGCCTAATTTATACTCCATAGTATGACAGTATTGCTTGCCGACAAGAAGTCATATTTGGCAGGTGAAAGATGTGCGTTGGTGTATAATTCCCTACATTGCAATATAATCCCATTTCCCTAAAATACATTGTGTACTAAGGCACTTGTAGTACTAACAGTACTAAAGTAGGCATACTTCTAATTCAGTATTACAAGAGTAGTAGTCCAAGTACCAAGTACTTCTCTGTATTATGTGTTACCCATACTATTTTCTATTGCCATTCATTGTCATTTCATTTAATAAAAAAATAACCTTGCTTGCTTCTCATTTCTGCATGTCTGTTATATTAATACATTGAGCTGTGTGTTTGAATCAATCCATTTTTCCTTTCATGTTCCTTGATGTGGTCTCTATATAGTTTTTTTTTAAATCTCGGGTAAAGCTCTTGAAATTGCACATTTACTGTAGCCTGACCTGATTTCTGCATGCCTGTACAGTATGCATGCATGTACAGTATGCATGCACTTCATTTGTCTGTTCATCCAACTTTCTCACGTCTCTGTTTCTTGCCCCTTTTCTTGCTCCAGTGTTTCCCTCTCTGCTACCAGGTAATCACCACTGTGTCATCTGTCTCTGTGTTGTGTCAAACTGTTACCCCTAACGTGCTCAGATTTCACCTTTTTCACTACGTTTCAATTTATGTGGAGAGCTCCCGTGTCAGACGGGGTGGTATGTAGTCCTTGGTGCACTTTTGGGGGTATCTGTGACCTCATATATTCTGAGTTATGCAGGCTCCAGACAGGTGTGGTACAGGAAAGAAACTTGAGCATGGCATGGGCTATATTTATGAACAAGGGAGAGTCTAAAATAAACTTCACGTCAATACAGGTGACAAATGTTTCCCATGAGCAGTTTCTCACGTTCTACTGTCTGCTGCCTTCACAGCTGGATGATGAGCTCAGACACAACCTGAAGGAGACCATGCAGCAGAAGTACCAGCAGCCCGGCGAGGAGAGCATCACACAGGCTGTGGACAAGCTCCAGCAGGAGGTATGGAAGCTTGACACTCAGAAGGTGTTCAGGTATGAACTATTCAGGATCGCTACAGTTAATAATGCTTCAACATTCCAGGGATCAAATAGAATGTTGTCCCAACCTGACTAAAGAATCAGAATCAGAATCAGAATCAGTTTTTATTGTCACATCACAGGTTTACAAGGTAAAAAAGTGGGTGAAATTCGTTTTTGTACATCGTTCCCATCGCAACGTTAGTTTCCATAGAAAGAAGAGGGGGGGGGGGGAGAAGAAGAGGGGGTGGGGGGCAAGTGGGAAGGAGATCAAAACAAGAGAGCAACAGAAGGCCAGACAAGTTATCTACATATTTACAAAGTACCTGAGATAATAAAAAACTAAAACAAACTAAGGTGCCTGAGCATAGCAGCAATGTATGTATACTGTGCATGTTATACTTATACTGTGCATGATATACATATGGACGTTAAGGTGCTTAGAGGAAAAGAGCACAATAAAAAGACAAAAAAAAAGTCAGTGCGTTATACATGGGATTAAGGTGCAAAAGGTCAGTGCGTGTCCACCTAGGGTGGACTGACCCTAGTATAATCCGCAAGTAGCTCCATGAGGGAGTGCAACAAAAAGTCATTTGTACCTGGTGTAGTCCACAGGTGTGTCCGAGGGGGAGCTAAGTCCAAGTCATTGTCCCTGGTATAATCCACAGGTGTGTTCAGGAAGAGCCAGAAAAGTCTGCACCGCCTGTTGTCAGGCTGCTGAACAAGGCCTATGCCTCATTCAGGCTTATGCCCCATTCAGCATTCTGACAGCAGCCGGATTAAAGGTAGCCCAACTGTTGTATCAGACATCAGATTAATGAATTTCATTTTTATGGCGCTTTTCTAAGTACTCAAACTTACTCAAAGCGCTTTACAATGGTTCATTCATTCATACAGGGGGGGACATTGGGAGATTAATATTTTGTATACACAGCTGCAAACAGACTCAAAAGGTTTAGTTGGATTTATAAAGGTCTGGTTACTTTTGTGAATTTGCACAGTAAACATGGACATTTTTTAACCTCAGTTAAGTTGACACAGGATTCTTATTGTGTGAGGTGTTCACTTGAGGCCAGTTCATTTCAGCTCACAAAAAGAATGTCCTATTGTGCTAAATGTAAACAAAGCCCTTTTTCTTTTTAACTGAAAATGAAGTTGGTCATACTATGTGAACCCTATCTCTTTCTTTGTGTGTGTTAGTTTAAGTGCTGTGGCAGTAACAGCTCTGTAGACTGGTCAGGCAGCGTGTGGATCCACGAAGAAAAGAATTACAGGCTGGTACCTGATAGCTGCTGCAAAACTCCGAGCGAAGGCTGTGGCATCAGGGACCATCCCTCCAATATCTACAAGGTAGAGGTACGCATGGAATCCCCATTAGCTGGATTATTGTGCAAATAAACATAATATTTTTCTCATTATGCAATCCGATATTTTTATGTATGAACTGTGCTATATGAATACTGATTAACTGATAGTGTTAATGACAGCATGTCATCATTATACAAACAATCCTTGAAAATAATGGATAATTAATTAAATGACATAGTTGTTTAATTGAGAATTTACTCAGCTTTGGCACTTTGATACATTTTACCTTTATAAAATGTGTGATTATGGAATACACCAGCCAACTGAAATAAAAATGCAATCAGAGCCTGTTTGTAATAAAAGTGCTAAACAATGGTTGAAACAGAAGCAGAACTGTAATCACATGTGGATTACACTGTAAACTGCGTTTTTTTTTACTTTAACTTTTATGTTTTTGTAATGATAAGACATTTTAAATATCAAATACCTAATCAGGGACAAGGGTTGTAATATATTCTGTCTAGGAAGCCATATGCAGTGCATCTGTTTCATGTTTTTAACATGAAACAATGTCTAGTAGTATTGTTCCTGACAAATGAACAACTAAAATAATAACTGATGTCTGTTCCCTTCACTTTATGCTCTCAGGGAGGCTGCATTATGAAATTAGAGAACTTCATCTTGAGTCAATTACACATCCTCGGAGCATTGGGAATTGGCATTGCCTTTCTCCAGGTAATTTCCTATTTATCAAGAGTTATGAATGAAATACATCAGGTTCATACATCTATAACTGAAATACATCTATATGTGTGTGTGTGTGTGTGAGTGAGAGAGTGTGCGTGCACGCGTGCATGCATGCATGTGTGTGTGTTATTAAATGTCTCTCTCTTTCAGCTTGTAGGAATGATGTTCACCTGCTGCCTTTATCGAAATTTGAAAGAAGATCCATACTGACTCTGTGACACGTAGCAAATCCTACACTTTGAACACACCATTGCATTCTCAATCTGGTTGGATATGTATTTGTCTTTATGAGGTGTGCATGTTTTTTTTTCTTCAATTGACATTATGAAGTGGTTAGGCTGTTTGTCAATGAATAAGCCATGCTGCTGGACAGCACTGTCCTGTTTTGGATTATATTCCATTGCATGTACTCTGAGTTTTCACTTTAATTTTAAAGCCATTCAAGATGATGGTAGGTGGGTGGATGAACTCACCCACCATTGTGTTTTTTGTTTTGTTTAATTCAAAAGTGTATATGTTTGCTACTGTTGCTTTGTATTATATATGTGTATTTTAGTTGTCACAAGGATGTCACATTTTCATAAGCAGTGTTTTCCAAAGTATTTTAGAACATAAATTGACTATTGACTTCAATCAATCATGTTTGTCATTTAATATAATGTCCATGAAGAGATATACAGAATCATGCCTAAATCAACATGGCAATGCAATAACATGACCAAAGTAATGAAAAGGGACTGTTCACCATTAAGGGAAACGGAGACCCTTGTTAATCTTGAGGGGGACATTCTGTTTCAGCTTAAGCGTCGGCTCCCCCAAGCATATACATTGAGTAATTTTGTGTTTTTAAACAAAATATAATTTAATGATAAGCATGTTGCTTACTGATGATGTGTGTATACTTTTGTAATAGCAGGCTTTGGTGCGCCTTAAAAAAAAGTAAAAACTTGGTAAAAAAAAAAACAGACCTGGTTTTGGTCAAAACATTTGAATGCACCGAGCAGAAAAATATATATAATATGTGTTTTGAGTCTTGTCACTTTCTCTTGTGTGCAAATGCTAAAATCTTTCCTATAAATTCAACTGTATCTAAATTCAGCAAACACTTGTTTTTTTTCTTGTTTTTTTTCTCTGAGCACCACATCTCTCACAAATCCAGTTGATGAAGCATTGAAAAAACAATAATATCATTTTTGCAATTATTTTGCTATGAACTATGCATTATTTAGCTTTTTGTGTTTTTTAATTGCAGCATCTTCCTTTCTTTTAATTACAAAAAACAAAAATAACAAAACATGGTTATTGTCAGCAGCAGTCAAACATTGTCAATGAAAACGTTTTGCAACCCAAGTGGTGTAAAGCACATATACTCAAGTACTGTACTTAGCACTTTTTTTGTATTAATTTTTTTAACTTTACTAGAGTATTTCAAATCTTCTGTACTTTTAGTTTTACTCCACTACATCTCAGAGGCAAATATTGTACTTTTATTCAACTTTAATTACTAGTTACTTTGTATATTTAGACTATTACATTGCAGTAGCCTATTGCTACTTTTACTTAAGTAATAATTGTGAGTACTTTTCCCACCACTGCCTGTAGTACCTTCCATAGAGTTAAAAAGGTACCTTCCCAAATCACAAGCCTACGATGGAACATTTATTTTGAAAATCATTCAGCGGATGTTGTTGTCAGCTGACTTACTGACTGCTACATTTCCTTCTCATATTGTGTCCTGTCTCTTCTGATACAGCTAATTGATTTCAAGCAAATTAATTAGGTTGCATAATATTGAAACTTGAAACTTAAGGGGAAACAGAAATGTCAGCCAAACCAACTTGTCTGATAGTGGCAAGTGCTGCTCCGCAAGGTAGGTCCATTGAACATTTTTATTATGAGACGATCGGCCTATCTCGCTGTCTGTACCACTATGACTCTATCAACCCTTTTACTATCAAGGTCCATTATTTATTCACCATTTGATGAGATTTAGCTAGCTCTGGTCCATAGAAGGAGTTCTCCTTCTAGGCTATGGATCAGAGCTAAGATTTAGCCTCACACTCTCAAGAGTTAAAGATCTATTAAGGGTCCATTTGGTTATACCAACACTCCTCCATCATTTAGCTGGGGACCACCTGGAATCCCCTCAAGGACCACTGGTGGTCCCCGGACCACTGGTTGAGAATCACGTACCGCACTATTGAATAGTTCTGGTCCTCCTGTTTGCTATCATAGTGAGTTATTAGCATTGGATCAAGCGATCATAGATGTATTTGTCTATTTTTATATTTTTATATCGTATATAAAAATGATCAATTACATCTATGATCGTCTTGATTCCAAGGCTAGTGAGTTATAGCAGTTTATTCATAATTTATTTTATTTTATTCATAAAATAATTATTAATATTCTATTCATAAAATAGCTGATCTACAAGCTCACAAGGCGTCAACTCTGCGGTGTTATGAGCAGTGATGGAAGAAGTACTCGCATGTATTACTTAAGTAAAAGTAATACCTTAGTGTAGAAATTACAAGTAAAAATCTGGAATTAGAAATTTACCTGAGTAAAATTACAAAAGTATTGGTATCAAAATGTACTTAAAGTACTCATTATGCAGAATGTCCCATTTTCACAAGTTTTCAAATGTATAAGATGTATGAAAATCTTTTGAAAATAGCTGATCTAAAAGCTCACACAAGGTGTCACCTCTGGAACGTGTTATGAGCTTGTAGATTGGCTATTTTCAGAACGGGGCATAGCAGAAGGCATTTTAATGTGTGTGTCTTGTTCACGCAGGGGTGTCGGCCAAGTCATTCCACCAGTCCTTTACTCTGTGCACGTCAGTGTTTAACTTGCAGACGGCCACACCAGGGGTAAGAATCTCTTCATTAAAGCATTGGTTCTCAAAGTGGGGGCCGGGGACCCCCAGGAGTCCTTGGGGGGGGGGGATTCCAGGAAGTCCCCAGCAAAAAATAGTCAATATAGCATCTGCATCACAATCATTTCAACCACTTAATCCATGTATTGGTTGGCTATTCAAAAATAGCAGATCTACAAGCTCACAGCGCGTCACTTTGTGTCGCACGGTGAGCTTGTATATCTGCAATATTTTTTGGGCTTATAAGTAGTTAAAGGTAGGGTAAGTGAATTTGTTTGGATTTTTTTTAAATTAAAGTAAAAAGTACTATATTCTGATAGTAATCATTGCTACAGAGCGTTTGTTCGGAGACAGGGGTCGCTCCAGCTCTTTAGTAAAGAGAATATAGTACATTTTCAGGTAGGTGACAACATTTAAGCCAATCAGGAGAGAGCACTGAAAATGCATTTTCTGTTTAATAAAGAGCTGGAGAAATATGGGAGACTCCTTTTACTGAACAAACACACTATAGCAATGAGTACTATCAGATAGACCTATAGACCCATATAGACCCATTTTGCAATTATTTGAATAATTGCAAATCACTTACCCTAACTTTAATTAATAATGTACATTTTCCCTTCCTACAAATGTAGTGGAGTCAAAGGTACAATATTTTTCTTTGAAATGTAGTGTAGTGAAAGTCACAAGTATCCAAAAACACAAATACTCAAGTGAATTACTGATACTCAAAAAATGCACTTAAGTACTCAAGTAAATGTACTTCGTTACGGTCCATCACTGGGCACAGAACACTCAGTCAGTGCAGGGCGTTCTAATTTGTCGTTCTGTACTGTATGCAGGGCAAGCCTATCGACTTTACTGGGGTTGATGAAAGCACTGCTAGGTGGGTGCAGGACTTCAGTGTGAAACCTTATGCAACACCTGCCAAACTTGAATCTATTGATGGTGAGTACCAAGAAAATATTTAATAGGCTCTATGCACAGCAGCCATATTGGACAAACTTTGGGCCCCTTCCTTACTTCCTCCACAGGTGTTACTAATGGTACTAATAAAGGCTCCGTTCCATTTAGTGTAGCACAGTGGTTCACAAAACTTAATTGCAAGGACCTCCATAACCACAAATGTACACTTTTCCATTTGTACACTCTCAGAGTTACGCACCCGTACGGGGCCATTTGGAACCCTGAGAGTGTTTCCGGTGAGCCAACATGCACAATATCAGCACCCTGACTCTGTTTGACCAGAATGGAACAGAACCTTCATTAGTATCATTGGGTAACACCTGTGAAAGAAGTAAGGAAGAGGCCCAATTTCTTTCCAATATGGCTGCTGTGCATAGAGCCTATTGGATAATCTACACAGACAGGAAATAAAATGTTTGTAATCTAATAATCAAAATGTGAATGCTTGTCCTGTTGTTCAATATTATGATTTTATATTATTTTAATTAATTTCAATATTACATTCAAAATATAAAAGTTATGTTTCTTGACAGCTGTGTAAATGGTAAGCCATTTCAAGATATTTTTGAGTTCAGACAACTGTGAACATTTCCCATAAATTTGTATAACATGACAGCGAATTCATAAAAAATAATTGGTACACTTAACTAGTTGCAGCCCTATTTGGTTTTGTTTTGATTAAAGCTCAAGGTCATGTCATGATGGCCTGTTCCAGGTGCCCGGTACCAAGCGTTACTCATTCCAGACTGCCCAGGAGCCCTGAATGACCTGGCACACAGCGGCTCCTTACACCGTATCCTCACACACTTCATCTCTCAGCAGAGTGAGTCCTTTGAAGCAGTTTGAAGCAGTGCACCGGATTGGACACTAGATGTGCCACCATCTTTCTTGTAGTTTGGACATGTTATTACCTATCTCCTTTAGGGGAGGGGGACAACAGACTTATAACTTAAGTTAGATAAGATATGGTATGATCATGTTTCTAGGGAGCAACATTTCCACTATAGGTACTTTCTCTTCCCCATCATCTTTATTGAATATAAACGCTGTTTGGGTTCTTGAAAACCTTACATTTCTGTGTGTTACCACTACTCTATGTGCATACTTTACAGTACATATTAATGGGAGGCAGGCAACAACAGGCAACTGTAATGTACAGATCTGGTGTATAAGGACACTGACTGGTCATTGATGCTGGAGCTGTTTTGCCTTAAATGCAGAACCTGTGTGCGCTGTGGGCCAGGGAGTATCAGCTTTATGTTGTGCCACTGAGGGACAGAAGTGGATCTTCAATGGGTACAGTTTAACAGGGGTGAGTCTCTCAGCTCTGATATTTATGTACATGATGGGAATGTAAAAGGTATTTCTAGTAACAAGTTGTAATTATTTTCCATCCAAGCCATCCGTGTTTGAGCTGGTGCGAAGGCCTGACTTTGCAAACCTGCCTCTGATCGTGGAGGACTTTGTGAAAGACAGCGGTGGATCATACACAGGTGAGCAGAGAAGTACAGATATTGTAACATATGTGTAAAAATGTTCTGTCATAATACCCAAAGCTAACCATACAATCCTTTTGTCTTTCGTTTTTCAGCGAGTCAAGAGGATGCTATGCATGTGGTCATAGACAGACACCTAGTAACTGGTCAGAATATTCAGGCAACATCAATTGCGGTGAATAATCTAATCCTGCTCTGCAATGGAAAATAAAACTACCATACTAACAGTTCAAATCCCATGCACTCTAATGGTTCCCAAACTGGGGGTTTGATTTTGGGGGGTCCTCAGATGATTAGCTTAATGTGCAACATTTTCTCACTCAACAGTTAACAAACCAACATGCAGTGTATACAGGGTATCTGCGCATTTCTAAAGTGACAATTTAAGGACTTAAGACCATTTAATACCATCAAAATAAAAACTACTAGTAAGACCATTACAAAGTAAAAAATAACCAAATTGTCAAATATTATCTAAGAAAGAGGCAACAATTGTGAAAAATGCGAGGCGTTGTGAGCTTGTAGTTCAGCTATTTCCACTATTTATGTGGAACCAAGTCAAACTAAACCTAATGCCTCAACTCCTACAATTCCAAGTGCTTGTCGGGGTGAAGGTCCCCGACAAGCTTCAATTATGTTCAAATATGATTATTTTGGGGGGTCAGGGCCTGAAAAGTGTAGGAACCCTTGCTCTAAGGTTACGGACACACCAGAGTTTTATTCTGCCTATGTGGCCGTCTTTTTGCAATGCTTTTCAATGGGAAGGGAGTGGAAAGCCGTGCAATGGCAACAAAACGCTCCGTTCCCATTGAAAAGCATTGCAAACACATGGCCGCATAGGCAGAATCAAACTCTGGTGTGTCCGTACCCTAAATCCTCAATCTGTTCTGTTCCATACTTATATTCATTTTACAGTTTACAGGACAACTAGCAGGCATCTAAATAAAGGTTGAGTTCATGATTGTGGTCATGACGATGAAATCACACAGACACAAAAAAAAGTTTAAAAGAAAAAACATTGGAATGTTAGTAAATGGAAGCTCAAGGTTATTCCACACAACATGAGCGCCAGATGCATGCTCACAACACCAATGCCAAACACCAAAGCAGATAAGATAAGTCTTCAATTGAGCCAACTGGAAGAAGCTTTCCACACAATTAAAGTTCAATAATTAGAACCAGCGAGAGTGAACGCCTGATAACAAAACATTGATTTGGCTCAACGGTTTTTAATAATTATCTTGGTCATGCACATACTTTGTAAAAGGGAAATCTGCTACTGCCATCTCAGTGTACTGCAAGTTGGGTTTTTGTTTCTTCACAAAATGATATGTTTTGAATTGTGACTCGTGTCCATGAAAAGGGAATAAAACTATTTTTCAAAGTAACATGTCCCTGGTTTATATCGACAACATGATTCCTCAAACCGCTGCTTTGACATCCTCTGGGGCAGCAGCAGTGCAGATTGAGTATTAACTAAGCTCAGTCAATGGTTGGTCCAGAGTTCAGCTGAGTAACTCAAAAGAAGAAAAAAATCACTGCAAACAGCACTGGCATTTTTGGTACACCATGATTGAAAAAAAATAATCAGACATTTGGAAACCCACATGCTGGTGTTTTGAAGGTCCATGGTAGTCATAAACTAGTCATTTGGCCTTTTCATAGAAGATCGTAGAAATAGTCCAGCCCTTGTCCTAATTCCCACATGGATATTCCTGTGCCCAGTTCTGTGGCTAATGACATCCGTAGGTAGATAGACTGAAAAGAAATAGGAAACTCTTAGTGCACAGTCAAAATGTATATAACTGGCAACTAGTGATCAAATGGGGGTTGTTTAATGTTATTACACATTTCATATGTTATTTATTGAGTAAATGTGTTCATGCGCAAAGCTAAAATGAAATATAAGAGCTTCACCTTAAGAGTTGGGAAGTACACGACATGCTTGACTCCATTATTCCTAGAAATAAAGCAAAGCAACAAATTTGGTCAAGTTATGCCAAAAGGGTGCGTCACCCATCATTTGTTATTCCAAAAAATCATTATGTTATCTCCACCTCTTGTAAGAGAAATAGTGCTCTCCACTGTATTCATCCCAGAGAAGTTTTGGCCTCAGCTCTCGCAAAATTTCAATGTACCTGCAGGAAATAAGACAGGAGAGTAATAAAAAGAAAGATACGTTAGCCTAATTCTTAAAACTGCTCTACCTTTTATTTATTTTGTTTTCATCAGTTATTTATAGAATTTTCAAACCACAGATTTAGGTTGTGCGGCATAATAGCATTCTATGAGATTCGGTAATGACATGCCTCTTGATTTTACTCGGCAACAGTGTTGCATATTTAAAGTAATACAATGCAGGTCCACAAAAAACCTTTGTGGACCCGATTTTTAGCAGACTCTGCTGGTCATTACCGTCACTGCAGGCCGTTCGTTTATTCCTGCGTTACCCAGAATTCCATTTGTTTTCACCGGAAGACGGAAGCGTTTCAAAAAGCGTTCTTTTAATTGTTTTATACTATCTGTGGATCGTTTCTCTTAGCCAGTGGAGCTTTAGTTACCGTGAGCTGTGTTTTCTTTGTTTTTCGATCTTCAAATCCTACAATCTCTTAAAAACAGCGTGAGATTCCTTTTTGTTATTAGCGCGGTAGTTCCTGGCCAAACAGGAAACCGGTGCATTTCCGTTTCCGTTTTCCGGCCGGATGACGTCATTTTTGCGGGAATGGCTAACCTAACCACCGTTTCAATAGAAAATATAATAGAAAAGGCTTTCGGGGGCGAAATTCATGGAGTGGGTGTTGTGAAACATTTGCCACTCACAAAAGATATACAATTTAACTTTAGTTTTGTTGAAAAAGTTACCTAGTATTACTTTAACAACTCAAACTCGAGACATGTCATAATAGGTGACCAACGAGTCGCGGTGTGTTGGGAGCTTGTAGATCAGCTATTTTCGGCGAAGAGATTTAGAGTAGATAGTGGAGGGAAAAAAGATAAGGGACAAGTATAGATCCCTGGGGGACCCCGGTCAATGAAGTATATAGGGTTTAAGTGGTTAATTCATGGTTTTCGGCCATTCCAAATGAACCGTGGTATTTATTTATCACATTCACTAAATTGTTTGGATGGGATGTGAACTGGCATGGACATGTAAACATATAAAATTATCATTTTAATAATTTTTTATGACATTATGAAGTGTTTCTACATTAATTAAACGTAGGGTAGGTGATTTTATTTTGTTAAAATAAGTGTTAAATAGCTCTATATACTGTTTATTCATTAACAGGAGTCTCCATGTCTCTCCAGCTCTTTAGTGAGCAGAATGCATTTTCAGGTAGGGATACCAATTTGATCCAATCAGAAGAGAGAACTCACACAAGATACAGGAAGTGATGACACAAAGAAATGAGCAGACTAAGTTAGAACTGGAACAGTGTGAAATTGAACCTGATAAACGGGTTCTCTCCCGATTGACTGAAATTTAGAAAATGTATTTTCTATGTATTAAAGAGCTGGAGAGACGGAGAACAAACACTCTTTAGCAATGATTAATATCACTGTAGGAGCCATGAATTGGTTTATTGGTATTATGATTATGTTTGGTTATTGTTAGTTATATATTTGGTCAATGCCCTGTCACTGGTGTGTGTGAGTGGATGAGTGAGTGACGGGCATAGGGGAGGATACCTGGTTACCTCAAAAGCACCACCTGACTACCTGCTGAGTGACAGACAGAGAGAGAGAGGGGGTGTTTGGGAGCCTACTTTTTGTTGACCGCTTTATACTTTATTTTGCTTTATTGTTTTGGTTACTGTGATCGCCTTGCTATGAGTTCAAGCACCTTTAATTACGTTCTTTTTTGTTGCTTTAATAAACCCCTTAAAACGCATCGTTTGGATCCAGTGAATCTCATTTTGTTTGTAGCGCGTCACACAATAGATCTGGCCCATCTCATCGCCTCTCGCGACTTATTTTAGTTTAGTTCTGTGCAGTCGCATACATTGTCAACAAAAAACGGTAATGTTGATAGCATCAAACAAGATCGGATCAAGTGGACATGAATTAAAGACGGTCGGAGACACAGACGGAGGACAACAAACATTTCGTGAGTCACGGTCAAAGTCAACCTCAAAGTCAGGTACGATTGCGGGCTGTATACTAAAGGAAGGAATGCAGTTCGCATATTCTTTAGTCCATTGGGGACGATGGAATGCCTGATCACAGGTTGAGTTGACAAAGCTAACTGAATGATAATAAGGAGCCTCCGTGCTGCGCTGTCAATAAAGGATTCTCCGCTGGCCCTTTAAATCCGCTGCTCCGTCTATTTAAAAATGCTGTTGCGCTGCTGATGTATGAATTGAATACATACCGTATATGTTTTCTGGATAAGTTTCCTTTCAATCTGTGGAATGTGGATGTGTTAAATGGCACAATTAATTGAGAAGGAAAATTAAAAGGAAAAATGAGTGATTTAAATACTGAGGAGGTTACCAGTTCTCAATCTGAAATGGAACGTGGGAAAAGAGAAATCACACTCACGGCAAAGGCCATGCTGAATAAAATTGAAAAGCTTGAACGGGAACGTTCAGTGTCTGTCAATAAGATGAAAGCACTCATACCGCAAATAAAGTCCTTAATGGAAAAAAGGGGAAATGTTTTGCGAGTGGAATCTCTACTGGTGACTTTGAATGAGCATAATGCAAATGCCATAATGTCTCATAATGGGTTATTGTCTATATTACCCGAAGAGGAAGAGGAAAAGGAAAGACAAAACGAATGGTTTTCCAGCATTTCAAAATACAGCAATTTATTTAAAGGTGAAGTGGAAAATTGGTTGAATGAATTAAAGGAAACAGGACATGTGTCTGACAGTGGTGCGCAAACTCAATTTGTTCCTGTTGAAATGAGTTCACAGTTGGAAGTTGAAAATGTTGTAGGCCTACTGAATGAACAGGTGGCCATTCTCACAGCGGATAAACCTGACGCAATAATGCAAGTTGAATCAATAACCATGACACATGAACTTCAAGATGATGTACAGCCAAACGACAGTATTTCAAATGTGGGAAGAAAATCAAGAACGCAAAATTCTACTGCTTCAAAACTGTCTTCTGCATGTCTGAGGGCTAAAGCTGACTTGGCAGCCTTACAGATCAAACAGACCCTGTTAAAGGACAGACATGAACTTGAGGCTGAGGAGGAAATGTTGCGTAAAAGAAAGGAGCAACTGAATCATGAACTTGAAGCTGAGAAGGAAATACTGCGCAAAAGAAAGGAGCAGATGCAGTTGGATGCGGACGTGGCAGCACAAATGGCCAAATTAAATGTGTTAAAATCTCAAAGTGTCATAAGTGGGAGATCCTCTAAAACAAGACATGCAGATGGAATGAATTCTTATGTGGAAAAAACGCAAGGAAAAGCACAAACCCTCAGTGCTAATGCCAATCCATTTACACCAAGAATGTCACAAAATCATGTGGACACAGGAACAAAGCCTAAGGACAAAAACACCTCTCAGTTCATTCATTCATTTCATTCACAATCACAGCCTCTGTCAGTTATGCACTCTGGACCTAAGCCACGCCCACTTCCAAGCAATCACGAAAACACATCAATGCAGCACGTCTCAAATGTAACTACTACTCATCATGGAAATGCAAATGTTAATTCTGACAATGTTAATTCTGGAAATGAAAATGCAAATAATGGTCAAAATGACATGCTAGGTATTATGAGGAAACAAAATGAAATAACCACACTGTTAATACAGCAGCAATGCATCTCATCTTTGCCAAAGAGAGAGGTACCGATCTATGATGGGGATCCATTAAAATATCATGCTTTTATGAGGGCTTTTGAGAATGGAGTGGAAAATAATACTCAAAATTACAGTGACCGTCTATATTACCTGGAGCAGCAGACAAATGGTCTCCCCAGGGAACTTGTTAGGAGCTGCCAGCACCTGGACCCTGCAAGAGGGTATGCTAAAGCTAAGGCTCTATTGAGAGAGGAGTTTGGAAACGAGCAGAAAATAGCATCTGCATACATGGACAAGGCTCTTTCATGGCAACCCATTAAAACTGAAGATGTGAAAGCTCTTCAAGAGTACAGCCTCTTTCTTAGAGGCTGCTGTAATGCCATGGAAGAGGTGCAATATTTACATGAGCTGGACATGCCTGCAAATATGCTGACCATTATTAGGAAGTTGCCATACAAATACAGAGACAAGTGGAGAAATATAGCCTGTGAACTACAGGAAAGGCGCAGACGAAGAGCTACATTCATGGACATCACTGATTTCATTGGGAAACAAGTGAAAATATTATCTGACCCAGTATTTGGAAACATACAGGATGTTCCATCACTAACCACAACTAAAAGTGTGAGCAAGTACACTCCACAACCTTGTTCCGGAATGAAAGGAACTAGCTACGCCACTACTGTGACCCCTGTAAAACCTATGAATCAGCTTGGAGTGGAAGAGAAGGAACATGTTCAAGGAACAATGGAAACATGTCTTTACTGTGGAGAAGGACACATGTTGGATATGTGCCCCCAGCTGGGGAAAAGACCTCATAAAGAGAAGATAGGCTTCTTGAGAGAGAACCGTGTCTGTTTTGGCTGTTTGTGTATTGGACACATAAGCAAAGTTTGCAGAAAACGGATTACCTGTGAAAAATGTGGTCTCAAACATCCAACTGTACTTCACATCACTTCAAAAGAATGGGACAAAGAGTCTGACCAAGCTGAGAGGAGGTCAGGGATATCAGTGGATGGCACAGTAGTATCGAGTGGCCTTACTGGGGCTGGTGACAATAACTGTAAACTGCCTATTGTTCCAGTACAGGTTAAGTCCAATAAGGGGAGCAAGATTGTTACCACCTATGCTTTCTTGGACCCAGGAAGCTCTGCAGTATTCTGTACTGAAGCTCTAATGCACAAACTGGACCTTACAGGGAGGAAGGCACATATTCTCTTGAGGACAATGGGCCAAGAGAAAGTAGTTTCTAGTCACATTGTACCAGGACTGGAAGTCGCTGGCTTGAATGAGAAGCGCTTCTGTAAACTGCCCAAGGCTTACACACAGGTGTGCATGCCTGTCCATAAAGGGAACATTCCCAGACAGAAGGATCTTCAGAGATGGCCTCATTTCACTCATATTCATCTGCCTGAGATTGATGCTGACATTGAGCTGTTGATAGGGACAAATGTTCCTGAGGCTTTAGAACCACTGCAAGTCATTAGCAGTCTAAATAATGGTCCTTATGCCATCAGGACGATGCTGGGCTGGACTGTGAACGGACCGCTAAATGGAGGCAGCGATGATGCAATAGAATGTCAGCAGCCAGAGTTATTAGTGAATAGGGTGTCTGTTGTGAACTTGGATGAACAGCAGTTTAAGACAGATTTCCCCGAATGCAGTGCTGATGAACAAACTGGCATGTCAAGAGAAGACAGGGAACTGGTCATAAAATCACCTGAGAGTGAGTGGCCTGTCAATTCTGATGATGCTCATCAACTACCATCAAATGACCCGGAGGTCAAGACATCTGTTGCAGTCAACGCTGTACAGGCCGGAGAGGAGGTTGCTGCAGTGATTCACATGATCCATTACTTGGACTCTTGGACCCGTCTGATAAAGTCTGTATCTTGGATCTCGAGGTTTAAGACCTGGATCTTGTCTCTTTGTGAGAGGAGGAGGCAAGTGAAAATCAACCAGTCTGACTTGGCTGTGGACAAAAAGAGCTGTTCAATGGAAAAGGACATGGAAACCTTGAAGAGGAAAACCGTTTCAAGTTGCCTGTCAGTGGAGGAGCTTGAGAAGGCAGAACTGGAAATCAGGACGTTCAGACAACTGAAGAGGATTCCAGAGGACTTCTCCAGGCCACACAAAGGCAAAAATGTGAAGGAGGATAGTCACATCCACCTACTTTGCCCACTGATGGAAATGGAAAATAACAAAGAACAGCTGCCTGGATCGCCCAATAACCAAGAGCTGCTTGATCCAGGAGGTCGAAGAGGACTAATGCTTTGACAATGTCATGACCTGTAGGATTCCGGTTGAAGATGGATTACAATTATTTCTTGGATTACAATTATTGCTTGGATTTTGACCTTTTGACAATTTTTTGACTTTTGACCCTTTGACTTTGCGACGAGAGTGTTTACTCTGAAAATGACTATTTGCGCGGGAACATCTGGCGTTACGAACAATGACTCGTTTCGCGATCTGCTGAAAGAAGATTCTGCCTTATGTGAAAAAGAAAAAAGTTTGGTACTCTGATTACTGTTATTTATTTCATGTTCTCCTATTATGCATTTTTGATGTAATTATTAAGTCATAACCTAATAATTAGGGGCTGGCGTGTAGGAGCCATGAATTGGTTTATTGGTATTATGATTATGTTTGGTTATTGTTAGTTATATATTTGGTCAATGCCCTGTCACTGGTGTGTGTGAGTGGATGAGTGAGTGACGGGCATAGGGGAGGATACCTGGTTACCTCAAAAGCACCACCTGACTACCTGCTGAGTGACAGACAGAGAGAGAGAGGGGGTGTTTGGGAGCCTACTTTTTGTTGACCGCTTTATACTTTATTTTGCTTTATTGTTTTGATTACTGTGATCGCCTTGCTATGAGTTCAAGCACCTTTAATTACGTTCTTTTTTGTTGCTTTAATAAACCCCTTAAAACGCATCGTTTGGATCCAGTGAATCTCATTTTGTTTGTAGCGCGTCACACAATAGATCTGGCCCATCTCATCGCCTCTCGCGACTTATTTTAGTTTAGTTCTGTGCAGTCGCATACAATCACAATATAGTGCTTTAACCGTAAAAAACTTACCCTACCTTAAAGTGTAAATACATCTTAAGAAATGACATTAATTAATAGACAAAACTGCAAAATCAATATTGTCACATTTAATTTAGACCTTCTATAGCAAGGTAAGGTAAAGAATGTCCCCAAGGGGTATTGTTTGCAACAGCAGTAAAAAAAAAATATTGAATCATGTGTATCTCAGGATCAACATGGGAACAGCATGGATTCCATGTTGATCTTGGACTTAATGTGGCCAGCCTGTGATGTCGGGCGTCTGGGGTAAGTCAGTCAGATCGAGAAAGGAGCGCTTGTTTTTGCGACACAAGTTGGGAAAACAAGTGCTCCTTTCTCAATCCGGACGATTTTCCACATGCACTGTAACATATATGTGTATGTGCGTGTGCGTGTGTGAGTGCGTGCATGTGCATATACTGTATATATGTATATCCCAGTCTGGGTGGAGAGTGATAAAAGTAACGTGAGGGTGAGGGGTTATATGGCAGCTGACCAATCAGTGCATAGTTGCATACTTAAGTGGCATCTTCCCTCTGGGTTATAGCAGCTATAGCAGTTATTGCAGTCAGTGCAAACTACTGTGCTGAACTGGCACTGTGAAAGAAGTGCTACTTAAGGAAATTAACGCGTCAAATATGGAGGAAACTCGGCCACCAAACATAGTTGTTGCAGATGGTTTGGTAGAATTCATGGCTTCTTCCATTTTCCAACTGTAATTACACAATCCTTACCTAGTCCCCAGGATTGGTTCAGCACCTTGGTTGGAGAAGTCCAACCCATACAAGTTAAGTCCAATCAGGATCTTTTGTCTCCATTGAATATTGGGTGACAACTGGAGCACACAGTCTCTTACCCAAGGCAGAGGTGAGCTTGGGCCTGGTCTACTGGGAACAAAGACAGAGAGTGAGCAGCTTCTACCACTTTGTACTGTAAGTATGAATAGAATCCCATTTAAGTAGTCATTCTTTTACATCTCTGTACCTAAAGAAATACTATTGTATCAGGCCTGACCTCTAGTAGTCGAATAGTCGACTAATTAGTCGAGGGGTGTCTGAGTCGACTGCCAATCTCTTGAATTATAAAAAATATATATTAAAAAAATAGTTTCTGGGCGGTGAAACCGCCCCTATAAGTGAGATCTGGAAAAATGTACATTTTCCTGCGCTGTGATCTGGGCCCAGGAAATTTGTACAATTATCCTGCGCTGTGATTGGCCAATCACAATCTATTCAGGACTGTGATTGGCCAGTGTCACATGACACATGTGCATAGCCCTATATAAGCAACCATAACTTGAAAAAAACCATAAGTTGGTTTTTTTCAAGTTATGGTTTTGTCCATCATAAAGAGTGTTTCAATAAATGTATTCATTTTTACTTTGTATATGATTGATCATCATTGGTTGACTCCTTTCAGTATTGTAGTTAGCTAGGAATACACCGCCCACTTCACACAGGGTGTGATTTTTTATATTAATTAACTAATAGTTTGCATATACATATATGATTATATACATCATGATTTATTGGGAGAAACCAATAGTATATGTTAAATCAGACACTAAGCACCCCTACAGCCCAAATGGAATGTTCCTCTATTGCATATTTTTTGCATGATTTGACTGAGAGATAGGCAGTCGAATCAGACTGATTCGACTGCCAATCTCAGTCAAATCATGCACAAAAAACGTTTTTTTGTAGTTTTTTTGCATTAGTCGACTGCCAGTCGACTATTGGCAATTAGTCGCCAATCAGATTCGACTATACAAATCCTTAGTCGGGGACAGGCCTAGTATCCAGTTTGAACGGTTGAATGACATTTGTCTGTAAGAGCCTCACCTCCCAGCATTGGAGTAGTCATAGGTCATAAGACTGAACCCATCCACTACTGGAGCCAACTGTTCAAACTCTTCCCTGCCAAACATGCCCGGTTGCCCTGAGCTGGTTGGAGAGATATTCGGATCAGAAATGCTTCCAAATCAGCACATCAGTCATTGATTCATTTTGTGGCATTTAAACAGAATAAAAAAGAAACCCCATTATATTCACCTTGTCACAGCAGGTGGAATGACAAGCACACAGTCATATCTTTTTGCCTTCAGAGCTTCACAAATGTGTTTCACCATGTGGACGAGCTCCCTGCATGAAAAAAGATAAACAGCACTTGCTTATTTGCAACTGACCCTGGAAGACAGGGAAATTTAGTGTTATCCATTCAGGGAAAAGCAATAAAGTAACTCACTTTCTTTTGTTTCCTCCCAGCTGGCTCCACAGCTCCAAAGTAAAACCATCAAAGCCTTCTGTCTGCAAAGTCATACAACAGCATGAAATCATTGTATTTAAGGAATATTGCTACGGCTGCAGTGTAATATACACAGTAGCTTTATCTGGCACCTCATTTTGCCACTTCAATTCATTACCCAGCCTGCAGCATTGTGTGGCAGCCAGGGTATTGTAATCACTCCTATCTGTTGACAAAATAAGTTGTTGGTGCGGAAAGGGTTTGCCCCCCCAGTTGTGTATTTTTTAAATTACCTTTGCGACATCCACTAGCTCACTCCCCAGCTCTTCAATTTCATCCTCGCTATCCAGTACACTCATGTAATCCTGGTAAGACCAGCCATCAAATAGCAGTCGAGGCACTGAAAGCGAGACACATGGAGCACTTGGCTTAAAATGACTCAGAGTGATCATAAAATGCTAGCTCTGTTCCAAACAAGCAGAGCTGAGCAAGCTAGTAGTGGGTATAGAGGACAAAGATGATCTACTCACCTATCTTGATTTTTCTATTCGACTTCCGGACAGATTTGACCCAGCCTGAAAAGTAGAGAACACAATCCCTAACACTTTACTAAGGGGACAATGCCCAATCTATGTTCCGTTGTACGACAGTGTTGTGCACTGAAAATAGCCAATTTCCAAGTAGATCGGCTATTTTTTACGCAGAACACCATCGTATGACGATGTATAAATCAGGCTTAAAGGAGAATTTTGGACTAAGGTTTTCTTACATTTTCTATGACGTTATGATATCTTAGGATGAATGGTACAGTAGAAAAATGTCATAACTCCTTACAGGGTCCGCCACAGCTTAAAACGTGCGCGGATAGGCCTTGCGCTAGATCGCATATTTTAATAGCTTTTTTTCTTTTTTTTTGTTGTGAGATCTGACGTTCATAGTGACAGAACACTATGAAACCCCCCAAAAAAAACAGAAGTCTCGCTAGACGAGATTGAAATCTCGAGATTTCAATCTCGTCTAGCGAGACTTCTGTTGTTTTTTTTTTCTCTTTTTTTGACAGTGTTCTGTCACTATGAACGTCAGATCTCACAAAAAAAAAAAAAAAAAAGCTATTAAAATATGTGATCTAACGCAAGGCCTATCCGCGCACGTTTTAAGCTGTGGCGGACCTGAGATGGAGTTATGAAAATGTTCTACTGTACCATTCATCCTAAGATATCGTCAGAAATAGAATATCATAGAAAAGGTAAGAAAACCTTAGTCCAAAATTCTCCTTTAAGGCAAAGTCTTTATAAATACAATTAATATCTGCTGTCTGAACAATAGGGTCAAGTGAAGTGATCTTTTTTACCTGGGTCATGGTCATGGAGGCCGGTGACATCAAAGCTTTCAGGTCCCCGTCGACGGAGCTGAAGCCACACTGGAGAGACTGAAGTCAGTTTCGAACCAAATACCTTGGCTACATCATAGCCGTGGGAATTCCACTGTGGGGTGGGGTGGCAGGATACGACAGAGACACAAATGCAATATTGTGCATTAGAACAATACTGTATTTATCACTGTATTTAAGTCAACAGGGTCCGAAATCAACTTTGTAGCTCACCTGCCAAATGTCTGGTAGATGAAAGATTACACATGCCAAACTTTTTTTTTAATAAACAAAAGGAATTTAAGAATCAGAGACACACACACACTACAGTATTTGCAGTTGCGCAATAAAGATATGATTGGAACACAGTGTAGGTATTATTGTATTATTGTGGTTTATTATTGGTAACATTGTGGTATGAAACATTTTGGCCGAGCACCTTCTTCAGGCATTTCCCTGAAGAAGGTCCTTGACTGAAAGTCTTTTGAACTAATTAACAAATATCATGTGTCTTTTAAGTTAAAAGACACATGATATTTGTTTCATGTTGCTAATTATATATTATGCAGCTGTGTGCCTTCATACTGTATGTCTTAATCTACTGAAGACTTCTGATTAATGAAGGTTAAAGGTGAAAGCAAATGAGAGAATGAATAGAGATGATGTTGGCAACTTATGTTCCCTTATATTGTTATTATGGATAACACATCTATCATTTAACTGGACAACTGGATATATTGCTCAGCACTAGTTATAACACAATTATGTCCACGTACATATTAGTGATCCTTTATGTACGATGTATGATATGACAGCATTGTGTATGATACACAATGCTGTGTATCCTTTGACTTGGTTTCATACGTACTGGTGTGATGTATCCGAGCACAGGTCCTTGGAATGTCCGTTTAACATGAGAACAATATCTCTTTTCCTCTTTCACAATGTCCTTCCATTGTGGGTCTGACACAACAAGGCCTCTTTCCAACACTGGTAACTCTGCGGGTGATGCCTATTGATACAGATGAGATTAAAAGACATATTAGCAAGAGTGACAGACATCCATGGCATTTACAATAGCTGTGGTACAGGTACGGTGATATCAAGTGAGATCTGGTCCTCATGAAGGTCACTTTCTGCAGCTCTCAAAATCACTGTGGTGGAAGAAGTACTCAGATATTTTACTTAAGTAAAAGTAGCAATACCACAATATAAAAATACTCTGTTGCAAGCAAAAGGCCTGTGTTCAAAATGTCACTTGAGTAAAAGCAGAAAAATATTGGCATCAAAATATACTTAAAGTACCAAAAGTAAAAAGGTACTAAAATGTTTGAAAATAACAGATCTACAAGCTCACACATTGTGAGCTTGTAGATCGTCTATTTTCTAATAGTATGTATAATACCTGCTGAAGTGGTTAATGTATGTTTTATAATTTATATATAGATTTTATATCTGCAAAGTAACTACTGTAGTGACTTAAGTTTTCAAATAATTGTAGTGGAGTAAAAGTACAATATTTGCCTCTGAGATGTAGTGGGGTAGAAGTAAAAGTGTTAGTAAATGTTACTTTAGTTACTTTACACCACTGCAAAATCAGATGACATGAGACTGCAAGGACTTGCACAGCATGGCAGCAAAAACAACAATACAAACACTGCTCACACATACATTATGGGGGCCACAACAATACAACAAGTTCACTCCAGTCCACTCACCTCAGCCTCCACAGTCTTGTGTGCTGCCTTCTTGGCGTCTGTCTTTGAAAGCGTGCCACCAACCAGCCAGCACGACGAGATGGTGTGCAGCAGGATCAACGTTATTCTCATTTCCATTCAGCTGAACAGGAGTCGTATGAAGTGATAATATAATATGATCAGCCGACGTGTTCATTCAGGTCGGGGTGGTGCTCTGTGTCTGTGATCAGTGCAGGACAGGTACTTCCTTCCTGAATGAGATGACATGAGATGGGGCAGATAACTTATTATAGAGACTGCAGAGCATAACACAGGATCAACCTGTCTATAACAACTCACTGGAATTATTATAATACATACAAAACCTCGCTTTGCAGCCAGCTGACCACCGAACGATGCATTTCATTGTGTCATTCATTTAAAGTCATTTGGGGCTCTTTTTACACCCCTCCAGTCTGGTGGACTATACAGGACAGATACTGGTTTCGTTTGAGCATGGTGGAGTCTATGAGAGCCCATAGTCCGAGGGGACGAGAGCGTTGTGATTGGCTAGGGGTGCCGTGAACACAATTATGACACGTAGTGCACACAATACACACGCATACACGTACAGTTTGATTTTGTGAACACATTTGTAATACTAGGCAATTTTATTATAGGATAACAAGCCTGCTCCATGGCCAACAACTTTAATGGCAGAGGTTGCCGCAGTACAGATCATAGTACGAGTCTGATCCTGTGTAGGTGAAACAGTTAGTGGAAACGTTGTAAATAATGATAATTTGAAGACTAAAAATATATTATTATTTTTTATATATATAAACCAGCCGTCACCATAGAACGATTTAGCCAATCACAGCGAGATCGCCCGGCTCCCTCCCTGGGCTATGGGATGGAATTCCACCTCGTAGCAAAACCGGAAGTGTGGTCTGGTTTTTTTTTCAAAATAAAGGTCCTCGCAAAACCTGCGTTATGCGGTTCACTACATAGGAAGTATCGGTAGGTGGCGGTACTGTTTTTTCTACACACCAAATCCACGCTAGTAGCCGCCGGATATTATTAGAAGAAGACATTTTTAGCTAAGTGTCATTTTAATCACAAATGAATCACCAGCACGTTTAGAGCTGATCTCTACATTATTGTTGTTGTTTTACCCTGATGTTTTGATCTCCTATCAGGATATACGTGAGTGTCATTGACTTGACAGTGTTCTAACTATAACACTTAACATGTATGTGGTGCTAGCGAGTTTATTTGTTTATACCAGGCTGTAACATAACAGTCTGCATGCACGCTAGCTGTAGAATACAACTCGTAGACGTATTTATGATTCTGACGTTTTCAATCTACGAGAGTTGTAGGGTTCACGCCCCATGGAGGCAGGGACTTTCTGCACTATGCCCCGTAGACACTCCAAACATGTACAAATTGAAAACAAAGGTGCTTACCCACAAGCTCCAGATGTTAACTGTCTCTACGCGGTATTAGTTTAATAATCCATATCTTTCAATAAAGAAGTGTTTTAATGCCGTCTGTGGCCGATTCTGTCGGAAGTTCCCAATGGGCGGTAGTGACGGGGCGCATCCGGTGAAACCCGGAATTACACTAAATGTAAACAGGAAGTAAACGAGGGTGAAAAAATGGTGTTCGGCCACAGACGGCATTAAAACACTTCTTTATTGAAAGATATGGATTATTACATTAAACTACTACCGCGTAGAGACAATTAACATTTGGGGCTTGTGGGTAAGCACCTTTATTTTCAATCTGTACATGTTTGGAGTGTCTACGGGGCATAGTGCAGAAAGTCCCTGTGTCCATGGGGCGTGAACCCTACAACTCTCGTAGATTGAAAACGTCAGAATCATAAATACGTCTACGAGAGTTGTATTCTACAGCTAACACTGTAACATGTATGTGGTGCTAGCGAGTGTATTTGTTTATACCAGGCTGTAACATAACAGTCTGCATGCACGCCATAACATTATAATACCCCGAGTGTAACAAGACCAAAGAAAGAAGGACAAAAATAGTTCAGTGGTGTAAAGTATCTAAGTATATTTACTCAAGTACCGTAAGTACAATTTTTATAAGAGTTATTTTTACTTTACTGGAGTATTTCCAATTTTCAGTACTTACTCCACTACATCTCAGAGGCAAATATTGTACTTTTTACTCCATTACAAATTATTTGAAAACTTTAGTTGTTACTTTTTTGTAGATTTTGATTATTATTACAAAACATACATTAAACACTTCACATCGGCCATTTGAAAATAGCCGTCTACAAGCACACAATTTTGTGAACTCATAAATGGGCTATTTTCAAAATATATTTTATACATTGGAAAACTTGTGATATGGGACATTCTGCATAATGAGTTCTTTAGTTTCATACTTTAAATACAATTTGATACCAATACTTTTGTACTTTTACTCAAGTCAATTTTGAATTCCGGACTTTTACTTGTAACAGAGTATTTCTACATTCCAGTATTGATACTTATACTTAAGTTAAAAAATTGAGTACTTTTCCCACCACTGTCTGCTGTCAGTATGCTTGCTTATGTGCTATAAGGTTAGCTTCAATGAACTGACTGACATATCCCTGGTGTACTGTTGGCTAATGCATTGCTCCTTTTTAGTGAGTAATGGAAATTGAACAGTTTGTGTCCAAGACACTTGAGCTTCTGCAGGAGGAGAGAGAGGCTGAAATAGAGGAGACCAGGTATGTTAACTAGGCCCATCATATTGCATTGATGAAACAGACAAAATTAAGGTTTTAACTTTTGATATTTTCCTCTTTATAATAAAGAAAGATAGTGGCTACATGCTTTACAATGAAGATGTACTTCCCCTAACCACAGTTTTGTTCCCCCAGGAGAGTCTGGGGATTGATTAGCCTTGGATCAATACTATCTTAGATGTATTTTATCTATTCTGACATTTGCATATCTATGATCCGAAAGTAAAAGCCAAAGCTAGGGATTGATAAACATCAGTGAAAAGTGTTTTCTGGGTTGTCTTTCCACAGGTTATGGCAGGAGAACATCTCTCTTAAGGATCTTCAGAGCAAAGGAGTATGTCTTCTGAAACTACAGCTAGGAAGTCAGCGTACAGGCCTGTATGGTCGGACACTTGTCGTTCTAGAACCAAGGAAACATGTCGGCCCGTCACTTCTTCCCAGTAACAGTTTTGGACCCGGTGAGAACAGTTGAGAAAAATGTATGATCTGTATAGACATAGATGCTCACACATTAAGCCTAGTAATAATACAAATATTCCGGCTTTTGTTACAGGGGACATTGTTGGCTTATATGACCCAAGTGGATGCAGTGGATGCAGTGCTGCCTCGCAGCTTGGCACAGGGGTAGTGACCAGGGTCAGCCAAGCATCTATAACGGTGGCATTGGAAGACTCTCAGGATGGATTCAGTGTCGACTCGGACTCCCTCTACAACCTCTTGAAGTTGGCAAACGATGTCACCTACAAACGAATGAAACAGTGAGTGGTATTTGTCATGTAACATTCAGACAAAATGCACCCACAAAATTCACCCATGAAGCAAGCATGTGTTGTTTTCACCATGATGTCTTTTTGCAGAGCCTTGGATGCTTTGAATGGATACAGCAGTGGGCCAGCCGCCGGTCTTATCGGTGTTCTGTTTGGGTACTCAGAACCTAGCTCTCATTCACTGTCAAGTAAGCTTTTACAAACCAGCTCATATTGGAAACGTTTATCTATCCCTGAGGGGAAACTGCATTGTTGCAGCAGCACATGATGATACATGTAGACCCCAGAAGAAGGAGTTAGCATCTCAATACAAATATATTTATAAATATATTTATGTCAATTTATGTGGATCTACAGTGTATACACAGGTTGGGGCTCAAAATGGCAAAAGTTATGGCACTCTCCATTTTAAGTACGCAATGTTTGACGTATTTATTGTTATTGTCGCTGTCATGCTTTTCAGGTGTATCTTTTTTTAACTTGGAGCTGGATGAGTCCCAGAGAGAAGCTGTGTCCTTTGCTCTGTCGCAGAGGGAAGTGGCTGTGATTCATGGCCCGCCAGGCACTGGGAAGACTACCACAGTAGTTGAGATTATCCTCCAAGCAATCAAGCAAGGTCTAAAGGTATATTGGAGTTGAAAGTAATGGCTGCATTTACAGTATTGGCATAGAGCCCTCATAGAAGTACAGATAGATACCCTGAATAATTTGTCACAATTGTTACATTGTTACACACTGAGCTACTGCTAACCCATTTCTATCCTGTTGCTTTTGACATCTCAATCCGGTTGTAATAGTTTAAATAACTCTGTTTGTGTAGGTTCTGTGCTGTGCCGGATCCAATGTGGCTGTGGATAATCTGGTAGAGAGGTTAGCTCGTTGCAAAGCCAAGGTCCTGAGACTAGGTCATCCCGCCAGACTACAGGAGTCTATACTGAAACACTCCCTAGACGCTGTCCTCGCCCACAGTGACAACACAGATATCATCGCTGACATCCGCAAAGACATTGATAAAGCTCTTGTAAGTATGTGAATGCAAGACTGTCACCACTTGCAGGTGAAATGTTTTGAACATGTTTGTAAAGCATGCCGCTTATTCTTTTCTCAAGATGGGAATGAAGAAGGTGCGCGACAAAGGCGACCGGTCCAGCTTCAAACGAGAGTTAAATGAGCTGCGAAAAGAGCTGAGAACCAGGGAGACAACAGCCATCACCCAGATCCTGAAAAGCGCCGACGTGGTGTTATCCACCAACACAGGTCAGTATTGGACTCCAGTCTGGCTAGTGCCACTCAAACACAGCAGGCGGGATGAAAGGCAATCAGCAGCCACTTGTCTACTGTGTTTTCCCAGGTGCTAGTAGTGGTCCTCTGAAGTTCCTGCCAGCTGACCATTTTGACTGGGTGGTGATAGATGAGTGCGCTCAGGCCCTGGAGAGCAGCTGCTGGATCGCCTTGCTTAAAGCACGCAAGTGCATCTTGGCAGGAGACTACAAGCAACTACCACCAACAATCAAATCACAAAAGTATTTTTTTTTCCCCACTCAAATGAACAATGTAGATTGTTCTACTTTTAAGACAGTTTTTCATCTCCTATTTTTCTGCTTATGCATTGAAACATTTGGAACTTACTTACTTACTTTTTTTGTACATTAATGCTTGAGCTTACTATTTGCTCTCGTGTCTCATGTGTCCTGTAGGGCTGCATCAAAAGGCTTATCTGTCAGCCTGATGGAGAGGCTCATTCACAAGTATGGGGATCCGGTGGTCCGCATGCTAACAGTACAGTATCGCATGAACAGCGCCATTATGGAGTGGGCCTCCAAAGAGATGTACCAGGGAAGACTGACTGCCCACAGCTCTGTGGAGAGTCACTTGTTAAAGTTAGATGGAGTTCTTACATAATTAGAATATTTAAATTCAAGAATTCATTCAAGTTTACCAAGAACGCATGCATATCTAATGGTGTTTCCCCCAAATAGAGATCTTCCAGGAGTGGCCTGTGTGGAGGAGACTAGTACGCCTCTTCTTCTCATCGATACAGCTGGCTGTGGGCTGAGTGAGATGGAGAATGCTGATGAGCAATCTAAAGGCAATCAAGGTTAGTCCTTGTCTGTTTGCATTGTATGATTATTCAGGGCTTGGGTGTCAAATGCAAACAGTTTTGTTTTGTCCCCCCCAGGTGAAGTAGACATTGTTGAGCTTCACATAAAGGCATTGATAGAAGCTGGAATAAAAGCTAAAGACATAGCTGTTATTGCACCATACAATTTACAGGTAAGGCATTGATTTTGCCATCAACTATGAATATATGATTACTATGTTGTTGTTTTTTTTACAATTGTTCTTGATAAGTGGTTATGTAACTTTATTTATCTGCATTGGTATACATGTTTTAAAACCAAGTTGTAAACATTTAAAAAAAATACACACACACATACAAACTAAAAAAGTTGTATTCTGTAAATGATTAAAGTACTGACCTGCCAAGCTAAACCCCTGTGGGCAGTTGAGAGAGTATGGGATTTGATTGAAGAATGTCTCCTAGACTCCCAGACTTATGAGTTGTGATCTCTGTAAAGGTTCACCTTCTGCGTCAGAGGCTTTCTGCGAGACACCCGGAGCTGGAGATCAAGTCTGTTGATGGCTTTCAGGGCAGAGAGAAAGAGGCTGTGGTACTGTCATTAGTTCGCTCTAACCGAAAAGGTAACCTTTTGACACAAAGCCTCTTAACCTGTGTATTGTATGTATCATAGACTACATTGATAAGTGTGTACTTAATGTACATTGTTTTATTTAGGTGAAGTTGGCTTTCTTTCTGAGGACAGAAGGCTAAACGTGGCTGTTACCCGTGCCAGGCGTCATCTTGCTGTGGTGTGTGACTCGCAGACCGTTCAGAGCCATGCCTTCCTGAAGTCTCTGATCAGCCACATGACTGAGTGCGGAGAGGTCCGAACCGCCTTCGAGTACCTCCGTGACATCGTACCACAAAATTATACCCGGAACCACAAAGAGACCAAGGCTAACACTGATGCAAACAGCTCCTTGTCTACCAAACCAAAGGTCAAAGATCACAATGTGGGCAAAGTAGAGCCAGGACCAATAAAATCTACTGGTACCAAGAGTAAATCTGATAATGCTGGCTTTAATAAGCACACAAAGTCCTCCATTCCGCCACTCAGTGATGAGCAAGCGAAGAGCAAATACACAGAGATCAGGGAGCAGGTTGAAACCTTTCTGAATGACCTAAACCGCACTGAACTACAATTCCCATCATGCCTCAACTCCCACGATCGCCTTCTGGTCCACCAGATCTCAGAAGAGCTGGGTGTCAGGCATGAAAGCAGAGGAGAGGGGAAGGACAGATGCATCACTGTCTCTAGACCGCTGCAGTCCGAACTAACTGAGGAGCCAACTGGAGTCGTCCAGGAAATTGAGAAAATTGTCCCAGAGCCCCAAGGCGGGCCATCCTGTCAAGCTCAACTAGACTTGAAAAGTTTACATTTGGAGCGAATGAGAAGGGAGCAACAGAAACGGGAAGAAAATGCCAAGCAAAAGAAGCAACAGGGTAACATCAGCATTCACACGGCCCAATCTTCGAAGAAAACCAAGCCGGCTAAAGGTAGCATTTGGCACTACTGGATTTACTGGATTGTACTTGATTTTTTGTTACATGTCTGTGCTAAAGGCATTGTCAGGTAGTAAACAGATCTATTATTTTTTTCTCTCAGGAAAGAACCGCACCAAAGCAGGTGCCTGCGATATTGCCGCTGCCGCCACTGTGGATGACGACTTTGACACGCTCATAAATGCTGTGGTGAAGGCAGAGAGTGTGTGCAGTTTTGGCAAATGTAAAGCATCTGTGCTTATGCTTGGCCAACTTTGCAAATTTTGCAATAGGCAATATTGCCTAAGTCACCACATACCAGAGGTAAGTGCATCTGAGAACCATACCTAATGAAGAAAGTGTTCAATTTCGGATGGAAATCAAAATAAAATAAGTTTAGGCAATCACAGGAAATAGTAAATATAGTATAGTTTTGTGTGACACGATGAATGGTCTACCTGCCCTTCCAAGTAGGATGTAATAAATGCGAATAATAATGCAAATACCATTTCAGCCATGTGATGGGCTTTATTACAAATCACTTCATAACAAGTATATTATTCATTTTTTATGGTTGTTGTGTATGCTCATAAAATCAAACTTTTATCACTTTCAGGTCCATGGCTGTGGAGACAAAGCCAAGACTCATGCTCGGATGAGGATAAGCAAAGAAGGTGTTCTCTATGCTGGTAGTGGAAAGACAGACAAGTCTATGGACCCCAACAAGAAGAAGTATCTGCAAAGAAAGCTGGACTCAAAACTGAAAGATATGGCCACTCAGAGAAAAACTAAAAACAAAGACGAAGAAAATTAAGGTTTTTAATGATTATTGTGTACAATGTAATAAGACGTGAAGAAATAATGTTCAGAATTAAAGCTAACTTTACAGTTGGTTAAAACCTATAAATAAAGATTTGCCTGAATACCATATATACCGCAACTTACAAAATCATATGTTTTGTAATAGTCATTGGTTAGAATCGTATCTCTCGCCTCAAAAGAACTACACTTGTTTCTGCCAGATGGCTATCTTGGTCTCCTTTACATCTATAGATACTGACATTGGACAAATTCTCAGTGGGCTGGAGATTTTCCCATCGTCGTACATACCGGGAGAAAAGTAAGGGAACACTCTCTCAGTGAATCTGTCTTTGAATGTATACATTGTTGTTGAATCGGTAGCATTGATGAACACCACCTTCCCCTTGTCATAGTCCAGCTTCACAGTGATTCTCTGGGGCTTCTTTTTCACCACTAGCTTGGTGCGAGGTGTGGTCTGAGCCCAGTACGTGTCCCCATTACACAGGCCAATGACCCAGAAGCCCTCCGCTGGGTTCAGGAAGATGGTAGTCTTTCTTTTGATGGACTCTGTGGCCACGCCAATGTACCAATCTTTTCCTTGTCCCACCTCCACTGTCCAGCTGTGCTTTCCAGAAACGAAGCCATTCGCTCCCAGCACGGCGATGCGGCTGCTGCATCGTTCATGGTTGTCCGGGAGGAGCTGCTTACTGCCGTACCACACACTGGTCAGTTCCTCTGAGAATTTCAGATTGGACTGGGCTGTGTTTGGGTCCAGAGTGATGGGAACTAGAAGCATACAGTACAGGGGGTTGGAAATACATTTGAGTTTTATTGATCAAGTACACTTCAGTCAATATAGCCTACTGTATATTGTTGCTGTATACTGTTACTTTTCAGGAAATGGAGAAAATAAACCCGGTGTTCCAATGAATCCAAGTCACAAGCTCTTGTTAATATTTTTCATTGGTTAAATTCCACAGACAGAATAAACCACTTTAAATATATATATATATATATATATATATATATATATATATATATATATATATATATATATATATATATATATATATATATATATATATATATATATATATATATATATATATATATATATATATATATATATATATGAAATATGGAGATACATGCTTTCTATCCGACAGTGACGATATAATGGGATGGACGATATTGTGATATTTTGGCCGATATCCGATTACCGATTAAAGGCATGGTCAAATCGACCGATTACAATATTGCAATACCAGTTTCCAGTAGGGTTTAGCTTACACATGTTCTACACTGTGATTCTGGGTGCAGATGCAGACTTCTAAGAAAACTGCATTCTTATTACCTGATTTATTAGGCCTACAGTTCAAACTAAATTTGTGTTTTACTTTTGAAAGCTTATCCTGAAAACACAGATTGAATCTGCAGCCGTCATCATCTTAAAAGGCCTTTTCAGAGTCGCATTCAAAAATATTATAAAATAAAATATTGGCGTAAAGCCGATATTTTTATATCGGTCTGATACTGATATTGCATCTTTAAGGCCATTATGGCATGCATGGTTAGTTTGAAAAATCAGTCATTTCCGGTGAGGGACATCATCATGACCAGGCTTAATGCTAGAATGAATGGTCTTGTTACTTACCAGCACACTCTATAACTTCAATCATCTTCCTCCATGTCCTAAATTTAAGTGTCCCCATATGTTTAGCAGAATCTATTAAAATGTCCCGAATACACTCTGGATTAGCAAACTTGTATTTGGCCCTGGAAGGTAAAGAGAAAATAATTGTTATCATTTGGACTGATAAAATTGGCTTTAGTAAGTAGTTGGTTATACCGAAGTAGCTTCTTCAATCATCTCTCATATAAACCATGCTTGTAAATTGAATCATCTAGAACCCAATGACAACATATTACATTGGACCTATCTTGTATCAAAATAATAAACCGTGGCCTCTTGATGGTCCTGTCAGTTCAACTTAAGTCATCTTTCAGGGCCAGACCTTGCTTATACATACCTGCTTTTTGTGTTCTTGTAGTCCTACAGTGAGGGGAGAGGAATGGAAGCAGTTCAAAGAATTGTACATATCGGTATATGTGTACAGTTTCTATACAGTCTCTAATCTGATGTTAATCAGTTATCAGTTACAAGGAAGTATAACGTAGGCGTAGCTACCTGCAAGAAAGGAATGTCCTTTGATCTGATGGCTCGCTCTACATCACTGATTATCTCAGAGAGGTTTTTGATCGTATTTTCAATGCTCTCCAACTTCACAAACATCACTCTGATTTTCTTTTCTTCTTCTTGTCTTAGCTTGATCAATGTGGCCTCCTCTTCCTCCCAAAGAAACTGGTGTAACTTCCCAAATTCCTTCTTTATTGCGTTCTCATTTTCATCTGTTTGTGTCTATAATTGTAGGGAGACCAAACGGTTGGTATTTGTATTTACGTGTTGTTAAATATAACTACAACATTGTATAATAATAAATATCATGACATTTACCTTTAAATATGTTTTGGTTTCCCCCCATTGCTCTTTTGTCTTGTTGAATACTTTTAGCTGTTTCTTCAGGGTTTCCAGATTGGCAGATACTTCTTTCTAAAATGTAGATTGCAGAAACAATAGTAGTATTATTGATAACAATGAAACCTTGAACAATGCCTCTTTACCGTTCAGATTCACATTACTAACCAGTTAATGCTCTTATACTGTATGGTTTTCCTCTGTTATGGTGTATGATTCCCAATCACCGTTGTGATTAGTGCTGCACGATGTGAATCACGATTTTCCTCCATAAGAATTGAGATCACAATTCTCACACGATTCTCACACAATTCTCTTGTAAATATAAAAATATTAAGCAAACTTTTTTTTTTTTTTTTTTATTGAAAAAGAAATCGTCATAATTTAAAATCGAGATTGCATAGGTGTCTGAATCGAGATCACGATCTTTTTTCAATTAATTGTGCAGCACTAGTTGTGATTCTTAGATACACTTGTTACTGTACCTTTTTCTCCACGGCTGCCTCCGCTACTGGGCAGCATTCATGTATTTTATGCTGCTTTGATGTCTTACAAATAAGACAGATAGGCTCTTCATCCTTCTGACAGAAAAGCTGCAGCTTTTCGTTGTGATGAATGCAGAATTCTTCTGTATTCTCACATGTCATCCTTTGCTCTTTAAAAGACTCTGCTGCTATCTTTAGTGCCAAGTTGATAGGAGGCCTCTCAGAGGTGGACATTGTGCGACACACAGGGCATTCTCGACATCCTTTCCATGCCCAGAGCTTCTGTAGACAAACTTTGCAAAAGTTATGACCACATTTCAGTTGAACAGGGATGCTAAAAACCTCACCGCATATACGACACAGCAGGTCCTCCTCAGAGAGCGAAACCCTTGCTGCCATCATGAGCTCCTTCCTGTAAAGTTATGCTGTCATTTGAGTTCAGACAGTAAATCTGTGCAAGCCTGCTGGGTTAGAAACTTACTGTCAATGTTGATAAACTGGTTAAACTGGTAGCTCCAGACTGAATAAGTACGGCCTCTACATGTCATAAAGTAACATATTTTTAAATGACACAAATAGTTTGCCTCAATGAACCAATGAATCATCCATGTAACGTATGACAATATTAATTGTGACCATGGTAGCAGCTAGTCTGGTAACCCCCCCCCCCCCCCTCCGGAAATCTCATTTGTATTAAATCAAAATACAAATGAGAATTCCGCGGAGGGGGGAGGGGGGTTACCAGGCTAGGTAGCAGCCAGGTGAACATTTCTTTCATTCGTGACCATAACCATACTGATGTGACACACAGTCACAATACTGTCATTACACATTTGTTTGTTGAGATGATGCAAACATGATGTTGAGATGTGATTACGCTTGTCTTCAATTAGTTTAAAATAGTATATGAAGGAATATGAACTAAAACAATTTACACCCTTCCATATGAGTAATAGGCAGGTGAGCTCAGGTAATGTGTATGTGGGACATCACAAAGTGGGACAGCTATGCATTGTAATGATTTGATTTATTGCCAGACCCAAGGGGTCGGGCTTACATGAGGCTTTGTACCTGTTTCGTCCATACATGGGCATGGTCACTTGGTCCTCCGGCCCCAGCCAAAAAAAAGTCTGTCACTTTGTCCTCCGACCCCAGCCAAAAATAATTCTGTCCCCCAAAAAAGTCTGTCCATACATGGGCATAGAAGGGACACACGTCGTGCGAAGCCCGGCCATTCAGATTTCGACCCCTAGACCCAGACTTCATTCTGGGTCTGGCAGAACCAGGTCTCATGGTCTTGTTTAAAATCAACAGCCAGTCACCAACACTGATCTTGAATTGTTGCCACAACACGTCTTGCCACTAAATGATTTGATTTGGTCGCTTGGCATCCAGTGCCGGTCCATCTGCATTAATTAATTTCCAAAATGTTCAGCCTGTACCTTATCATCTCACTGGTGATTTGTGCTGTTTAGATGTCTCAAACATGATACAGACATTCCGTGCTCCCAGGTGCATCTTAGCTTTGTTCCCAAGTAGACTATCTATCTATCAGGAGTGGTCATGCTACCAATTGGTTGGCTCAAGTTCACTGCAAGGCCCTTGGTAGTATTGTTGTCATAATGTCTGAGTTTTTTCAGGGTGGAGTCATTGGCACCACACAACCAGGTGCCGATTTTGTCTGGTCTCTACCTTTGATACATGCCCCGACTTGGTTGAATCTGCTGGACGTGGCCCCCGTCAGCATCAAGGGTCTAATTGGAGACGCTCAAGATTTCCCATTGGCGGATTGGCAAAGGTAACAAGTCAAGGACGATAATTCGGGAACGACGCAACTTGGGAATACATGCCACCCCCAGTTATGCAATACCCTATGTAATTTTTGTACTTGTTGTCAGAGTACCTGTTGTACCCGTTTTCAGAGTACCCATTGCGGTTTGAGGTTGTTTGGTCAAACAGTGCCTGAGTTATGCCCAGGACAGACTTACACATATACACATCCAGAGGTTACTGCAACATATCATCTAGATAAATAATATAGGTGGTCATATTATTGGAAACATGATGAATACAATGTTTTTCAAATATGTAGAAATATGTGGAAGAATTCAGTATCTTGTTATGCCTCAGTTTTCCCCGCTGATATAACTGCAAGGAGATGGATCTGGTGACTCAAGAATACACATCATGAGATAACCACTTCTTAACACTCTCAGTGCACTTTATTTTCATGACAAAAGTTATTAAATATATAACAAAATGAAACTGACTTGACTCAGATGCATAAATAATGACATTGACAATGCATTCAGGTCAGTTCCTCTAAAGCATGAAAGTAATGATAAACTCAATTAAATGTCTAAAAATAAATCCTATAGTACAGTTCAACATGGACTTGGCAAATGTGTTGTTTCTGCACAAGTCCTCTGAGAGCAGAGGTAGTTTAAACCATTAAAATTACTGTTATTTTGCTAACCGCAACAGAAAGATCTGGTTGAATGTTTACTCAATATCAACATCTCATAAAGTAGATAAAAAGTAAACACAATTTGCTATACATGTGGTCTATGATGTATTATTGTCATTGAAGGTTTAAAGGCGGTATATTTGAAAAGTAGGCAGGCACATGGAGGTCAGGCAAGAACAGGGAAAGTGCTGTCAAGAAGTGAAAGGAGGTAAAGTTGGCCAGTGATGCCTTTCTACAATGAAAAATAAACAGTAAGTGCTTGTGCAGTATAAGAAAACGTCTTGGTCTCTCTGCTCATTCTGTTAACAGTAGTCACATGTATGGGTAGTGGAAGAAACACAGCTCTGCTATGGCACTTGTGATTTTGCTATTGAAATAAAGAAAATCTGAACGAGTGGATAAAGTTATGTGAAATATTATAAATAAACTTGCTGTATTGAACCTCAAACTTAAGAATAGTTTAATATAGTATGCATTGCTTTACTATGTATACAAGGACATCCTACTGTCCTTTAAAAGTTATTCAGTTAGTAGCTAAAGATTCTTATGAAGCTCTTGCAAACTCTTATCTAACCTTACTAATGTCTCATTTTAAAGAAATGTATCCAACGGATGTCAGAATGGTGAAAGCTATGAAATATTTAAGAATTAAAAAATATATTAACAGTAAATATGCATACACAAAAATGTTTATGAACAGCACCAAATGGGGCAATTTCTCTTCATTGCTCACCATTACAAAAAAAGAAAAGTCAAAATGTTGAAGCACAATGAAAAAGCAAACTAAAAATCATAACTCTTTTTAAATCTCAGTATTTTAGCTTGATTCATCTAAAGAAAGGCCATCCTTTCCCATTTTATCCTTGCAATGTCACCATTGAGACCGTTTACCAAACCTAAATAAACCATATGTATACAGTGATCAAAGAACCACAATAATGCATGAGAATTAGCATATCTTGCTATTAATTATTCATCATGATAATAATGATTGGTCAGAATCAGATACATACATTTTCCAATAATACATAGTTTCTTTTTGGAACATTACATCAAATTCTGTTTATCTCAGCCTTAAAGGAAAATAAATCAAGAAATAAAACGCTGGATGGAATAGGAATTTACATGAATAACACAATGTGTGTTGATTCTGTTCCTTAATCGCTAGGACTAAGGAAAAGAGCTGCATACTATTGCTTAGTCAAGACATACTAGTTTTAGATTAGTTAAGATATTTAGTTAGTTTTTGGCTTACAAAACACTACATGAATCAAACATCAAAACAATTTAACATGAGCATATTATGTACATTCAGTATAATGATAAATACACCAGTATGTGAACTAATTAAATTCCTGTATCGCAGCAGGAGAGTTCAGAGAACTGACAGTTCTGTACATAGCTGTATAATCAAAACATATATCTATCTGGTCATTTAAAAACTGATTGTATGGTACAAATAAATGCCAATATTCTTTGCAACAAACCCTGTGGCTAAGATCACTGAGATTTCACTGAATGTTAAACAATTATTATCCAAACCCTAAACCCTTTTAAATAGCATGTATTAATATGTATTAATAACATGCTTCCAATAAATTTGCAATGTCTGTAATACCAACTGACAAACAAAACTACAAAATATCTTTGGACTAACAGTAACTGTATCAAAAGTATTGTAGGACTTCTCCAGCTTTTATTAGAGTGTGATTTCATTGGTTACACCCTCTCCGTTAGCTCAGCTGTCACTTTTAGGTGTCTTCCTGTAACCAATAAGGACGTGCCTTCATTCTGTCTTCAGGGCCTCACTCTTTGCCACTTGGTTCTGTTAAACACTGCTCCACAGAACAGTGCATTGTCAGACTCCCTGTATATGTTCGGCACCCCCCAGAGGCAATCTGCTTCTCAGTTCATTCAGCAGTCTATGTGGCTGGGGTTGGGGCATCATGCCCCGTGTGTCCTGCAGCTCCAGTGCACAAACGTGATGGCGCAATCACACGAAAGCCTGCTTCATGGAGCTGCGGCGACATCTAGAGCAGCCCTTTGTTCCATTCGCCTGCAGGCACCTTAACAGAAGACAATCAGCTGAATGTTAGTTGTTTTATCTGCGTGGTTCTGAGTGCTTACTTCTCTATCGCTGCAAATACAACTTATCCTGTAGTTAAGTGGTGCAGTGGTTAGCATGTTGCCTCACAGCAATAAGGTCTGTGTTTGAACCCTGGCAGGGGGCCTTTCTGTGTGGGCTCTGCATGTTCTCTCCGTTTTTGCTGGGCTTTCCCCTGGATACTCCGGTTTCTTCCCACACCAAAAGACATGCATGCTAGGTACATACTGTACTCCTGCCATTGCCCTACTGGCATTACAACTGCATGGGTCCATGGGCACTACACTGTGGCTGCACACTGCTCCTAAATAGTTCATATGGGTCAAATGCAGAGGGCAAATTTACCCAAGGGGATAATGCCATAAGTATGACTTCGCTTAACTTTGTTTAGGTGTGTTTTTGAAAATGTGGCTCTGAAAAGACACATTTGAACCTCCATCCATTAAAGGGAAATACCACTCATTTTCAACATTGAACTATGTCTTAGAGCTGTTGTGTGGAAATTAGAAAAAAGTCCCCCTCCCCTTCTATGTTGCCTAGAACTGGATAATTGATTGGTGAAGCAATAGGAAGCCCCGCACGAATCTGTGCGGCTGAGTTTGGATCCGCCCTTAAAGACCATCGATTGGGCTCGTTCTCTCAGTCTACCGATCACATGACCTCAATCAATTTATTTTCTTATTTCCACAACAGTTCTAAGGTGTATTAAAGACATAGTTCAATGTTGAAAATGAGTGGTATTCCCATTTAAGATGAGCTCCACAGAGAACTTGGTGTTGAATAAAGAGAATCAGGGATATGCTCAGCTATAGAGATTAGAACTTACTTTAGGTGGAAGATGTGGGAGCAGGGCAGGGCCTGCAGCTGTGTGTCCTTCTCTCCGATAGACTCGCCACACATCCCACAATACATCTCCAGCTCCTCCACACACTGCAGGGACTTCACCACCCGCTCCCTCAGTTCCTCCTGTGACCCCCGTTGACGGAAGATCCCCTCACAAAGACAGTGCACCTTCAGAATGCATAGCTAGGACATATGGACGAAAATGTTTGAGATGCAATGCAATGGCAGATATACATATAATGTTTCAACAGCACCCCAGCCTGTAATGTACAGTAGAAGCTTTATACCTTGTTTCCTACACCCTCAGCCAACTCCTCTGCTTCCCCCAAAGACATGAGAGCCTAGGATACAGAAAGACATATGGTACGCTATGAAGACTGCTGTAACAGCAGCAGTAGTTACACAACCAAGTTTCAATTTCAAGTAGAATGCTTTACAAAACGATTATATAATATCTACATAAGTAAGCATTATTGTCTGAGAGTTATTTGACACATTCTACAACAGAATTGTAGCCACCTGTATAACTAGGACAGATATAGTTTGAAACTAGATGTATAGGAACCTTGTCAAGGTCTTTAGAGATGAGCCAACACTTGGCCACTCCCAGGAGGACCTGCCCTTGTCCAAGACGATTTCCAATATCAATCATGAGGGTCATTGCTTTTTCATAGCGAGGGAATGCTTTCTGTTTGGAAGAAAAATTCCATCAGTTTAAAGAAAAATTAAATTCCAAGTTTACGTTGTCTTCAGTGTGGTAAATGGTTGATGATGAGTGATAACAATTTGCAGCTGTAGCACCAATATTAACAACCTAAACTTTCACAGAATATGGCATCTTACTTCAGGGTCGCTCCTGCAGCGGTGAATATCTGCAAAGTTTAAATAGCACAATGCCTGGAGTGGAAGGTCTCCATGCTGCAGTGCAATTTTCATAGATTCCTGGTGGCCACAAAAGGTCATGTTAAGAGTGTTTTTGCACAAGTTGCACAGAATAAACTTTAGTAAGTCCCTAAATGTGTTTGACTTACCCCATGCAATACAATAGACTAGATAGATAGACTACACTTCTTCCTCTGAAACCCATGTCTATATTACATTATAAACATAGTTATAATGCATTATAATTTGGTGTTATCCTTTTAGCATCATTGTATAATCGTACCACTGTACTATTTGCAAACTGTTAATAAAGTATTCAATCAGTCAATCAAAGCACTCAAGTACTCATAATGCAATCATGACATATTATATACAGTCTTTTATAATGTCTTAAAAGGTCAAGTATCATAATATATGATATGATACTACTATATATGTGGTCATTGGGGGATTTAAAGAGGTGGTGCCATGGGTTTGCACTTTTTCTGTTTTTCATGTGTCCATGAGGTTGATAGAACTTCATTAAGCCCCCTGGTGGTGTTTTTATGGTGTTTTATGTCTTCTCTGACTATTTTTTGTTTCTTCCTGGAGGCTGAAACCTTGAGGGTCAAAAGTGCCAATAGAAATGAAACAGCGCTTTAGTGACACAGTAAAAACATACCCTCCCCCTCATTATCATAACACAACAGGTGTGGGCATGAGGAGGAGGAGGGACTAGGACAGGTGGGTGGTGCTAAGGTGAGAACCAGGTATACTTAATGAACTGGAGGCGTGTCCACAGAAAAACTATTTTAACACTTTCTGTACACTTTTTTGAAAAAAAATCTTCCTCCTTGTATAACCATAATACCTGATTATTATGTTTTTTGGGGGGAAAAATCACTGAAAATCACGGCACCCCGTCTTTAAGTAAAGTGAAAAAATAGCATTAAATCTACGAAAGAACAAACAAAACAATTCTGCCTACACCTTCAGGATGACCACTTATATTGACTTATAACCACAACATTACATAGCAACACAGCATTATAACAATTATTATAAATAATACATTATAGAAATAATATAATGTATTACAACGATGAGAATTATAACACATTATGATCATGCAAAATTTCCACCAATTATGAGTACTATAATATTCCTTATAAGTAATTATAAAATGCTTTATAATATGTTATGGTTATTGTTACGATTATTTATAAGTGCTTATAACTATCATTATACATTCTTATAAGCTAGATTATAATGCATTATAAGGATTTGTAAGTTTGTTTATAACCTTTATTCATTATAGGGTATGGGGAAAAATGCATTATAGACATGGGCTTCATAGGAAGTGTTCACGAATGTTATCACAGTTCTGTGCTCTTCATTCTTAAAACTTTAGGAATTTAGTTTTCTTCTAGTCCCATAAATAATGATAACTTTGACCTATGACATATAGAATATGTTGTTTGACCATTTTCAATGTCTGTATATACAAACATGAGACAAACATGAGCTCTATTAGTACAAGTAAGTAGTAAACCTGTCCACTAATGTAAACACTGAGATATTGCCATGTTGCATAGGACTCAGTGGTATTCTAAGTATGGCAGGAGGAATAAATGGTTTGTCTAAATGCCTTCAGCCAATGTAAACCTGAAATTCAACCCAGTGCCCTGTTACTATATTGATACTTTCACACTCCATGGCAGTGACATCAAGATATTTTTCTCCCCTGGTACATAATTAGAACAGAGTTAAGACTAAAGCCACTCTCTTCATTAACACTATAAACCAGTACCTCTGTTGGCATATTTTTGTCAGGGCAGTCCTAGTACAGGCCTAGTACAACAGAGCAGCTGGTACCTGCACCTGTCAGCTGTGTAGCAGCTCCAACATAAGAATGACCAAGGGCATTGGAGGACACCAAATTGGTACACAAATACAGCAAAAAGTACTGCAATTGTTATTATTTTAGACGACTCCCTATTACAGCTTGCCTTTTTGGAATTAGACCTGATGTCTTGAGTCTCTGAGGTCTGGTGTTACTACGGTGCGCTAATAAAACAATACCTCACAGCATTCCATAGCGTCTGGCAGGCGCTCCAGCTTCCTGTATGCCACAGACATGTGGTACTGGCTCATGGCGCGGTATTTCAGGCTCCAGCTTTTACCATAGTCGTTGACCAACTCAGCAGCTTTGCAAGGGAAGAACAAGGCCTTCTCAAAGTCCTGATGGTAGACATAAAGGATGACTGGGACCTTTCATTTCACATTGCTCCCCCCAAAAACAATATCAGGACAATGGCCCATTTATAAACAAAACAGGCAATTGCTTTGAGCATTCTTACATTGTACATTATTCTAGCAGAGGATTCTTTGGAAAACTGTGATTGTTTAGTTGATTGTGCGCCTATTAAGGACTTCCATCCATATTCTATGCTTTGTTTACAAAGTAACATGACATCTGAGTGCATTCTTTGAACACCATTTCATCACAATCCCATTGAAACCAATCCTCCCTGGGAAGCCAGGCGGATTACCTTTACAAATCTCTGGTGTCAAGGGTACTTACAGAAATGGCTGCCACCTCAATCAGCCTGTGTTTTACAATATAGTATTGCATTTGCTAGCTGTTAAATGACGTTTGGTCGGATGCTTTGCCGGTCTGTCATACTGTATTGTGTAAGCACACCGGAAGCATCAGCATGCCAATTTAACTCGTACATGGACCAATGACAACAAAGCCTTCTAAAAAAATATGTTTTTTTAAACTGCCACACAATCCATTGGCAAAATGAAAATATTTGAAATATATTTAAATGATCAGGATCCATATTACAGTTAGGTGCAATCAAAGCAATCACATCTCTTACGGAAAAAAGAAATAACTTTTATGTAGTCAATGTTTCTGACACAGTACCTTGAGCTGGATATAGAAATTTCCCAGACTGCAGCACACTCTGCACTCTAGCATTTTATCGTCGTTGTTGTGTGCATAGCGTAGGGCCTTCTCGTAGCTCTCCAGGGCTCTCTGGAAGACACTGAGACCCAGGAAGCCGTTGCCCATGCTCAAGCATACCTGGCCATTGAGCTGTAGGCTAACAGTTGTTCCCTGCATGTCTAAGCAGGTCTTACAGTAGGAGACTGTTTTCTGGAAGTCACATAGCTTCTCGTTGCTGCGTGCCAAATTCAGGTAGCCTTCCGTCAGGTAGTCGGGATCCTCCATCTCTCTGGCTGTGTCAATTTGTGCTAGAGCATACTGACAGAAAGAAGTGGAGTGTGAGATGGCAGGACAGCTGGCAAGGTGGTGAAACAGCAACAACTTAAAATCGATATTAGAGTGGGCAGAATGGAAGGAATAATCAACAAACTAAATATAATTGATAAATATAATTGCTTGCCCGTGATTTAAAAAAAGAAATGGAAGTCTGGTTTGGATTGGAACCATGGTAATGCGTTAATGAAGTCCTCACTAAACTATGGGTTGATGAGACTGTGTGCTGGGGGAGTAAGGAGGCTTATGTCAACAAGACGCCCCGCACTGATACTCAGGTTGCAAGGGACTCATTTTAAACCACATCCTGTGGAAGCCACAAATTAACCCATGGTCTTCATGATCACACTGAAGGGGACCAAGGAGTAACCACTGACATCTTCCTATTCCATAACCATCTAGACATAGTTGAAATGCTGCATCTATTTTGCAGACACAACATTGATTTAATGAGAACCAACAATAGCATCCCCTCATCAGATACAGTACCTCGTAGGAACGCTTCTGCTGATTTTGAAAGCAATTCTGAATGGAATTCAAGTCACATAACCACATAATAGGAAAGATTTGCATACAAATAGCCAATGTCATAGATTTGGATACATGCTAGAACAGTTCGTGCTGCCCATAGAAAAAAGCACCTCATTTAATTTCACACGGTAAAGCAACGAGAAAACTTTCATTGATATGGAAGCTTACCTTGAGCATCTCTTTATATTTCCCCATTTCTGAGTGAGCTGTGATCAGGCACCCCAAAACCCGAAACTTCCCCCCAGGATCAGTGGTTGTCTGCAACACTACGGTCCATGCCTCCAGTGCTTTTGCTGTCTGGTTGGCTTGATACAGCTTTAGGCCCTTCTCTATCTGGTGCTTGGTTTGGTCCTGGCCCATCTCGCTGTACTACAAGGTACCTCATAAAAACTTTCTTTCTTTTAGGCAGTGCAATCTCAACACAGGCATAAGAAGGTAAATCCTTGCCATGCACAGCGCGACTCCAAAGACAATTCCCCTGAAGATGATCCTTTGAGAGGTCGGTGCCAGAAGCACTACCTACAGGTTCAGCTCTCTCAGGCCCCGGCTGTGCTGAGACGGAAAAGAAATTGGATCCACTGCAGTAGACGAGCAACAACCTAAGACCATTTTCACCAATGGCTTTGCAGAGAGTTGGGGAGGGGTACGAAAATATTTTCTTCCTCTTATCCGGCAATCATCCCCTCCTTGAAGCTGAAGTGGTCACAAATTCTCTGTAAGATTTCCGCTTGAAAAACACCAAAGAAACATGTTTCCCTTTCGGAGTGATGGCAGCAATAACCCAGAATATCTACTCCCTCCACACCCCAGCAAAAGGAATTCTCAACACCCCTGCGTCCAACCCCCTCCACCCTGCTAGTGCTGGCGCTACAGCAGATGGCCTTGTCACTCTTGACCATGTGTCTCTTCAGGAATTCTGTCCTGCCCTCAGTAAGAAGACCCAAGGTCACAATAGCCTCTTGCCTGTCTATCACAATACAAGGAACACAACACTTTGACCAAAACAGGACTAAATTCCTCACATTGCAAACCTTTGAACAGATTTTAAAAAATCTTATCCAAGCATGTGGACTGTTAGATGTCTGTATGTGGGGGGGCGGCTATAAACAGCATCATTTCACACCGAGTACTACATGACATATGGTACTCACTGGCAGTTGATATTGGTGGACCTCATTGAGGCGCATGTGCCCCAGCTACCCCCCCCCCCCCCATCTCCCATCCTACACCTCACCTCGGTGTCAGCAACTGCTGCTTAGAATAGTTCACAAAGTCTGACATGTTACGGGGCTTGGGTTTCAGCTGCACAGCCTCCTGTAACATCAATGGGATCAGAACGTTGGGCCTCTGCAGTGTAGCCCTCTCTCCCTCAAGTCCCCTTTTACCCTCCACAAGGATACAAATAGGCCCCTTTATTGCCGTGCCATTCACAAGATGGGTTACCCACACAGCAAGATAAGTCTCTAAGGTTAGAAGTCACGTCTCTATCGTGGCATAGCCCCGAAAACTGTTGTGCTATAACAAGGTCCACCATTAAAACATCTACACTCTTGATTTATGTATGCATTGCTTGAACAATGAAACAACCAATACATGTCACAAGTTCTGACAGGAAATTCACAGACAAGATATGACAGATGTTGCATCATCATAGAGGCCCTACATATCAAAACAAAGGCAGACATCATATAGCTGCAGTGACAGTCGATGTTTATGTTAACACACACTTTAATCTGAGGTACATGTACAGCAAGAAAAGAACAGTGTTAGGACAAGAAGTTATGAATTTTTGAAATGGTAGAAATGAGAAAACATCCTCTATTATCATATGTATGCACAATAACAAGACTATCTGATGCCCGAGGACAACTGGATACAATGTAATGGTCCTTTTTTTTTCTCACTCCCTATAATGGAGGACGTTTCATTTTCATGTGATCTTGCTCATGCGTGTCGATGAACAGCCAATGCAGAAGACAGATCGATTCAGTACCGGTAATAGAATCACAATGTGCTGCACCTCACTTCTATCGTTGGAGAGCAAAAATAAGACACATTTGTAACACAAGTAACGACTCAAGGGAGTGCTAAAAAGCACAAGGATGTAGTGTGAAAACCACAAACCAGCTGACTCATTTCATATATTTACTGCAAGCATCCTCATGCCTGATTTATACACACCGAAAATAGCAGATCTACAAGCTTATGAGCTTGTAGATCTGCTATATTCGGTGTGTGACATCTGCGCACAACTATGTATAAATCAGGCTTCAGAGTGTGTCTGAATAGCTCGTCGGCAGGTAGCTATCCGGCAGCCTCCAATTATTGTCAATACTGAGCGGCCGTGCCTCAGAGTCCCGAGTCCATGTCCATCCTTCAGTTCAGGCCAGTACAAACTGCCAGTTTGTGAGGAGAATTTTGATTCCTCTAATAACAGAGACCACAGAGGTGGCTGGGTTAAACTTCAGTGTGTTCGCATCGCCTTTCTTACACTTGTCCCTGAAGACGTAGATGCAGCCATTACAGCTGGCTACCTTCCACAGCGAGGGGACACAGCTCCACACGTCGGGGAAGCGCAGGCGGGTGAAGCTCTCCAGCAGGGGGTTGTAGCACACCAGGGAGTCCCCCTCTGCCACAACGAAGATAACGTCCATGTGGGCGGCGGCATGCATGCACCCCGCAAACGGTAGCATGTATGGCTTCATCTGGCATTTCTGAGTGGCCGTGTCAAAGCACTGGATGAGTCGCGACGGCTTGGTAAAGAAGTCCATGTCGTTCTCCTCCCCCCCGAGCAGGTAGATGGTACCTCCCAGGTTGACGCCGGCGGCCCCGGACACGGCCGTGTCCAACTGGCCAGTCTCTGTCCACATGTTGTCTTTCACCGTGTAGTAGATGACTGCGTTGGACAGGGTGTCCTGCAAAGTCTTTCCTCCTAGGGAGTAGATGGCATCCTCACTGGAGACAGACACCATGGTGTGGTGTAGGCGGTCTCGGGGCAACGGGGCGCAGCGCTCCCAGTCCATGGTGTGCATGTTGCACTTCCACATGCGGCGGGGGATGGATCCCCCGACCACGTACAGGTCCCCGCCGTGCTTACAGGCCGCAGTGATCTGGTGGCACAGGCTGTTCTGGCCACTCACGCTGACGGTGTCGTCCTCGTCGCAGTGCAGCGACACAGCCAGTGAGTGGGTCCGCGACTCCTCTTTACCGATCAGGTAGATGTGGACATTCTCACCAATTTCCTGTTGTAGCGGGACCAAAAATGTAAACACATAAATGATCTTAACACAGCAGAAGAGAGCAGCTCCATCTACAATCCTGAAAGTACTTTTGTGAATGATTTAATAATTCCTATTTTAATTCCATACCGTTTTATTCTTGTTTATAAGTTTTCCCTCTTGTACAGTATTACTTTACTGTTGGGGCATTTATTCTACATATGCAAATTATGATGTGTGAAATGATGTGAAATTATGAACATTTTCAGTTCTGTATGAGAGAACATTACCTTGAGGTTTTCCTGGAGAACACAAGAAAATTCCTCTCTTTCCACCTTGTTGTGGTTTATCCAAGTCTCAATGGCCACTGTTGGATTCTGGGAGCTTGGAACGCCATCTATGACATAAATCACATCAAAGCCTGTAAGCAGCTACTTTATACTTCATGATATGACGGTGTTGCATGAAAATAGCCAACCTAAAAGCACAACATGTTGTACATTGGCTATATTTGAAATGCTTCAGAGATTTTTGTCTATATTGCCGGTGGTTAAATCACTTCTTTCACAAAAACATTAGAATAGTATGACACATGGACAATCGGTAACATTTAATGACATAACAAGTGCTACCTTTAAGGATATCCAAAAGCAGACAGAGTGGAAGATTGAGGAATTCTTCTGTCTGGTGCAGTTGGACCAGGTGGATTTTAGCACAATGTTTGGCAGCAGTGTACAACTCCTGGTCACTGTGTCTGTCTGCAAGCCACATCACCTGGAAATAGACAATGTATAAACTATTACTAGTTAATAACTATTAAAGACAGCTAAGCCTTTGAGACATATATCCCCCGAAAAAAATCACCTGTAAGCAGTTCTTGACCTCCACTGTCCGTGACAGGAACCGGGAACATTCCTCAAAAAGCGCGGTTAGTTGGTACATGTCTGCCATCTCGTACGTGTCCTGCAGGTCCTCCACCCTCAGTTTGATGGTGCCGTGGTAGATGTACTCGACCAGGAGCTGGAAGACCTTGGCACTGCATTCCTTCAGCTCGATGCTGCGGTTGTGGGACTCCTTGAGGTTGGAGGTGAACATGGAGCGGAAGAAGCTGCTCTGGGCTGACAGCACCAGGCGATGCAGGTGGAACTCTTTGCCATCCACGGCCACGGTGACGTCGGCGAACAGCCCGTCTTCCAGACACAGGTTCATGATGCTCTTCACCACCCTGGTGGAGTGCGAGCGATCGGTGAAGGTGTAGCCCAGGAAGTAGTTCTCCTCTGCCACAGAGCCCCCCGCGCTGAGGCCCCCCTCCTCATTAGACTCCATCTCTGTCCAATGCCTGAGTCACAATGGGACACAATCATGCTAGTCAATCATATTTATATGGACACAATGTGTTCATATTAGATTACAAAAGATCCACAAATGGCAGCTCATATATTGTGAGCTTTCAGTTCATAGTATGACTCCTATAGTTGATTCAACTCAAACTTAAAACATAAAGTTGGATTTTGTGACAGATTAAGTTTTGCATTACCATGCAAAACGATTTGATTGATTGATTGATTGCATACTTTATTAACAGTTTTTAAAAAGGTACAGTGGTACGATTATACAAATGGTGCTAAAAGGATAACCCAAAAAAAGCACTGAGGGCTTGCTTCCATTGTGGTCCTGTGTCGTGTTGCCAGGTTTTGAGAGAGAAATAAGCAAATAGGGCTAGGAAAACAAGCCCAAAAGAAGCATTTCAGGACACATGAGCACTTTTTGCATCGGCTATTTTCGAATAGCCGATCTACAAGCTCACAATGCGTCACATGGCAACGCGTTGTGAGATCATGGAAATAATTTGCTGCACTATCCATCAACCATGATGCTACACACGCTAACGTTAGCATCTCGCGATTTCTGCAGCTAGCCCACTTTGCCCACGTAAAAATTGGATCGTATATGGCCACGGCAACCACATATTATCGGGAATCATTAATTATATGGGCGTCACGATTGTGTCGTTTGACAAATAAACAGGACCGCTTTACCTTTTCTTTATTATTTGATCATTCAGACAGGCTTGAACTGTCCTCCGGAAGCACATGAACGTCATCGATCAGCTGATGTTGCAGTAACTAACAGTGTGGCTGCTGCCCCCGTGTGGTGGAGTTCTGTTACTACATGTGACATAGCACAAAATATCAGAGTAGTATACTCTTGGACCTGGCCAAGATATATTATATAATATGTGTGCACTTCATTTAGGAGAGAACATTTCTACTGTTCTAAGCTAATATGACCCCAGGGAACAACTTAGGAATTGTGAGTAATTCTCTATCTGGGGTGAAATACCCGACAATGACCACAAACTTTGAAAAATTACCACACCCTGTGTGCTACTTCCAACATAGCACTAATTTCTAATCTAAACCGTTGGAGCTACAGATTTTCTGAGGAGCTCAAAATGTTCAGAATATCCATGTTTATGGGTGTATAGGAAAGTGTAAAATGTCTAATTTGACATTATGACAAAAAGCTAGAAAACACAAAAAACTATCAACTTATTATAGTCCAGGTCCTATTTTTGTGCCAATCAGTCTGAAAGCACCAAATCTGGCCCAGATGTAACCCAGGGCATGCTCTATTGATTTAGCAATGCCCTAGCCAGCGACCCTCTGGGTCACCATAGTGGGCAAATCATTTTTGGCCGCTACCTAAAAAAGTTGTTTTTATATATAACGTTTGAATCAGATGAGCTACAAATGCAAACGTTGATGTCTATCTGTTGGAATACCTATTTATGATTGGGTGTGTCTGGACCTCAGCTTCTTTCAAATGCAGCAGCTGTACACACACACACACACACACACACGCACACACACGCGCGCGCGCGGTGGGGCAATATTCTCTGCCAGTATTTGGCTGGTAACGTGAGTGTGTGTCACTTCACTTCTGAGGATACCATGAAGCCTTGTTCCAATAAAATAAAGCAAATGGTACTTTTTACATTTCTTAAAGCAGCTTTTAAAGTTTTGAATGGATAAAATGTAATTCTGTCCAATCTGTATGGTATAGTATGTTAATACAATATAACGTATAATTGAGGTGGTTGTATTTGGTCTCCCTGCTCTTCTATTGAGACATTTATATCATGTCAAAGGTCATGTCTCACCTAGACACAAATTTTGACCTGATGGTCAAGATTCAAATTATCCCCTGAGCAAGCAGACAGGCTCTATTAGCTCAATGGTAAAAATGTCAGGACTTGTGCAGGAAACCGGGTTCAAATCCAGGGTAGAAGAGGAAAGTTACATAGTGCAACAATATAAGGATTAAGTACTGTAGCTAAAGTCTCAAGTCTGCATGTTTGGTCCTGCAGCACAGAGATTCAAAAAATACTGCATTAAACGTTGGAGCCAACTGGCTTTTTGTCTCCTTTTCCAAGGTGGAAAAATGCAAGGAATTTCAGACAGTAGTCTCTGCCTGAATTTAACAAAGTAGTTGAGGCGAAGCAGAGCACAGAGGAACATCGTTATATTTGTCAAATTTAGATTTAAAGTAGGCTAATCGAGAGAAAATGGACATAAAATGCCAACTTCAAATGTGGCAACTGATCATTGTATGGCTGTGGTTTGAGCAAGCCTTTAAAGGTGAGTGTACAGATGGATTGTTTTAACTGTATGCTACTGACCTGTATAAAGGCATCTAATGTTGCATTAATAGCTAACATTGTATGCTAATATTGTATGCACACACGTGCGTGTGTGTGTGTGTGTGTGTGTGTGTGTGTGTGTGTGTGTGTGTGTGTGTGTGTGTGTGTGTCTGTGTGTGTGTGTGTGTGTGTGTGTGTGTGTGTGTGTGTGTGTGTGTGTGTGTGTGTGTGTGTGTGTGTGTGTGTGTGTGTGTGTGTGTGTGTGTGTGTGTGTGTGTAGTTTTTTACTATGCCATATGTCATTTCAATTTATTTTTAACAGCAGATGTGGCTGCAGTCATATATGAGGGCCCTGCGTCTCAGAGAATATATCCAATATCTGAAGCAAATCTGATATTTGAGGTACATAGATTGAGAACTCATAGGTTGCATATACATTAGCCTACATAAATTTAAACTTTTGTCTAATATGATTGATGCTAATTATTTGATGTATTGTATGCAGTTCTTGCTGGGCGGAGTTGAACTTGACCAAGACAACAACATAGTTTTGCTCGACAAGGAGCTGGCATCGATGAGGCAGGGAAGGGCTTTCCTGTCTATGATAAATGACAACATTCCCAAAACCCGGAGCTCCATGGAGGAGATGCTGTCCACATTAGAGGACAAGCAGAAGAAGCCTATGCCTCAGAAACAGTTTGAGAGTCTCGTCCTGAGCATGGTGTTCTCTGCCCATCAGGCCCGGCGCCAGGAGAGACGAGGCGAACAGACGGCATGGGGACAAATACTCATCCGACTGGCCAATGTGACAACCAATGAACTGCGTGGACAATATCTCATCAATTATGTGTGATATATATTGATACATTCTGTAGGCAAGTAGAAAGCAAATTTCCTGAAATAAGCATTGAATTTGTACTTGAAGCTCTATTGTAGTGCCAAGAAAATGAAACATGAACAGTTTTTATTGTTGCAGAGTATGAAAAAAAGAAAAGAATAGAATAGGGGGGAAAACACAGCACTCAGCCAGTTTGGGGCATTGCTAGGTTCTGTAGCATACAAAATATAGGAGGACCGCAATGGAAACAAGTCCCCAGGACTTTTTTGTGTTATCCTTTTAGCGAGCCTAAATGTCTGACTGTACCTTGTGCTATTTACATTTCTGACCACTAAAGTATTTAATCAATCAATAGGCTATTAATAGAAAAAAGTATCTGTACATTGAAACTATAGAAACTAGGATACCAGGTAAACAATGAACCTAGCATCTATCTAAATAACATGCAATCTAAATTACATTAAAACCTTTGCATGGTCGTCAAGGCCTAGGTCAAGCGCTATGGGCTAAGGTGGAGTCTGAAGAGGCAAGTCTTCAGATTATGGCTGTTTGTCCACCATTTGGGAGCCAGGAGGGAGAAGAGTCTGGGATGTGTAGAGCGTTGTTAACCTGGATGTCTAATGCAAGCTATAGGTTAGGATATAGTTTCTGACCAAAAATGCATTAAAATTATGTCAATTGTATTACCGCTAATAAACATACATTTTAGGAGCATCAAATGGTGTGCGGACTCTTTTTATTGTCTCCGCCAGGCCGAAAGGCATGGCGAGAGAGTATGTTTTCCACCCCGTCCGTCCGTCCGTGTGTCCGTGTGTGTGTCCGTGTGTGTGTCCGTCCGTCCGTCTGTGACCAGCTAATCTCTGCCACCGTTGGCTTGATCACAGCGCCACTGTGCAGTGTCCACATTTTTCACATGGGCCTGTTATAGCGCCACCAGGAGGCCGATTTGTGCAACACATATTTTTTTAGAGTACTCCTACAGATTTTGTCCAAAAATCACGCAAATCGGTACACAGTATCTCTATAGTCATTAAACGAAACGGGTCTTTCAGATTTTTCATATTCCATCCTGATTGGCTAAAAATGTCTTCCAAAGTTTGCAGGAGTGCTCCGTTTTGAACAAAATGCCTCAAATCATGAACACAGCATGCAATTTCTGTAAAATTTTGCACGCACATTCCAATTAGGCCGAGGAAGAAATACCATTTGAAATGTTTTAAATCAGCCTCATGGTGGCGCTATAACAGGCCGATTCGTGTTTTTACCTATAACTGCACCGATCTGTGTAAAACTTTGTATGCACACTCCCTACAGGTCAAGGAAAAACCTTTGCCCTGCATTTTTCACATCTGCCTTTTATAGTGCCACCAGGAGGCCGACTTATGTAAAACACATTATTTTATACTACTCCTTCCAATTTTATCCAAATTTCACACAAATCGGTACACATGATCTCTATAGTCATGTGATCAAGACGGATGTGTTTGATTTTTCATATTCCATCCTGATTGGCTAAGATTGACATCTAAAGTTTGCATTATTGGCTTGTTTTGAACAACATTCCGCAAATCATGAACGCACGCACCATCTGATTGCAGTCAAACTTTGCACGCACATTCACACTATGTTGAGGAACAAATGCCACCCTTTTAACATTGGCCTGTTATAGCGCCACCAGCAGGTCTAATTTAGCAAAACAAATGTTTTTAACAAAATGCCTCAAATCATGAATACAGTCGGTGTCCGATTGTCATGCAAGGCCTAAGAAGAAATGGCACCCTTTTCACATTGGCCTAATATAGCGCCACCAGGAGGCCACAATAGCCTACCTGACCTGGCGGAGACCTGTGCTCCGAGGAGCACTTTTTCTAGTTCTTATACTGTTACTGTTTTTGGTCCAGCACCCATTCTAGTAGGTTTTGGATGTGCGTGTCTTTTGGCTGTTTTTCAGCCTCTCTGTCAACTTCAAATTGTAATGGAGTACGCACATAAGGTTCCAGGTGTATACAGTATGTTGTTAAGCACAAGTAACAGCTATATAAAACAGGATATGTAACGTAATATTCTTTATGTTATGCGCATTGCTTATTGGCACAGTACAGGTCAGCATCGGACGATGTGGATTTTTCGAGGCTGATACCGATTCCCAGCAGCTACAGCAAAATGTAGTTAAAGGAGTAGTTCACCCAAAAAATGACTTATTTTCTATCAAAGCATTGAATTCATGTATATTTTTTTGTTTTTGTCGCATTCCTGAGCCAATAATTTGATTACCGGCGGAAAGATGCTAATGTATCCGGTAGGAGACTCAAAGGAGTCTCTTTGAGTCTCCTACCGGAAATACATTAGTCATCAATTTATTGGCTCAGGAATGTGTCAAAAACAAAAAAATCTACATGAATTCATGAAGGCTTCATGGGGTGTGTAATTGATAGAAAATAAGTCATTTTTTGGGGTGAACTATTCCTTTAACTACTTGGGGTGTAGCAATACATTTTTACAGTGATATGATCTGCATCACGACACATGGTTGACGTGTGACGATACGATTCATGAACGATATTCATTCATTCATTTATAGTGTGTGATGCCCTCCCACGTGCTTGTCCACTTTTTGTGGGTTTAGGTTGCAGGTACCTGGTAGGTGCAGCTGGGAGGCCATCAGCTCTGACCTAAAACACCTGGGCCCAGTGTTCTCAGGGCTTTAAAAACAGTCCTTTTCCTCTCATTCTCCCCTTGCACACTTTTGATTGTTTGCATCCACCACCATACTTTACGCACATCCACTCGCTTACACACTGATTCTACAGACTCATAAACATTTGTTAATTAATTATCAATTAATAATTAATTGGTCTTTGTCTTGATGTATCTATTTAATAAATTATGTTTTTAAGCTATCCATTTATCCCTCTCTTTTGTCTGAACACTAAGCCAGGTTCATGACAAAATGGGGGCTTATATAAGTCTTTTAACATTTTAGTAAGGGTTTGGTAAAGTATGGACTTGGTTTGGGTAAGCATTGTATACATTTTGTTTATGCTTACTTTAGTCCTGGGTTTTGGTTTAGTTGTTTGCAATGTTTAGAGAGCTGGGTCATTGATTTGGAGTAGGATGTATTTGGGGAATTATTTTGTAATTATCAAGTGGTTAGAACTTTTTTTTTTATGATAGAATTGCCCCTGTTTTGGAAAATTCTATCCTAAAGTTGTTTGAATAATTTAACAGTTTGCAAAAAAAAGCACAAAGTAAAGGCTTGTTTCCATTGGGGCCCTGTGTATTCATGTGTGAATACATCCATAACTTCATTGAATATTATATAATATTAAAACTAACCTTGAAAAGCCTGCAGGCGCCATGGTGGCGCGTAGCTTCTGATCCGGTCGGAGCAGAAATAACTTTACGTCATCAGGTGGCCGGAACCCATGACTGGAACATCCTGTGCACCCCAAAATGATTCCCCTAGTTTAAAATGTGTTTAGTTTGCTATAATTTCGTTTCTTTTGGTTTAATGGTTTGGTATGTCCATCTTTTATTCTTAACGCGTAGCACGACTGGCGAGACTAAACTAATTGATTCGCATTATGTGGGGTGGGGAACAGTGATGGAAAAAGACCTCAAATATTTTGCTTAAGTAAAAGTGTAGAAATACTGTTGCAAGTAAACGTTCTGAATAAAAGATTTACTTGAGTAAAAGTACATAAGTATTGGTATCAAAATGTACTTGAAGTACCAAAAGTACTCGTTATGCACAATGTCCCATTTCACAAGTTTTCAAATTGGCAACTTGGCAATTTAAGTTTAAATAGGGCTCAAGTGGTTTTGTTATAATAATCAAAATCTACAAATTAACTAGTAACGTTTTCAGATACTTATAGTGGAGTGAAAAGTATAATATTTGCCTCTGAGATGTAGTGTAGTAGAAGTAAATTTAACAAATTGGAAATACTCCAGTAAAGTAAAAGTACCTCAAAATTGTACTTAAGTACAGTACTTGAGTACATGTACTCGGTTACTTTCCACCAGTGGTGGGGAACAAAAACAATGCGACGCCAACCGGAATCCACTTCCGGAACAGGATTTTTTTTCTCCTTTAGTTGAACGGAAATACGTCACGGGTGTTGTTGACTCCTATTGGCTATTGTCTTTTGAAAGAAGCCACCCCCGGTGTGTTTTGAGTTGAAGTTACTAACAGAGAACCAGACGCGGAGGGAAGTTTGAAATAAATTGGCGAGAGAAAGACCGAGTCCTGAGAGGCAGGCTAATACAACAAGCCACACAATGTCTCGACAGCCGTAAGTACCTTTAATAGTTTATAATTGTGACAACTGACACGTTTTAAGTCGATACTATTACGTTGTGTAACCGTTGTAACGTTTAACGTTGGCTAAAGTGAAGCTAGTGCGCTAGCCGTTAGCCCCTTGTTAGAAACATGGCTCCCTAACGGAATCGTTTTATGACCAACTTGTTTGTTGTTTTTGACTGAAAATGTATTCTCAATTAACTCTTTAGAAAATGGAAAACTCCCCGTAAAGCTGCTCACAAGACCAGCAGCACCCAGAAAGATCCCGTCGGGGTAAGTAACGTCGTTATTTGGAGATGAGAGATGAGACCAGTGGTGGAAAGTAAAGTACATTTACTCAAGTACTGTACTTTACTGGGATATTTCCAAATTTCTGTTCTTTTACTACTCCACTACATCTCACAGGCAAATATTATACTTTTACTCCACTGCAATGATATGAAAAGTACTAGTTTCTTTTTAGATTTGGATTATTATGACAAAACATGCATTAACCACGTTCATCCCTATATACATTTCCACCATTTGAAAATAGTCGATCTACAAGCTCACAATGCTCCGCGATGCCACACAATGTGTGCTTGTAGATCTGCAATTTTCAAAAGATTTGTATACATTTGAAAACTTGTGAAATTGGACATTCTGCATAATGAGTACTTTCTGCTTTTGATACTTTATGTACATTTTGATACCAATACTTTTGGACTTCTTTTACAAAAGTACATATCGAATTCTGGACTTTTACTTGTAACAGTCAGAGTATTTACACATTGCAGTATTGATACTTAAGTACTTTACTTTAGTAGTAGCACTATGCCTTGTAGCATTGGTCCTTTGTACTCAATTAATTGAAAAATGGATGAGACGCAGAACTCTAAAGAAACAAGAAGCCACTTTTTCCCCTCATTCAAGCATTTATCGTTTCACCGGCTGTCGACATCAGGCATATTTGTAGCAGTCTGTCTGTGGATAATGATGGCGTTCATTTGGACCCCCTTTTATAGTTTTAATTTGAAAAAGTAACCAATCTTGATTCTTGTATGTCTAGGTGTACTGTCGCGTTCGCCCCTTGATTTTGCAAGCTGAGGAATGCTGCATCGAGGTGATCAGCAACACCACCATCCAGCTGCATGCTCCAGATGGGCTCAAAGCCAATCGCAATGGAGAGTTCAAAGAGGTAAACTGCCTTACATTTTGCGCTGTTAAAGAGTAAATGGGATTGTTCTGTAGCTAAACTGGATGTTCTACCCTCTTTTGTATGCTTCAGACACAGTATGCATTCAAAGAAGTGTTTGGAGTGGCAACGACCCAGATGGACCTATTTGAAGTTGTTGCCAAACCACTGGTGGAGGACCTTTTACATGGGAAAAATGGTAAGAACGATACCTGCATAGGGTTAAACCGTGTTGTTCAATCTACCTCCTGCCACTGGTGTTACATAGACTAAAATGCTTAGCACTAGCAGCAGTAGTCTCTGTTGCTGGATCCGGTTTAACCCTGTTTCACCGCACCTTTGGCCTCACAAAGCCTTGCATGGCCCAGCACCCAAAATATCTCGGGTTTACAAAAGTACCCATCTCAAATCCACAAGTAGCAGACTACAGTCATTGACACTCCTTTTGTAATGTAAGTACCTAGGTGGAGATCATTGTTTCTTGCCTGGCCAATTGTCTTGTATGCAAAATGCAAATCACCTGTGCAGGGAGTACTCCTGCTATCGGTTAGAACCACCCTTACATGTCTGTAAACTCGGGAGTGTAAACATTTACCCAAATGGTTGTTAATAAAACTGTGTATATAAACAACACATTTGAGTTTACAGCAAATCCAGTGCAAAAACATATATACAAATAAAAACAAATCACAGCAAACTATGCACTTTCTGAAGTCCTGGGGGGGAGCAAATGCAGACCTCAGTTTAGTCTACTGAAATAATTGAGGGTGTTTGTGTGGGCATATTTAAATGTGAGCAATGAGTTAAACTAAATTTATGAATTAGGCATTGAAGGTAAAGCTATATACTACAGACATTATCCGGCAAGCTGGTTTCAAGTGTTACTATGGATAGTGACTGACGAGGCATATGTTCTCTGTAAAACTACTGAGAGGCTTTCTGTTTCAAATGATATCTGACAATCAACCACATACTACTGTGGGTTAATTCAGCGGCCCCCAACACAGGGCTGCGGACCCGTTGCTGGGTCATTTTATATTCTTGATCATGTGTTTTTATGTCCTAAACTTGTTTTATTCATAAAAGTGCTAATCGTTAAAAAAATAAAGGTTGGGGATCCCTGTGTTAAATATCATTAAAACTATCATTTGTAGTAGTTCAGGTTGACTACTAATGTGTTTTTCATTGTGGATTTCCTGTTAACAGGGCTGCTCTTCACATATGGCGTAACTGGTAGTGGAAAGACCTTCACCATGACCGGTTCTCCAGGCCAGGGCGGTCTTCTCCCACGCTCGCTCGACATGATCTTCAACAGCATAGGTCCTTACCAGGCCAAAAGATATGTAAGACAATAACATGTTTTTATATTTCCTATATTTGTAAGTTTATCACATCATTGAAATTTAATCTTGTGGAGAATTGACTCTCCAGTGCTATAACATACTGTCTGTTACAGGTGTTTAAGACTGATGACAAGAATGGCGTTGAGATACAAAGTCAAGTTGACGCCTTGCTGGAGCGCCAAAGGCGTGAAAACCGCCCGCCCGTCCCCAAAACACCATCCAAAGGGTACGTTTGCATGCCCCTGTAGTACGCCAACACTGCGATAAGATTAAAACCAAGAAAAGACAACACTTCTAATAGACACGGTTGAACTGTCTCTATTAGAAGTGTTGTCTTTTCTTCTTGTACTCTGTATTAGCGATTACTCAAAATTAACTTCTTGTACTCTGCCTAAATGAAATGGCATATGATCGGAGTTACTAATAACAAACTGGCAATTGGAATATTGCAACCGGTGCATCACTAAACTCTTGTCCTTTTTTTTTTAAGACAAAAGCTTGACCCAGAATTTGCTGACATGATTACACCAGACGAGGCCTGTAAGGCAGACGAAGTGGATGAAGACGGTTGTTACAGCATCTTTGTCTCCTATGTGGAAATATACAACAACTACATCTATGACCTCTTGGAAGAAAGTCCATATGATCCAATGAAACAAAAGTAAGTTTGGGCAATTCTTAATTGAAAGACATTTTATGTGTTTCATTGAATCCAGATAAATGATTCAGTGCTCTGGTTGTGTTCTATAACAGTTTGCTTTGTAGTTGGCAGATTTGTGAACACAATGATGCATATAGGCTTATGGTACACTGGTTGGCAGATGAAATGTTTGTGTTCCTTACTTCCTTTTGTCGAATTCGGGAGGCACCCCGGTGCGACAGAACACTGAGTTCATGTATGTGACCAGTGCACACAGTAGCCCCATATAGAAAATGTAGTTCCCTGCTGTGCCAGTGCCACCTGTTGTGTTAAAGCCGCTTTGAATTGTTTTGCAAATTACAAAATGGAGACTTGCTTCTGCTGGAGACATGCTCAATGTTCAGGTGCCTACCAGTCGTTTGCTGTAAGGGAAAACAAAGTATTTTATTTGCGCCCCGCAGTGCGAGCAGAACTGAAGTGTGGAAAGTAGGCGGGCAAAGAAAGAGAAAATACTATTGTCAACAATTTGGCAGTTATTGAATAGAACGACTGGAGGGATAGAACATCAGGCATGTCTTAAGCGATGGTGGGTGCCTTTAGTCTGAAAATCTATAGAAGTATTGTAGGTCACACAAACCTCTGTTGCTTTTCTTCGTATGTGATCTCAAAGTTGTCACGTCTTTGTTTAATGTGCTGCTTTGTATGGCATTTTTGAATGTGACTGCCTAAATGCTTTCTATGACTCTGCTCCTGCAATGCAAAAGTTTCCCATCAACATGTTTGCTAGTCCTTCTCCTGCATGTTAAAAATAAATAGATCAGCAACTATATGCAATTCCACATGTGCACTGACTAAGTCCATTGTTCTTGATTGATCTTAATCTAGACCACCTCAGTCTAAAATTCTCAGAGAGGACGCCAACCACAACATGTATGTCGCTGGATGCACAGAGGTTGAAGTCAAGTCCACTGAGGAGGCCTTTGAGGTGTTCTGGAGAGGTAAGCTTCCAAAAATATACACACTAGTGATGTGCGGGCCGACCCGTAACCCACATGCGGGCGGACGAGTTATAGATTACGAAGCGGGTCAACCCACAGAAGAAAAACAAAACACACTTTCTCGTGCGAGCTCTCGCTCCCTCCGTCCCCCTCTCTCTGGAAAGCAATTGAAAGACTTGCTTGTGTGTTTTTTTTTGGCGGGTTGCGGGACGGGCTGGGTCGTTGATTTGTATTCATTTTTGTGGGATGGGTTGGGGCAGGTTGGGTTCCCGTGTGGGGCGGGATTTATGAAAAAACCTGACTAACACACACACTCGCACAACACTGCGATGATGAGCTGAGATGTGACTGACCTGGTATTGCTACACTCAAGGGTGAGCTCTGACCTGGAAATGACCCAGTATGTAATCTTCTCTCTGAGCAGAAACTGAAAACGCGAGGATTGGCTTGAGAAAAAACATGATTATATTTGTGCTTAACATGACATAAGGTTTACTTTAAATAATGTGTGTCAGCTACATGTCTGGTGATTCTGTTGGGAACGTTTTTGTTTCCGCCAGGTCAGAAGAAGAGGAGGATTGCAAACACCCAGCTGAATAGGGAGTCCAGTCGCTCCCACAGTGTGTTCATTGTCAAGCTGTTGCAGGCCCCCCTGGATGCAGATGGAGAGAACATTTTTCAGGTCAGTGTGAAGTTGACTGTGGGGTATTAGTTCATCACATCTGAGCTGGTTGCTGTTGGTTGTGTAATCATCGTGTTTAGATTGTTGTCTCTCTTGTAAAGAAAGAAATGTGTGTGTGAGATGAGAACAGTAAATGTCAAGTTAAGGGAGAGAAGAGCAAACCCTGTATTGCCACCTTGGCCTGAAGTCCTACAACAGTGGTGAATGCAATTATCTACCTGGTAATATGGAGAACCAGCATCATGAGAGTTGAGAACCACCAAGTCTAGCTGAATGGGGGGGTGGGGGGGGATTGAACAAATGTTCAATCCAGCAGGTTTTGGGGTGTTCTGGACAAAAGTGGATGGACACGACACACCTACAGTATAAGTGAAGATGGAAATGAAGTTAGCTGGTCCAGTAATGTATTTGGCAGTTCTGAAACATTGTCACTTTGTGCTCTGCCCTACTAATGTGATGTGAATGTTTTTCAGGATAAGAACCAGGTCATTGTGAGTCAGCTATGCTTGGTGGACTTGGCAGGGAGCGAGCGCAACAACAGAACGCAGGCTGAGGGTTACCGTCTGCGTGAAGCAGGTGTGTATTGCCAATAAAGTAATGGAAATGTTTTGTTAAGCATTCATTCATGGAATGTTGACAATTTTTTTCTTTATTATTGCAGGCAACATCAATCAATCCTTGATGACACTGCGGACGTGTATCGAGATTCTTAGAGAAAATCAGATGTATGGCACCCACAAGGTTTGCATCTCTTGAGTTGTCATCTAATGTAAAGGGAACAGTCTAATTGTCCACCTGCACAGCTAATTTAAGAAAAAAATATTCTTTCCACAGATGGTTCCCTACAGAGACTCTAAGGTTACTCATCTATTCAAAAACTACTTTGACGGGGAAGGCAAAGTTCGAATGGTGGTTTGTGTGAACCCCAAAGCGGATGACTATGAGGAAACTATGGTGCGTGTTTCCCCTCATATCTGGCTTTCAAGAAAGATAAAATGTATTTTATCCCCATTGGGGAATGTGGTTATTACAGCAGCCAGTTTCAATATACAATAATATGCAAGACCAGCAATATGGAAATATTAAAAGCACATAAGGTGAGCTTGTGCTGGAAACTGTTTGTTTTGTGAGGTATTGAGGACTCTTTTTATGTTATACCCTGTGCAGTTGGTGATGCGCTTTGCAGAAATGACCCAGGAGGTGGAGGTGGCTCGGCCGGTTGACCGACCGAACTGCGGCTTTGTGGCAGGCCGGCGTAACAGGAATCAGGCCTTCCAGGAGGAGCTGTCCCGCAGGCTGGATGACCGTGGCGGCCCCCTAGACGGAGGTAACTTAACAAAATCTATAGCGAGCTATATACACAGATGAAGTAAAGGGAAAAATCTTTAAAGTCTTAGTAGGGTGTTGGGCCATCATAACAACTTCTGTGCACCGAGGCATAGAACTCTACTGTAGTGATGGAACACCAGTCTAATAAAATATACTCCCTCATTTGGTGTTTTGGTGATGATGGTGAAGAGCGCTGTCTAAAACATCAGTCCATCTCCCATGCTGTAGGTGTTCAATTGAGTTCAGTTCTGGTAAATGTGAAGGCAGAAGCGAAGCATATGAATCAGTGTCTAGCAGCTAGACAATGATTCATATGCTTCGCTTCTGCCTTAACATTTGACAAATGAGCTAGACTCTAGCTCATCAAACCACTGTGACCACTCGTGCATTATGGATGGGGGCATTGTCATCCTGAAGAGACCATGGCCATCAGCATGGGACACTGTTGTATCGGGCTTCAGACTCATTGTCATTTCCTTATTATTGCCTGTAATTAGGGTATTTCTGGGCATGTAAATGCAGTTATTGCTACCCCGTCAGGGTTATCAATCATAAGTAATAATTGAAATTCTGTGTTTGCCCCTAGGTTTCCCCTCCCTGCCGACTGGAAACTTACCCCCGCTATCCCCGCTGCCCTCCTGTCAGCTGACAGACCCCCATGATGAAGTCGCCTTTAACAGGCTGCTCTCAAAACTGGAAGAGAGGCACCGGGTCAGAGGGTTGAGAATCGAGGAATGCAATAGAATAGGTCAGCATTACTGTCCTGATTGCAACCTCTTACCTAAAATGTTCCTTGTTCAATTATTTAAGTTTATGATCTCTTCTACCCATGCATGTGTTCACCCCTGTGTTGTTTCAGCCAACCAGATTCAGTCCATGCTACAGGAACAGGATGGCGTCGTTGTTGCAAAAGATAATTGTATTCGTGAACAAAACGGCAAGCTGGCAGACACGGACAAGATCATTCAGAATCAGCAGGCTGAGCTTGAACGCATGGAGAAGACTACCAAGTTGCAAGAATACAAGGCAAGATGCCGATGTGCTTTTTGAAATCAATCTCATTGATATTAAGTACAAGTTCATATGAGGAACTTTCTTTGGGTTGTTGGTCAGAGACAACCAAAAAATGAAATGGTTCAACACTTAACAAGGAACCCCTGACAAAGAAAGTACACGCTCATGTTAATCAAATGCATTGTAGATAAGTGATGTACAACGTGCATTCACACATTTCCTGTGTGAATTATGTGCAGTCTTAATGTGTATGATTCACCAAGACTAAACTAGACAATAAAGTAGATGGTAAGCAGCTTATTGGGTGACATTAACACAATGTAAAATAAGATGCAAGCACCCATGCAGTAGTGAGGAGTTGTTTAATTGGATAATTGTGGGTTTAGGAAACCCTTGCCAAGGCATTGCTGTCATAGGAAAGCTTGGGACACTTTACCATGATCAGCGTACTGATGTCTTATCGATTCCTACCATGTTGTCTGTTCTAGATTGGAATTCTGCAGAAGGCCACCAATGTTTATGAGGAGAACAAGCGCTCTTTGCAGATGGAATTGGGGACCAGAGAGCATAAGTTGCAGAGAGAGCAGTCAGACAAGAGACGCATGGAGGAGCGAATGCAAGGCATGGTCGCTGACACAGAATCCAAGTGGCAGAAGGAATGCGTGAGTAACACCTCATGGTATTTACAGAAGTGTTTGTGTGCACTTTAGTATTTCGCCATCACAAATTATTAGCTTGCCGACATCATTTGGACGGAGAAATTGTTTTATACAGGAAACAATAGTGGTACACACTGAGTGAACAAGTGGAACCAAACCATTTGGTTCAATTTGTATACTTAACTGTAAGTTAAGTATAAGATAGTATATCGATGTTAATGTCCGTATTTCAACATCTATATTTCAAAGTTAATGCCCTACTTTATTCATCATATGGCAGTGATGCACAAAAGTAGTGAAAATAACCTGACAGCGACAATATCCCCTTTCAACCGATTTTGTTTTTGTTTTGTTGTTGAGGAATCTTAGCTTAGTGGAGCTCTCGTTGCTTTCGATAGTTAGTAGTCAGCTCAGTGGAGCTCTCTGCTTTTCAGACATGCAAACTTGTAGCTTTTCAGCTACAATAGCCGTTTTGAATCCAAAACATGTCACCTTCACCTTGGGGGCTGTTTGCATGCCTCGCATGAGTCTGTCATGTCGCCACAGTTAAATTACTTTTTTTTTTACAAAAAATGACAACTAGCAGCTTTAAGCAATGATGGATTAAGCATTAAACGTAGATTAAGCCTAGTCCTACATTAACATTTTATTACATTAACATTTGACCATTTTCATCCACTAAAGAGAGGGCAAAATAAAAAGCGCTGTGCCGTCATGGGTAAAAATCGTTTTAACATTGTGACACCTGGGTTTTGCAGGAGAGGCGCGTTCAAGCCAAGCAGCTGGAGATGCAGAACAAGCTGTGGGTGAAAAACGAGAAGCTGAAACAGCTGAAGGCCATCGTGACTGAGAGCAAGGTGCCCAGTTGCTCAGATGCTCCCCAAATCCCCCAGCGGCAGACCAGGCCACAGCGTCGTCCGTCCCCCAAGGAGGAGCGTCTCCCAGTCCCTGCCAAGAGATCTGCTTCACCCTCCCTTTTCCCTGTAAGTGGCTTTAAAATTTCCTCTAGGGTTCATCTTCCCCTTTCCGCCTTATACTAACAGAACAGCGAACCCAATTCTGTCTACTCAAGTCTTACTAAAAAAAACATTTGTTTTCCCTACCATCTTACCCTTTTTAACAACATAACCTTGTGGCACCGTTGCTATGCAAAATACAAATGGCCATGTTTTTCTTGTGCAATGTACACACTACACAGACCAAGGCTGTTCTCCTTTATATTAATGTGATGTCACAATGTAGTAATTATAGTTCTGTTATTTATACCACCTTTGTTCCATGAAATATAATGTTACCTTCTGCTGTTTTTCTGGCTGACTTAGACCACCACACCGGTGCGTCAACTGCACCGGCGTTCCCGTTCTGCTGGCGAAAGGTGGGTGGACCACAAGCCCTCAACCAGTGTGGAACTTGACACCGTCATGCAGCCCGTCATCCCCAACGCCATTAGGGTGTCTACCCCCAGAGAGAAGGACCTGTCCAAGTGTGACAAGTATTTACTGACCCACCAGGAGGTGGCCTCTGATGGAGAGATCCAGACCAAATTGATCAAGGTACGCAAACCATGAAGGTGATGAGTTCTGATGCCAAACCCAGCAGCAGGAAGGTGTTTATCAGACTGCTGATGGGATAGTTGATAAGATCCAATGGTCATAAAAATCCTGGGCAAGATATGGAATTTTACATTTTATTTAAAGTTTTGGAAAAGTCATGGGGATCATGGTCAAGGTTTATCTTTTAAAAGGGGAAGTAAATTTGAAAGGCAAAACCAACTGAAAAAGGCATGTAGGAACCCTGTTCCTACATGCCCTGTTCCTACATGCCCTGTTCCCCTGTTCCTACACGCAGAACTAAAATCCCTTCCATTTATGACCCTCCCTCAAAACGTCTGTGCTTCAATCAATATTGTGAATTCTTTTTTTGTGCAGCCCTAGATAATTAATTATTTTGCAACAACAGTTTAAGTATATGGGCATGGTGTGTTCACACTGGATACAACAAATTATTTTTTGCAACAATGTACAATATTTCACGTATTCATCTGGAGCAGTGTGAGTTGGACAAGCGGAAACGTTTTCAACTCAACTTAAGAAATTTATGCTGAAGCGAACAGTGACATCCGGTGCACGATCCAGTTGAAGTAGTTTGTTTTGTATTGCTTGAGATAAAACATTTGTGAATTGACTAACGAGAGAGAGAATTGTTTGGTGAGCAAAAGTACTCTCTTGCTTTAACATGCTTAACAAACACAGTATATCATGAGTGTGTTAAACACACTCATGATGTGCATATCGCTGATCATGCTGCTCCGACCAAATGCACAGACACAGATTCCACAATTCAAGCAACAAATCTTTAGCATGTGAAGTGTTAATGCACCTTTAAACTTGCCATGTCCTTGTTTTACTTTTACTGTCACCCATTTAGACCTTGAACACCTATACATTGTTTTACCTTTCAAGCCGGGAACACCTCTGTGTAGTTGTTGCTATATACAGTATAATATAGCAAAATGTATATACATAACTTTTTAAGAAAACTCAGGATTTAGGAGACGTTTTTAGTATCGGCCTCAGGTCTAAATGGGGCTGGGAGGTAAAGTGGGAGGGTAAACACCCTGCCTAACCTATGACCCACCCCCTCCTTACAGGGTGACGTGATCCAAACAAGGGGTGGAGGACAGGCAGTCCAGTTCACCGACATAGAAACTCTGAAGCAGGAGTTCACCTCACAACCACGGTGGGTGCTCACTAAAATGTATAAAGAGGTGGTCAGCCTTTTTTTCAGTCACTGTTTTAATGTATGTTTTGATTAAAACGGTCAGTTGCTGTTTAAATGTCTTGCCGTTAACATGTTTGTTGTTCTATGCAATAGCCGCAAAAGAAAGTCTGCAGAAGGCTGCCCTGCTAATCAGGATGAGCACACAGGAGACTGGACTGACGTGGAGACGAGGGTAAGACCAAAGTCGCTACTATCAGCCGTACGCACATAGAATGTTACTTTCAACACATTTAGACCTCATGGAACTCTCTGTGCTTTCCTGTGCTAGCCATAATAGACTGTAAAAAATGTGGACGTCTGGAGCCCCATTGGTTTCTACTGACCCATTTGAAGCCACTTTTTTGTCGAATTCAAATCTTTGAACTTCTGGTCCCGAAAAGAAACCTGAAACGACTTATTGGCTGCAATCGCAATCTTCACTCGGTAGAACCAGTACAAACCCTAGAAGCATACCCTACTTTATCATTAATAAAAAAAGTGATGGGACCATAATTTACTAAACGCATATCATGATGATTTAAGACTTTAAACTAGCGCTTGAAATTAAGGCGAACTCCATGCTGATAATCACTTCCTATTTAGCCTCAAATCCAGCAGAGCTACCTTGCCGCCTGGTGCTAGCACATGGAACTGGCTAGAGGTAGATGCCAAACAATGTACAGTTTCCATGCTGTATGCTGATGTATCACAAATTATAACTGAATTTTCCGAAAATCAGCAAAAGATTGTACAAGTAAAAAGTTGTAGTTACAGAAAGTGCTTGAAATGTGCAGGTACTCACCAGTACAGAGTACTAGTTCTGCTGACATTTGCCAACCTGAACAACCTTATTGCTTCCAATTGCATACCGCCACATACTGGTGAATCAAGTACGCTTGTTGGTAAGCCATGCCGTGCGTAATTGCATTTCTGTTAGGCTTAAAACAAAAAATATTTCTGTTGTAAGGCTCAAATTGAAAATGATAAAAACTGGTTGATGGAAACACACCTATCTTTCTGAATTTGCTGCTCCACATTTCCTGGACTACTATGATGCCCCCCTGATTGTTTGTTGTTTGAATCTGCAACGAGAAAAAAAAACATCACATGGATGCACCTGGGACGTATCATCAGTGTTGTAGCCTGGGGTCATAGGGTGTTTCGGGTCTCGCAACATACACCCTCGCCCAGGTGACCCAGCCGGTGTTGATCAAGCCCCGACTTACGTCCCAGTAGCTACCCATGGTCAGTCCTCTTAGGGCGAGACAGTGCCACTCAATCCGCTTGTCTGGAACTACTCTGCCGGCACTGGGGGAGAGAAGATACTCTGGCACGTGGAGGGGCTAGGCTCTGTGGATGGCCTCCTGGCCAGGCTCCTCCTTCGTCTCACCAGGTCCAGGACCTGAGCGTTGCACCAGTCTACCCCGCTCCAAACATTTCATTCTGGTGTGATGGTGTCTTGGGCCGTGGTGGTACTGCAGGCTCCACTTGCGGCTTACTTGAATGGCCCTCCTTAAAGGCCTCACTGTGGGTTTGTTGGGCTTCTTCCTCACAGAAGACACAAGCTGGGGCGCCAACCCATACTGCTCCCTACTGCATTGCTACAGTTAAAAAAAAAAAACTCATTGCCTTTTTTCCCAGTGTTCTGTTGCTCTGGAGATGAAGGCTGGATCGAATATGGGCCCTGGTTATGAGCATCATGGACAACAACACAAGTAAGTAGTCTGTTCTCTTCCCAATTTCATGTGAAAATAGTGCTTGTGTTCACAGCTAATGGTATGTTTTATTTAATTACAGGCGCAGCAAACAGGGCAAGAACTAAATACTCCAACTATCCTAATCCTCACCTGGCTTTTGTGCAATACACTGTATTTAAATCATATTTAACATATTCTGTGCTTCTTATAAATGTGTGTGTATATGCATGGCTTTACCAAAGTTTCAAAGTTATATGAAATGTATATGGGACTTCTTTTTTAAGATTTTTCTCCTTTACTGTACACTCAGGAATAAAATTCCTATAAAACACTGCATTGTACTTGTTTTTGTTTGTAGATACAAAACTAGTATCACGTGTGGCAAGATTCACTGCTTCATAATGACCGTTTAAAGAAAAATTGAGCAAAGAAAAATGCTTTGGAGTGCAAGGACGTCTGTACATTAGAAGTCGACAAGTCCAGTGAGAGGTAGCAGCTCAGAGGTTAACAGGGATGTAGAGAGCTCAGTGTTGAGAGGGTGTTTTAAGAGATGCCAACTTCCTGTTGATTTTTAAGATCTGGATCTGTGGATCCAGTCAGTCTTCCTAATACAAATGGCAAAATCTGGCAAAATCAACATGAAGTTATCATTTAAAAATAAATCCAAGCCAAACTGTCTTTTTTTTGTGTCTTTTCTGCCTTTATTGATGGTTCAAGTGAAGATGGACAGGAAGGTGGGAGAGAGACACGCAGCAAGGGTTGTCGTCAGGCATTAGAGCCTACAGTATATGTGGTATGCGCCTGGACTGCCAGCGGGTGGCCTTAAACTGTTTTTTGTGATATTGGCAGATTTTTTGTCTGTGCTAAAAAGCCTTAGAGACCTATTTCACTGCTATAACTTATTTTTTATTGTCAATTTCTAATCAGTGGAGGAAGATATTGCGCCAATATTCAGAATTGCATCATGGTAAGGTAACCACACAACTGCCCGATAACCTTAACGGCTTCAGCAAAGACCCGCTGTGATTGGCCAGTACTACATAAAGTCGACCGTTATAACACGGCGGCTTCCTGTGCATTCAAAGATTGTGAAAAAGTTGTCTGGCTTGAGACTAAATTCCTCGACCTACTGGCAGCATTCGCAAGAAACATCTCACCCACATATTAATCATCTCTTCAAGGCAAGTTTTGTGAAAATCCACCCAGCCCAGTTAAGTAATTTTTTTTCCACGGGCACAATTTGTATTCTGTCATGCTGTAAGATTAAGTTCCTGCCACTGAGTGTCTCTAGTTACACCACCAGAATGGTGGAGGATTGTAGCCCACATCAAAAACTGTTGATATAAAAAAATAAACCCTGTAGATTCCTTCACTGAACACTAGATGGAACCAGAGAATTGCTGTACAATGTAGCTCTCAAAACTGGGGGCCAGTAGGGCTAAGCTGAAAGTTAATTTTCACACAGGGTTTTGTGACATCCCGTATATTACTTAGTAGCCTCATAACCATTTTAAATAATGGAAATCGTATGCATGTTTTGAAATAGACATTCAAAGAACCACTGAATTATGGAGAGTATGAGGCTATATGTGTTTTAATGAATGGGTTGATCGATGAAGTTGATCAAAGAATGTATCAGTAAAGACATTGGTTACGGGACTATGAGGCGAGACTGCATTTATTTCAAAGCAGATCCAACACATTGATTTAATGTTCTGCAAGAGCTCTAGGTTATCCTTTGCCAAGAGTGTAGCAATATTCTTTGTCATATAAACAAAGTCTGCTTTCAATTACTTTGGTGAAATTGCCTTACTGTGTTCATGCTTGATTAGATATTCATTATGTTAAACAAGGCACTTTGTATATAAATCCATATTAAATTTGTCTGGCTGGCTGCCTTGGGGCCAAGTCAGCTGGGTTCCTTGTGTAGAAAAACTCAAGCGTTTCCTGGTCTCCAGCGCTGTGTTTTTCCTCCAAAGCCATGGTGGTGTATTTTTTTTGTGTTTTTTTTTACAATGAAAACTGCCACAAGAATGTTTAAGAACATTGCTGTTATTTGTGTAAATCCTTCTTTGGGTTATCAACCAAATGTGATGTAAATAATTGAATTATTTAGTAATTTGTCTACATTCCAATTAGCATTACGCATGAGGACAGGGGGCTGAGGCAGTGGAAGGCTTTTTCTCAAAACCTGAAATACTGGCCATTTTGCTCAGTAAAATATCACTGCCCTGCTTGTACTACCTGTCAACTACACGTCAATTGAACAGCATTAGACCAGTGATCACTGTAGTCATTGGCACACCCATCCAAGCCTGAGTACATAGTTGAAATCTCATCTACTACCACCAGTCTGGCTGTGTTTCAATTGGAAAGCACTGGAGAGTGACTAACATGGAGCCTCTTGGAGAGGGTCAAGAGCCCAGAGCAGCCAGCAGCCATTAAATTCACTGCTATGAGATATTGAATGCACTGCTTTTTGACTGGTCTCTGTTTGATGCGCTGCGCCACACTATCAACCCATGCTTCTCACGAGCGGCCTCTGCAATCCAGGAGCAAGGGGCATTATGACTCATAAATACTCCATTGAAAGCATACTGTGATCAAACCAATTACCTAAAACAGAAGGACACAGATCAGTCAATTTACTATAGCCATGGCTAAAATGATGCACACGGATCTACAGTATACTATCTGATTAGTAGCTGTTGCTCAAGAATGAATACTTCTGCATTTGATTGATATGATTAGACATTATGCACTGCACATCAATGTTATTAAACTTGCTAGAGGGAATAATGCCATTCTACTCGAATACACAGTCAATTGGACCATCTAAATTCTTGAAAAATAAATCCTAATTGCAATGCTGTATTGACTATTTGGATGACTGAATGTAATAAACAGGTTTTAAGCTGTCTTATGGCCCAGGAGGGGTAAAACCTTTTTTCAGACCAAGCCATGATACTGTATGAGTGCCATCCATAAAGCAATAGCTTAAAATGACATTGTCCAGTCCTCAATTCTGATCTGCTTAATCTGTATTTCATATTTACATAACTAATAATTTTACCCACTCAGCTGATAAATAGCCTGCTCTCCTTTTCATATTGCCTCATAGATGTTCTCCTGGCTATTTTAACTTGTGCAATAGGTTCACAACCTATTTCTGCTTATATCATTAGCACTCTGTCCCAAATCAGCCTGTGAATTGTGGGCACAAGTTTAAATGTGGGCGGTGGAAGTGTAATCCTATCCAGTATACCAGCATTCTGGCTTCTATACTTGGGGAAAGGCAACGTGGGGCATCTATGGTATGACGAGAGGGTTGAGGCTGTTCCAAGGCTATATCATCATAACTGAATGGTTTTAGTTTTGAAGGACATGTTGTTACAAGCACTTCAATTACACACACACACACACACACACACACACACACACACACACACACACACACAGAGCTATCCTGTCAACCGTGACCCCTTTGCAAGGCCTTCCTTCAGTGGCGAGGATAAGATGTTGACAATGGAAGTCAATTAGTGGGAAACTAAATTGCTGCATGGGTGGAGTGCTGTGCTAACCAAAGCTCTGAGAAGGGTTCTTGTGGTACATCTCAATATGTCAGGGCTGTAACTGCCTGCCAGTGAGATGCGTCAGGACAGAAAGATATGGGAATGCAGATGAGTGTTGACAGCCAGTCAATTGTCATTCAGCCTGTCTCCAGGCCCCATGAGACTAATCTGTCTCTTTCTGTGGTACTTCTCACTACTTGCTCACCTCGTGCTCCTCTACTTTATGCATACTAAGGCCTGATTTATACTTGAACACTGGTGTCGCACATCGAAAATAGCAGATTTTCAAGCTTACACCATGGCTATTTTTGGTGCGTGACACCCACACACTGTATAACCACACACGTGGCAAGGGCAAGGCTGAGCTGAATCTCAGTGCCAGATAGGCCCCTTCCCACTCGCTCTTCCGCTGGTGCAGTTGCACCGAGGAGACGGGTCAAAGAGTCACGAGCGCCGAGGGAGTCCCTGAGGTAAAGTTTGGTTTTCAGCTCTTTAGAACCACACTGGATGGGAATTGCTCTGACCCTTAAGCGCCCGTGGTTAGTGGTTCGGAACACCTCATCCCATCTGCTCCCTCCTCCTCCTCCTCTGCCTTCAGTTCCTATCTCAGCTGTTGTCACTTGGCTGTCCTACGTAGGACCCGTCAAGATATCTGTGTATGACTACAGCACATCAAAGGCTGCATGCTCCCGCTGTGTGGATGATGACTATTTTTAACAAAGACCACAATAGATGCATGTCTGTCACTGCCTGTTTCATCTCTTAACAGCCTCCAGTCTTTGCCTGACACAGACTGTTGTCGTTTTTAGCATTAGCGGTAACAATGAATCCATTTGTCTCCTGCTTGTTGTTGTGGTTACTCATCAACGTTGAGGATGGGGGATGCTGGCCTCTGGCAAATGCAATTCAAGCCGCAAGTGATTTTTCCTGAAAATATTACAAGTCCTTGTTGTGTACGCTCATTATAGCCAAAGTGGGCTGAATAATGCTTTTCCCCCCCCCTCTCGTCTTTGTTCTTGGCAGCAGTCTAAGTGCTTGCAGCTGTCAGAGGAGTGTATTCTCCTTGCCCAGTGTTGTGTGGCTTGGCTGCGCTTTAAGTGGCTGTGTCCTCGCTGTGGTGACAGTATGCCACGACTGATTTCCGTCGACTCACTTTCATTGTGACCACAATGTGTCCCTCACAGAAACATCCAGTCCCTTTTTTACAAGTGGTTGATCTCATCTAGTTAATGCCGTGGCATAACAGGGCTTTGCGTGCAGTTGGCTGATTATTTACGCAGTGCTCCAAGCAGTTTGCTGATGAAATGAAGGGAAAGGAGATGCCAGACATGATTGTGCTGAAAAATGCACCATCCAGAATGATGTACCGTGATTGAATGCTATGGCAGAGATTGACACGTGCTCTTGAATCACACACATATTCATAACTTCAATGCTACAACCAGTTCAAAGATGAAATAGGTATTAAAAGCAACCTATGACTTATCGCTTATTAGCCAGCCAAGCAGAAATCAGGTGTTCCCTGTTTGCCACAACAAAAACTAGCACAGTATTTTTAGCCTTTGTCCTTTGAAGCCAACAATGCTGTCATGCAAATGACCCAGACTGGAACCATGTTATCTATCGACCATCATAGGTGGCATTTAGAAGAGGGTGAAATAGCACCACATGATTTTCATACGTGCATGAAACTCAGCAGATCCCTACGCACAAACTCCCACTTGTGCACAAACACAAAGGCCCCTGTGAACACACTGCATCAACTGTTTATCTTTAAATAGTCTTCAACTGCATACTAGCACGCGATATGCTTTGTAAACAGCATTAAAGGTAGGGTAAGTGATTTTCTTTGGTTAAAATAAGTGTTAAATAGCTCTATATTCTGATAGTACTCATTGCCATAGAGTGTTTGTTCAGTAAAAGGAGTCTCCTTGTCTCTCCAGCTCTTTATAAAACAGAAAATGCATTTTCGTTTCAGTTTCAGTTTCATTTCCAATTTTATCCAATCAGGATAGAGAACTCAATCAGGATATAGATTAAACAAGTGAAAGTGGAAGTGATGACACTAAGAAATGAGCAGGCAAAATTGGAACTGGAACACTATAAAAATTAAGCTTAAAAATTGGTACTTTCTCCTGATTGGCTGAGATTTTGACACCTACCGGAAAATGTATTTTCTGTTTATTAAAGAGCTGGAGAGACGGGGAGACTCCTGCTACTGAACAAACACTCTATAGCAATGATTACTATCAGAAAATAGTGCTTTAACCTTTTAACAAAATACTTTTTGTTTTAACCAAAACATATCACTTACCCTACCTTTAATTAAGTAGTTGTTACATGGCCAATGGTTGCTCATTTTATTTTCTCTAGCAAATCATTAAGATATATGAAGTGTACAAATAAGATAGGACACTGGCTAGGATTGCATTTGACAAGTTGAATGAGGTTGGGCCTGGAATGTCATTCAAAATAAAGCTCACCGGATTACTGTGGATTCATGAAGCGTTACTACTACTATAGCACCTCTACTATAGTATACTCATAGTTGATCTGCAGGATTTATGACTAGTACGTACTACGTAGTACTATAATGCATTCAAAGATTACCTGAGGAACACATCTGCATTGGCTTTACTGGATACTAATGATCCAGCACAGGCCTGATAAACTGAAGTGAGAATTCAAATGAGGCTCAACCTGCCTGCGAGGCTAGCTAAAGCAAACACTAGGACAGCTGGCAGAGAAATCATTGTGACTAATGGTCTCAGTGTGAGACAGGAGCAGGACTGTGGGTGGCTATTTTAGCACGCTAAGAAGAACAGACTTTGCTTATCTTTCTATGGCATGCAGCGTGACTGTGTGATTCTACCGGTGTCTGCCTTTGTTTGCTTTGCTCCTCCGGTAGCTAGATGTTGCCACTGTAGCGCAACACCATGCATAATCAGACATTGTGTTGTGGTTGTATTGCTCCACCTGTTTGGACACAACGTAACCTTTTCAGATGGGAATGAATGAAATGGGGTGACAGGACATAATCTCAGTCACACTAGTTACCTGTGGAGGTGTGGCACGCTGTTATTTCCAACAATGCTGAAGGCAGGGGCTGATGTATTGTGTGCGTGTGTGTTCACGCACGTGCTTACGTGTGTGCATGCGCATCCGCAGCTAATCTCATACATTACTTCACCGATCAGCATCATATTTCTTGTGCACGCTGCCATTAGGGCCACACACAGGTATAACATTACAGAAATACAGGGCAGGCGTTATACATTTTCCACCCTTAGTGCATTCACCATTTCCCACCTTAATTTAGTATTTCTCCCCACACTTGCGTTTAGTCGATCCTTGCTAACCCCCACAGTCGCTCATGTGGGGTGGGTGTACAGTTGCAAGGGTCTCCTCTGCTGAACTTTTCACCTGACATAGAGGAGTTTCACCAGGAAGGCATAACACATGTGGAGGCACACGCCATCCTCCCCTGTTCCACTCAGTGCTGAACAGGTACCCTGACCCTGAGGAGTCACTGATGTGATGCGAGAGTGCGCACTAGCCCTTGACTATACCTCGAGCATCATCCCGTCGGTAGTGGCAATGGTTTTGTCCTCCGTGTTAAATACCAATATTTGTTTTCTTCTTGGCATTGAGCTTGAGGCCAATCTTCCTGCACTACATTTCTACTGCCAGTAGTAGTTCTCTTCCTTTCTCTGCTGTATCCGAGACTAGGGCAATGTAATCTGCATAGTCAAGGTTGGTAATCGTGTCTTCTCCCCCTGCCACTGATTGCGAGTCTCAGGACATGGTCCATCGCTACAATAAACATTAAGGGCCCAGGGGTCACCCTGTAGGATGCCCGAGAGAAAGTGTCACCATGATGTTGACACTTTAGTGTCACCATCATGGGTCTGAACCTTGGCTCGAGTCCGACTGTAGCTTGCCTCTATCATCTGAACCAACTCTGTATAGGCCCGGAGAATGTTCATGAGTTTCTATGGTGTCAAAAGCTTTTTGGAAGTTGATGAAGGTGATCACTGCTGACAGATTCAGCTCCCTAACACATTACAGTATCCTCCTCAGGGCCACTATCTGCCCGACTGTAGGAGTTATCAGTGCAGTAAGAGAGATCAATTCCCATATCATTTTTCAAATCCGTCAGAGACAACATGCACAAGGTGCATGTGTGCGTGTGTGCATGCACATGCACCGGACACAGAGAAGACAGAGGAGAGTTGCAATTTGAAGTATTATTATTGGGGTTTGCCACCTGGCAGAAATTCACACTCCACTGAGCACCTCTGTTTGGTGCTTTGAATTCAGTTATATCTAATTCCTCACTTCTCATGACACCTCCCTCTCTCTGCTCTCATATTACGATAGTGGACAAACACAGTGCTACATTTGGGAGAATCTCCAAGGACACAATACGGTCACAAGACTGACGAAGGTAGCGTGAATGTTCACAAAGGCTTTTTCTCATGATTGTTAAACACATTGCATGATGCACTTGGACCTATCTTCAGTGGTAGTACGTTGGGTCATCGGTTGTTTCGGGTCTTTTGACTTCAGATTCCCTTGCCCACACGACCCAACTGGGAGTGATCCAGCCTGTGCTCAAGTAGCATTCATCCATGGCTTGTCCCTTCTGATCCACAGCCACCTCAAGGCTTTCTCTGCTGCCTCTGAAGCTCTGCTGATGGCTTTTCTCTTACATGTACCAGTGATGGCCAGGAGGCTGTAGGCTTTGCACAATGATTTTCCCACAATGCCCCTACCTCCCACTTCAAAGGGCAAGCACCTTGCATGCCACCCCTGTCTGTGGCGCTCCTCCACCAGCTCTGCACATTTCTCCCTCTTTCTTTCGTTGGCCTCCTCAATTCCCTCCCCCCAGGGCACTGGGATGACCACTTGTTTAGATGTGCCACAGAGCCAGCACGATGTCCCGTTGAAGGGTAGTCTCCACAATGACTTTGGGGAATTTGAGTTTGGTACCCAGGTCCATCCTCATCTGCCAGTCGTGAGCTGGGCTTTTGGTCATGGATTCGGTTGCTGTCACGCTCTTACTAATATGATTCAGCGTCTTGGATGGTTATTATGATAAATACCTGGGTGAATTCTTCAACTTACTATCCAGCCTATTTCACTATGTGCGCACTGTGCTGTGGATAAAAGATTAAGTTAGCACAGCACTGTGCTTAGCACCACTTGGTCTAAAAGCTTTTTTTCCATAGGGTTTTTGATTTATACAGAATATAAATCTGTGTTTAACATAAGTTTAAGAGAGCGTCACATTTTGTTCTATGACATTACACTCGTTGATATCTTAACTGTGAATTTTGAAGCTGTTCTGTGCAATTTTACACTTGGTTGTGGTTTGGAAATGAATAGTGTGTTGATGATTATCTTGTTGAACAAAACGTGAATATCATAAGCCTTTGTTTGTAACAGACCATTTTCTTAATTTATCCAAAACTGGATAACTGGATTTCTATTCATTATAGGAACCCAACAGGAGCAACTTCCAGGTTGGCCTACAAAAACGATAGTGATTAGTGACCCAAATATGAACAACTCTGCCTTATCTACAACGTATCTACAGTGATGTGCTGGGCTTTGTTGCTGTGGTGGTGTCATGGGAATTAGCTATCAACATAATGCTCTGTGCTCTGTCCTTGGGGCAACTGATCTTATATTCCATTTCTTTCAACCCCCTCCCCCCCTCCGCCCCTCTCTTTCTCACTATCTGAGCAAATGGACATGCAGCTGTCATAACTGTAGGATGGTGCTGCATGTTGGGAGTGCCTGTTTTTGCTATAATCTATGATATCCCGGCCAGAACAGAATACTACACTCTCCACTTTTCCCTCGTTCTCACAGCCCCTCTGCATGATCAATAACCACATCAAAGGCTTGGTGGAGATAGCAGGATTCTTTGAAGCATGTTTGTGGAGCTGGATTTGCTGAGCTAACATGGTCTTCACAGGACCCCCCCTCCGAATAAGCTTGTTTGGCTAGCATCCTCGCTGTTTGCAGAGGAACTGAATAGATTCTAATGGAGAACAGACGAGGCCTCTCCCTTGTCTTTCTTCTCCCTTTGAGCAGCTAAATGCATCAGGCGGTGCCAGTGCCGCTGCTCATCTGACATATGCTTCACTGCATGCCAGCTCAAATATTTATCTGATATTAAATTGGCTGGAACATTTTGGAAGCCGTAAAATGCTGGGAAATATTTCTCAACAAGGACACCAAATAACATGCGTCATGTTGCGCCATGCCAAGTGCAAATATGCAGGGTAATTATTGATTGAGAGGAGATGGAGTGTAAAGACAACAGCAATGTAACTATTGTTAATGGGTTACTTTATGTCATGTTGTTCCTCGAACAGGCAGGAAAGAGTTTCCAGCGGTGATTACTCCACATATAAAACACTGCTCATGTCCCTGGAAAGCTATTAACTATTTACAAAAGTGCTTTCCATCTCCTAAATGGCAATGGTGCTTTGGGGAAATTGTATGCTGTGAGAGGGTTGTGAAGTTGTGAGGGTGGGTGGGGGTTCAGGCACAATAAAAGCAACAGCATGCAACTCTGCCAACTGTGCCCTGGTAAGAGGATGTCAGCAACTTTGGAAAAATGGGAATGTGGAATCTTCTCTTTGTATTGCACAGCATCCTGACACAATGAGAATAATTGATTTAATTGAAATTACATAATAAACCACATCCTTGTGCCTGACATCTCTTTGTCTCTTTGTAAGTTACGCAACCTGATTTGGTACAGTATGTAATTGCACAATCTGAGGTTTTGACTCTTCAAGTGAGCTGTAATTCATTTGAAATTGAAATGTGGTAAAATGCTGACATTTCATTCTGTTCCCTGTAATGCCAGGGGCACCAGTGAACTTGCAACCCCCCCCAACACGCACGCACGTTAGCGCGCCCGCACGCACGCAGGCATGCACGCACACACACACACACACACACACACACACACACACACACACACACACACACACACACACACACACACACCCCTCTGTGAGTCTGTCTCTCTATATTTTCTTCATAGGGCCTATCTTCTTTCTCTTTTACTCACGGTCTCTTACACACTCTTTTTACAGCTTGGCAAAACTGTCAATAAATAGACCCTGCAACAAGTCGTCACTTTCTCGTTACTTTCTCCCTATTGACTAAAGGCCAGCCAATGAGGGGTCGCCAATGGCTTCCCATACTCTGAACCAAGACCACAGAACTGCACTAGAACAGTGAAGCTGGCGTCGCCTGGTGGTCAAATCTGGGATTGCAAGACTTTGGTAGCCAAGCTGTAAATGACATTAAATGTCAGTCTTGTTTTCATTCACTCATTTGTTTGCTCGTTCACTCACTTGCTCACTATCTCACTATCTCACTTTCACTCACTCACTCACTCACTCACTCACTCACTCACTCACTCACTCACTCACTCACTATCGCTGTCTGTCTGTCTGTCTGTGTGTCTGTGTGTGTCTCTGTCTCTCCCCCTATTTCTCTCTGTCTCTCTCCCTCCCTCTCTCTCTCTCTCTCTCTCTCTCTCTCTTAGTCTCATTTACATTATGGATGCTTCATTTAGCTTACATGACTGAATGAATACATAACCTGAGGCAATAAAAAATACAGCAAGGGCCTGCGGGGATAAAATGAGACCACATGAGCGGAAAAGATTGCTGCACTGCCATCTGCGGATGTTTAGAGCCCTTTATTTGCTTCTCTCCTTTCATGCGGTTGACAAACATGACCTGTCCCTGACCCAGCTGGAGAGCCTCTGCAAGGTATTCCAGCCAAATACCATGACTGATGATCGACCGAAACATAGTTTTGGAAAAACAGTAATGCAATAATTATGGCTATTTAGCAGCAGATTAGAATGGCAACCCCTGTGTGTGTGTGTGTGTGTGTGTGTGTGTGTGTGTGTGTGTGTGTGTGTGTGTGTGTGTGTGTGTGTGTGTGTGTGTGTGTGTGTGTGTGTGTGTGTGTGTGTGAGAAATACAAGCGTGAGAGTGAATGGGTGCACGCATGCTGTGTATAGTAGGCTAGGTGCACTGTTTGCTTGTGTGTGTTTTATGGTTGAGCAGTGCTGTTAACACCATAGCAGCAATGTGTAACTGTAGATAAGCTTTTAATACCAGTATTCAGATTGAAAAAAGAAAGAGCTATAGCACACAAGCTTTCATTTTCCATTGCCAACTGGTTTTTAGAGTACAGTGCTTCATTTATGTCACAGAGATACAAAGGACAAAGGAGACAAAGGGGCTGTAGAATGTAGTGACAATGCAATTCTACAAGTACAGATTCAACGTGTTCAGTGACACAAAACCACACGTACAAAACAACAACTTATTTCACAAGTGGTTGCTAATTGTGCCTCAGCCATAAAGATTTTAGAGTAAGACAACATTTGTGGAGTGACACATTGCGGTAACCACGCCTCAAGCCCAAGCTGTGAGCTCCCTACTCTGCTTTACATTAGCACCCTGACTCTAGCATGGACAGGTCCATGGCTGTTATCTCAATGATGTTCTAATTCTAGTCAAACAGTTCTGTGTTTGACTCAATAGAAGCAGTGTTAGTCAGGAGAGTCAATATTGGCAGAGCACACAGAGCAAGGCTGGTGGCGAGAGAGAGAGAGAGAAAGAGAGAGAGAGAATGAGAGAGAGTGTTCTAAGGGGGTGTGACGGTGGTGGGTTGGGTGGATGCTGTGATGATGGGAGTGTGCTCTGCCGTTGAACCTTGACTGCTTGGCGCAGCAATAATAATAAAGATGCTAACTGATAGCAAACGCTTGCTTGCTTTTGCCTCGGGAGCTTCCGTGTTTGTCAAGAGCAACGTTTCTTTTATCATCAAAGTCTTTCATGTGAATGTTATTGTTTAACTTTGACCCAAAGTTCCACCATTTTCTGCTGCCTTTCTCACCCTCTTATCCTTGGCTCGCCAATGGCATACAGCACGGTCTGGCCAGGAAGTGTTGACACCTCTGAGTAACAACTCAAGGTCCCAGGTAGAGGTCTCAGCGCTGAGACCGAGCTTATTACAGTCTACTCAAGGACGATATGCCTTCACTGTGGCTGCCAATATCTACAGTGCGATTATGATAACGCCATTTATGCACACAATCTCTCTCACACACACACACACACACACACACACACACACACAAGGATCCACACAAATATTGCACTTGTCTTTCCATTCAACAAAGCAAAGGCTGTGCAAATGGATAAGCATTGAAAACATTGTGGCAAATTACAGTATAAGAGGGCAACCGAGCATGAGTCCTGCCTAATCTGCAAGCATGAAATAAGAGGCAAGGATTACTGTGTCTTTTGTTTGTTCAGGGTTCATCCACCATTCCAATTTATTCTATAGGCTGTTGTGGAAAACAAGAACCGTAATACTAAATGCCTGTGTCTGCCAAGTTATATAAACAACAATAAAACAACAATAACTTAGCCAATGGAAAAATAATAAGCCATTAACTAGAACGATGGTGTGATGATGAATTGATCTCTTTCATTCTGTTGGGACACTGTGCTTAGCTTGGGTACTTGGTATATTGTGTAAAAAGGAAACAAACAAATAGACTATCAAGGTGTTCCCATTCCTGTCTAGAAAGCCTATGGGGGTAATGGTTTCAACAATGCTAAATGAACATAATATAATGGATAATTGCTCGCACCCATACAGCCGGTCTTATGCACCATCCATCTGTAATGACAGAAAACTGTCAGCCATGTCCGACTGAGGCTGCAGCCTTGTTAGGGGTAATAACTGGCGTAAACAAACACCAGCGCTGTATTTTAAGGTCATCACAAACATCAGCTCCAAACCTTCCAGTCAGCACAACAGAGGGGCCTCTGATGTGGCAGCGCACTCGCTCCTATTTAAATCTGCTGACATGTGAAAAAGCAACATTAGCTAATGCACTACTTAAAGACCATAATCGCTCTTTCCCCTACTGTTAATGAATGCTAATTAGAAGTCTGGAGCAGTTTTTTTTTCCTGGTCCGCGCTGGCTGCTCCTCTAATGTGCCGTATTGTTCCTCTTCTCGCTCCAGCTCAGCACTAATGCTGCTGTGCCAGCTATTAAAGTCAGATAAGCCATCCATCTTTAGCGTTGCCAGCCAAAAAAGCCACTAATAGTCGAGCCACAAAATTGCGAATTTCCGTGGTTTCCTTTTCCCCCCGTTTGGCTGTTCTACTGGCTGGTAAATGTGTGCAGTGGTGTAAACGGACAGGGATTCATCCTGGGCCTCCAGAATATCCTGTCAGCCTGAGGTGCTATGTGTGAGCCTATCCCTTCTGCTAGCCTTATTTAACAGTGCTGCTGCACCACAAAAACACTTCCTCAGAACCACAATCTCCTCCTGTACGAGCTGGGTGACTTCACCTGGGTTTCTCCCAACGTACAGCATGTACAGTATATGGCTGCTGTCCTGAAGCCCAACGATGTTACACAGTGCTCCCACCATAATGTCTCAGTCTCACTGTAAAAACCGCAGAGTGCCGTTTTAGGCCTCCACCCCAAACCAGTATATGGACTTTGCTCTAGGAAGGTTAATAACACGAGTCAAGACCATTATTTAGGGTTTTCTTTAATGAAGCTTGACCAATCCCCATGGCACCCCAGGCAACCTTCCAGGTTCCAAATAGCCAATTCTTTTGGGGGGGGACAGTGATTATAGCTTGTGAGGAGTCCAGTGACTGAGTGTAGACCTGGCACTGGCCACAGCCCGTTTGCCCCATAAATCAGCAACAAACCACTCCCATGACAGGCAGGGCCATCCAACTCTTTAAAGGACTATACCAGTCTAATTCTGACTTTTAGCAATGAGCTGAGATAATCCCTGTCATTCGTTGCCAATGTTGAAACAGTGTGGAAAAATAGAAGACTTCCAAGGTCCATGGTATAGATAATTCTCCCTTTTGAATGTCACTATGCAATGCAATTACTCTAATGAAAGCCATTCAAATGTGTGCACTGTGCATTGATAACAACACGCCTGGAAAAGTGCTGCATTTCGTGATCTAATTTTAGTTTGAAGAGGGCTTTCAACGATATAGGGAGTTACAGCTAATGTTGACCAAAAAAATGGCAGGTACTTTCTGTGACATTTATTTCATATGGACAAAATGTAAACAAATAATATTCAAAAACATAACACAATTTTGTAGATAATGGTCGAAAGGTTTTCATAAACTATGCGGCTGTGTATGGTCCTTTTAAGAGACATTTCATAAAACTGTGGTCACAGTGCTAACAAGATCCTACATGTGACACATGGAGATTCAAATACAAAGACTGTAAGGTCACACACTTCAAATTCATCCAATTATGCCTCCGTTGGACTGGAATAGATTCCAGTTTATTCCACTTACTGATCTAACTTGCAAAGCTCTTGTAAAAAAAATCTAAATTGCTTTCATTGAGAAGGAAGTGTGAGGCAGAATACGCCAGAGGACTGAGGTAGTTAGGAGGGTAGCACCTCTTGTTATTCTGGGAGGAAGTGGCCTCCTATTACGCCTTAAGCACTCAGCAGAGACCTGAGCTAAAGCTAACAGTTCCATGTGTTCTCGAAGTCTCCTAGTATCCCCATTTTGGAAAGCTCAACCCTATGCAAAGACCCAGATGTTTAGATTTTATAATATACTCCTGTGTAGCTCTTACCCCTCCCACGAAACTAGATCCATGACAGAACACTGAAGCACAATGACTCAGGGAGAATTTAATGGCTCACTTGTGGCGTGCTACAATTTGCAAGGATTACAATTTGGAGTGCTGAAACTGTTGAAGTTTTTTTCTCCCCCCAGTATTTTCCGCTGTTCTGCCTCTGCTATCACTGAATAGCCTGGCAAATAAACTTATGTAAATGTTCTAATCCCAGAATGTTCATCTTTACGTAGATGAGACGGCGGTGTCTTAAATAGGGGAAACCACGGAAGTGATTAGTTTATGGAGCCTGTAAGAGTTATGATTCTTGTGGTTCTGCAGCCATGCCCTGTGCCTTGGCAGCAGCATGTGGGAAAAGTGAACTTTTAATGCTGCATGACTTTATGGCCGTTCATCATGTTCTGTTTGACAGGTACAGGGTGAGGTTTACTCTGTCCCCTGACAGGCTGGGGTTACACACCCACAGGCTAATGGGTAAACCAGATTTTAGAATTGCAAAATGACTGTCTATCATCTGTCAGAGTAGTTACTTTTACAATATAGTCTATATAGTCTATTAGCTACTCATTTGTTAGTCAGTATCCATTTGTTATTGAACTACTTATGCAGTGCCAAATACATTCTTTAAGTGCATGTGACACAAACTGCCTCAATTTAGCCAAAGTCAACATACATATCAGTGTATATATCTGAACATTATTTTCATATTTCATATCATAACGTAACAGTATTTATTTTACTGTAAGTCATTTTACTCTCCTCTCTGGTATTACACGTACACACTTTACCAGTGTGTAGGTGACTTTGAATACTTTATTAGTCTGAAATATAAACAGCACGTGGTACAGTAAGACATTAATGCTAAAAGGATAACACAAAAAAAGTCCTGGGGACTTGTTTCCTTTGTGGTCCTATGTATTAAATGAATCAACATAGTACAAAAAATCGACACGATAAAACAACAAATACAAACACTATGTGTACAAAGGAGATGGGAAATGACCTTTACCTCCCCTTGTGGTCTCCTGATAGATGTTTTTTCAGGCCAGTTTTGAAACAAACCAGTGTTTCACATCCTCTAATGGATGGAGTCAGGGCATTACATGGTTTTGTTTTATGCATGTATTGCTGTCTACTTTGTTCAGTGATGCTATTATGCATTGCTTGTATACGGTTTGAATAATAATAATAACAATAATAATTTATGTTGCAAAATAGAACTGGGAACCCCCCTGCTGTGGGCCCCCAGCAGGTGCAGTCACATCCTCTAGATTTAGAACTTCCCTGGTGGACATGCACTGCATGCAGCAAATTACAGCCTTCTTATTTATCTCTACGAAATTCTATGAAGTTCTATTTTTGAAATGATCAACATTAGCTAAATGCTATTGCTACAAAGATAAACTGTGATTTCATGATTGTTTTTGTTTCTTTAGCTTTTTTTTTAACCCAAATATTTTGTATATTTGGAAAATACAATACTGTTCTCAGAAATATCTTGCAAATGCGTACTTCGAATGCATATAACAGAAATACTGCCCATAGGCCTACTGTGCTTTAGGTGATCAAGCACCTTTGTTTGCTGTATCAGTGAACATCTATTAATTAACCAGTGATGAATTGTAATGTAAAGTATGAATATAAATATGTATTGTAATACTAACTAATTGTACCCATACTGTAGCTTAGTGGGTAGAGAGGCCATCCGGTAATCAGAAGGTCACCGATTTGACTCCCAGCCCCTGTGTTGGAAGTGTCCCTGAGAAAGACACTTAAAGGGATACTTCACTTTCACATAAAATAAACATTAAAAATAAATATAAAAAAAAAATGAAAGAAGTTATGGCAAAATAAAGGCCCCCTCACACATTAGTAGGACACTCTAATGCGTGAGGGGGCCGTGATTTTTCCATTACTTTTATCATTTATTTTTAATATATTTTTTTAATTTTTATTTTATGTGAAAGTGAAGTATCCCTTTAACCCCTAAATGCACCCCCACAAGTGCTAAGAATAACCATCTGAGCAGCCATCAGCTGGGTGAAGCTGAAATAGAATTTCCCTCGTGAGAATAACCAAATAACCTACAACATGGCATGATACTAAAGTCTGAATGCAGGCCATACAATTTCTAAAAACAGCCAGCTGTCAGACCTCATGCACTAATTAAATTATTCAAGAAATGAGCTAAATCCCTTATTTCTTTATTTGATTGTTTATTCCTGAATTTCTTTTACATATTACTATGCATTCAGTCATCACTTTTATATTAATTGATGCATATGGATATTTATTTGTGATACAATGGTGAGATACATATCTGTCATCTTCGTATGACAACTAATGGCAAGTTTAATTCCCCACAGCCTTCTTCTTGCTATTAATGTTTATTCACCTTATCACAGCTCGGATCTTCGCCAGAGACATCTAGGCATATCTTTCACAAATTACAACCCTCAACCTATGATTTACAGTATGGTTGTGCTTGGTTGCAACACACGGAAAAAAGGCATGTAATGACTCTGAAGGCAAGGAGGAAGATAAAAACGTTAGACCACGGCATTCTTAGAAATTATGTGAAGTCTGGGATTGCTGTGTCCCATCACTGTCATCGTCACATGCACCCAATCACAAGCTATTTCTTGACGTCAGTCCCTTCTCCCTCATGGGCATACACATCCTCAGGTTCCATGACCTGTTCTTACCTCATTCTCCACACCCATCTCCTCTTAAACCACTTGATGGTGTTGCATGTCTGAGCGTGGTTTTCACCCAATCATAAATCAGAGTCAAATTACATCCCTCCAATAAATTATAAACAACATTATTTGTTATATTTGAGGTGTCACTTTGATTGACAATAACAGACACCTGAAAAAGCCTTCTTCCCACCATCGGCTGAACATGGCCAGAGGCTCTCATTTACCTTCTCTGACTGCTTCATCTTGTTGAAGCCTGAGAGACATTGATAACCGGCTGTGGTTATCTTATTTTCTTCTTAAAGATAATGCAACATCGCAGATGTGCGTTCAGACCTGGATTCTTCTGCCATGGAGCCCTTCTCCTGACCCCATGCCTGTCACTGTGTAGCCAGAGGGGTGAAGGCTACGCAGTGAAGCATCTTTCTGATGCAACGGCAGTTAAATCATAACCCACCCCCCCCACCACCACCACTTCAGGTCAAATACCACTGAGCACCTGGGGAAGTGTTCACAGCTTTCCCTCAAAGCACTTTTGACAAGTCTTGACCCAAGAAGTGTTATTTGCAGAAGAAGAAATGGAAGACAGTGTTATAACTCGTACATTGGGGTCATGTTTTTACAAATGCGATAATTGGTTCCTAGATGGAACCATCTGAGAGCCACTGACTTAAAGAAGTAGTGCCTAAACTACAGCTAACATAACCCGTAATTGGTTTATCAGCACAATGTCCCCGAGGGGGCAGGGTGTGTAGATAGTTAATTGATGGGTGGTTGAATTGTTGTTATTAGTCATACATCATACAGTTCTTCCTTCCTATGATCCTGAATGCACATCAATAGAACTTTCGTCTCGCCCCAAAAGATAATTCTCATACACTCTCGACTGCACCACATCCAACACCAACAAGGCCAATAACAAACAACTTAGCACGCTGTGGAATGTGGCCCAACACTAAAGCGGTGGCAGAACAGGTCTTAATGAACCCCAAACAGCCTGAGGACTCCGGGGCGCCAGTGCCTCATATAACAGTCACTCTTATTATTATTATTATCATTCCTTCTTTTGCTCTATCATTGCTCAGGTAAGTCGGGCTGTTGCCAAAACAACAGCTTGTTATCTCAGCAGTGATCGGCTTGCGCTAGCAGAAGGCTTGGCCCTGCCGAGTTCTCACAACAAGTTTATGTCTCAGTGAGGCGCTGCAGGTGTGAAAACCTCCCTTGTGGACTGGAGAGGGGTGCAGAGGCAGCCTTGCGTGTGTGGGCGGGAAACCCTGTTGAAGGCATCGCTACATCATTGTCACATAAAATGATGAACCTTCAAAAAATGGTTTCATTCCCCGCCAAAGCTTTGCCAAATGTGGCCACAAAATGTGACTATGTTGTTCTCTCGTTTGACGTCTGACAATGATAATTCAACGGCTGGTTGCGCTGCTTTAAGACTTAATTGCTACCTGTCACAGGATAGGAATCTATCTGCATTTACAAGATCCATCATTGCTCAGGGCATCATTCTTCATTGTGGTGTAACTCTTCTTCAAACTAAAGGGCTTGATGAGAGATATGGCAGACAAAACATAACTGAGATAACTAAGGATCTGTATACTAGGAGTCAATGGAACCATGTGCTAAGCAAGACATCAAGCAGGGGGACCTGGCAAAATGCTTTGCTTTCTATTTGTTATTTGTGTAGGCTGGGCACTGGGTGGGCAGCGTCATGCTGTGCAGTATTACACACAGGGTTAGTGAGCAGCGGAGGTGCATTGAGTCTTAGCTGGAGGTATACTAGTATAGAATCTGACATGACATGCCCAGTGGTGTTGTCCAGCCACCATGGTACAGGGGAAGTTGTGTCAGATCCCTGGTGTCAGCCACACTTCTCTCTCCTTCTCTCTCTCTGTCCACCCACAGCGTAGGGTGAGGGCTCATCCCAGCACTTCCGAGGTGAGTGATTTACAAGGCAGCTGTTCCCCAGTGTGCTGTTAAGAATGCCCATGCCCCATGTCCAGCAGCTGACAAACACATGCTTTTTCTGTCACGGTTGCATTTACGGACACACGCACAATTCTATTAGCGCAACTTTCTACCATTCAAGGTTAAAAAATGACCTTTTATGGCACAGCTTCCCTAAATGCACGTAATAGGGATGTGAGTGTATGTAACTGCATGTGTTGAGTTGGAATATCAAATAGACTAGCCTACTACAACAATGGACATAGTGAAATGAGTGCATAATAATTCATGAAAACTCTGCTATTATAAAGGAATTAGAATAGCAGTCAACAAGCAAACTTTTCCTGGCTGCAACCACATTTTGTGTATTAACTTCTCACATAAAGCTTCATCGTGTCGGATGTGTTAACTCCTGAAAGTGAGAAAAGGCTTTAGGAGTGGTTTCTACTTTTTGTTTGATATTTGAGAGGCCTTCATTAACCCGCGGCAGCGCGCTGGGAGAGCGTAACCTTATTTCACGCTGGCCCTCAAATAGTGCCGAGAATTTGCGAGGCAGTTAGTGGCCGTCATTAATAACCTCCCAGGCTGGGCTGACAGCTGCTGATTGGAATGAAGAGCCGCGCTAGAGCAGACAGCTACAAATTTCCCTGACAGCCAGGTCTCCATTACTGGGAGTCAGCTGCCAAAACAGCAGTAATCAGAGAGGGAGAGAAAACACGCTTTCTCGCCATAGACACCTTCCCTTTCCCCTCCCCCTCACAGAATGCACACACACAAACACACTGGTGCACAAATGCACATAAGCATGCACACACGTACACACACACACACACATACACACACACACACACACACACACACACACACACACACACACACACACACACACACACACACACACACACACACACACACACACACACACACACACAATGCATGCACACACGCATGCACAGAGAAACCGACGGACCCCCCCTACACACACACACACACACACCATATAACCACCTCTAACTCTTAACGCCAGATTTTCTCCTTCATCCACCACACAGTATACTGCAATATCGGATGGGTACATCCTTCTCTGGGGGCCATTTAAGACCCGGGCAGAGTGGTAATGCAGTACCTGTATGACTGAGAGGCCTCCTGGGCACAGCCAGGTCTGTGGGAGGAGATAGAGTGAAAGTTTGTACGGCCTTGAACAGTTTGATCCCTGTAATGACAGAGGGCTTTGGTATGGGTCAGCCTGTCAGCAGCCAGCTCACGCTGATCCTTGCTTCTCCCCGCTGCGTGACATACACATGGGAACAGACAGGGTCATTCAGACCCTGAGCGTCCCTACTGTCCCAACAGGCTACCGGAGATGACTGACTGACACCACTCTGATATTTGGGACTAATTGAGATATAAGAGGGAGGGGGCAAAATCAAAGACGCTGATATATTGCAATGGTCTGGGGGTTATGGGGCCGTAATCTCATTGTGGGATGTGGGAAAATATTTGGGTCACTTAATTTTAGCCAAAACTCTGTCGGCCCTAAAAACAGATGTGACAGCATGTTAAAATGAATGATCCTTGCAGACTTCGCTTCGTCCTGATCCTATACTGAATGTACAACTACTGTCTACACTCTGCGGTCGGAGTGGGAGAGATTAGGTATCAGGGCCACATAGTTTATAGTGCCAGAATTACCACTGATGACTTTTGCTTTTCAAAGACTCAGCATCCCTTGTCATATGCAACGAACGTACACAAACGCATGCGCGCGCACGCACACACATACATAGGAATCAAGAATGCATGCGTGCATGTACACAGACACACATACGTATGCTATGCTTGCTCGTGTAACTACCTGGATTCAAACCGTGGTCTCCCATGAAACCAAACATCTAGCACTCATTCAAAAGGGAATCCCTCTTTCTTTTAGGCTGCAGGCAAGGCTACTATACTACATTCATTCCAGCTTTGACCACCACCCCACCGGGAAACCCGATCTGGCCAAGCCCCCGATGTAATCACCTGGATTCGAACCTGGGTTTCATGCTTGGGAACCCAAACATCTATCGCTCAGTCAAAGGCAAATCCCTCCCAAGGCCCACGCACGCACGCACGCACGCAGTGTTGCATTGCGTGATTACACTCTATTTTAATGACGTCACACGCACGTCGCTTAACACCTACACTACAGGTCACACAATGGACAATTGATATGCATCTAGGCTCATTCCTATGTTAATTCACCTGGTATGAGTCGGGAGGCTTTGTAAACTTTGTTGAGGTGTGAATTTAAAGTTGTTTTAAATCTATGCATGTGCCTGCGCGTGCTCCTGTTCAAATAGGTTCTTGCGCGGCGTGCAAGGCCATCCCATGAGCAATGCAACCCTGCCCACACGCATGCTCACAGAAAACACATCACTCTCATAGGCATGCAAGCACTCATGAACACCCACGTGCATTAAACATTGCATTGCATTCATAGTAGCTGACAGACAACCAGGACTGGGAGTCTTCATTTTATTATAGCTGCCTCTCCCCTCTGTCAGCTTTACTCCTGACAGCAATAAAACACTCCATAATAAAAGGCAGTAGCCCAGAGCATCTCAGGACTGCAGCTATAGATAATCCACTCGGATCACACAGCTCACACAGCTTTTGCATTTCTGGCCCTGCATCTCATTCCGCGGGGTTGTTTCAATGTTCTTTGTTTTTAGACTGCACTAAAAACAGAGCGCGATGAACTTGATCTCTGGCCTGAACAAAGCCATATCATGACCACAGCTACAAGTGGGAGAGCAAGCTGGTTAATTAGCACCTACTCCGTTATCTAAATAAAAACCTTCAGAGACACAACTTAATTAACCACCAGATAAAAAGCAATTAGGAAGGGATTATAAAAGAATCAGAATAGGATGACAAAATGACTTGCATGTTTTTGACCCAAAGTGTCATTATATTACAATCACTACTATATTCTAATATAACATATAGTATATTAGAACATAATACTGTATGTACAGTATGCATGTACAGTATGTATGTATGTATGTATGCATGTATGTATGTATGTATGTATGTACGTACGTAATTCTACGTATGTACGTAAGTATGTACGTACGTATGTATGTATGTGTATGTATATATAGTCTACCCGTTTCACTGAATCTTTTACTGTAGTTTATGGGCTCACTTGTAAATCCGCAAGTCAAGGTTATTTGGAGGGATAGCCATGTGCCATTATAGTGAGCACAATTCACACAATATTTATGACACAGGATGTCCCATCTGGAGCTGTTTCCTGTCTGCGGGCTTGGGCCCCCCGAGGATGGTGTGTGCCTGGAGCTAGAATGGTTTCTCTGGGACATCTGCTCCGCTCCTCTGGGCGTAATACAATACAGGCCCACTAAACAACAGCTCCTCTCTCACACCCTGCTCTACTGGCAGACATGTTGATGTGATACTCAACCAGTGCACAAGAGAGCATGCAGTGGAAGAATGAGCAGGTGTTGTTATACTATACTGTACTAACTCGAAAGTGGTCCGTGCTGGCTGCAGTTAAACACGGCGAACAGTGCATTATGTGTGTACTGGTGTGTGTGTGTGTGTGTGTGTGTGTGTGTGTGTGTGTGTGTGTGTGTGTGTGTGTGTGTGTGTGTGTGTGTGTGTGTGTGTGTGTGTGTGTGTGTGCGTGCGTGCGTGCGTGCGTGCGTGCTCTAGCACACTATGCAGATGTAAATAAAATAAAGAAACTGCTCATTTGTTCAGAACGTACAATGACACCATGCAGCACATAGTATACTATGCAGTATACTGACTTGCATGTTGTAGGCGGCCGGGCCCTGAGAGAGCAGACACTAACAAGGCCTCCGATTTAACACAGCGTGAAAGTGCTGTTAGTCATAGATGGCCATGACAGGAGCTCTCATTATCGCTACGTGGATATGCGCGGCACGGTTGTCAGAGCGACAGAGGCACAGGGGGGCGGCCACGCGCGATCAACGCAAATCAGCCGAGAAATGGCACATCTGATTGCTCCAGCCATATCTGATTGGTGCGAGCGAGATTTCACCAGCAGGCGACGGCTTTGTGAGATATCACAAAATGGAAGTGCACGCGTCTTCTCATCTGGTAAATTGAAAGGCCGAAATTTTGGTTTGGAATTTTTTGTATTTCTTTTTCCTCTCAAATGCCGTCACTGAGCCGAAGTTGAGGGTAATATTATGCAGTCATTTCACTGTGACATCGTTTGCAGCTCGGGGCGGGGGGAACAGTCGTATAGCTGTGACACCACTTCCACTCAGATCAAGCCCTCATCCCTCTGTCCTTCTGTCGAGTGCTGTTGCTGTTGGGATGTCCTCCATCCCACACAGCCCCCTGCGTCTCCATCTGCTGAGCTACTGCAGGTGTCTGTCTGCCCACTACAGGTGGGCCCCGGGGAGCGCTCACATCACACCCTCCCCCCAGTCTCATTAAAACCTTCAGCTGTTCCTCCTCCCCCTCCCTTCTTCCTCCCTCTGTCAGCATCATACTGCAGTTCCTGCTTCTTTGCACCACACTGATTGCACCAATCAAGCTCTTGATTTGCAGGTATCTCTACACCATCCCGCTGCTCTCATTGTGCACAGTAAAATCCAGAGTGTTCATTTAATTCTGAGGGTATAAAAATTTACCCGTACAGACTTAAACAAACTCTCCGGATTTCAGATGTGAGGTTACCAGGGAATCTGAAAAATGAGTCCCCCACGTCTCTTTCTCCAGCCCCCCTCCCTCCCTCTCTTTTCCCCTCCCCTACCATCGGTCCACTCGCATGGACCCGAGCGGGGTCGGTGCAGCCTACATCCCTTGCTAAATATGAGCCAATCAGTGGCTATGGATGGAGTGCCAAGCCACAGAGTGCTCCTTCCCGTTGGCAGCAGTCCCTGTAGTGACTGATCACAGCCCAGTGTTAACAACACGTGACCTGGCCTTGCAGCCCACAGTAATTGAGGTTACATCCCAGGCAATACCTTGATGAATAATTAAAAGCCCAGAAACAGAACTCAGAGTGACTTAGCCAGCGCCCTGGGGTCTAATAACGCGCTTGGACTGTATTAGGTAATCTATCCACTGGTGCCTGTTAGTGTCACGCACAGACACACACATACACACAAGCATACACACACACACGCGCGCACACACGCACAGACAACTGGGCCGAGATAAAGGCAACACAACAGAATCAGTCATTGTCAGGGCAGGTTGCTGGTTATGGCTCTGCAGGAATAACATGAGGAATGATTTCTGGGTGAGCAGTGGCCACTTATCTTGCCAGCAGTGTGGAGTCAAATTGAAAATGTAGGAAAAACTCTGTCTGCTGTAATGTGATATCCAGGGGTGTGCACTTTGCAATTATATAATGTTTCAAATCTGATTACAGACAAATAAAACCTGAACTTGTGGTCAAGAAAATAATCTTTAGTTTATCAAGAGAAATACACACAGAAATTGAGAACTTTATACTCAGATGCGTACATACAGTGAATGTGTGGGTGTTTGCATGACTATGTAGTATTTTATTGTGTGTGTGTGTGTGTGTGCGTGTGCGTGTGTGCGTGTGTGTGTGTGCGCGTGTGTGTGCGCGTGTGTGTGCGTGCGTGCGTGCGTGCGTGCGTGTGTGTGTGTGTGTGCGTATAGTATTGTATGTGTGTCTGTGCATGCATGCGTGAAAGAGCTTAGCTTTTGACCTTGACCACACTGAAACCTGAGTGTGGAAGCGCTAGCCCCATTTATACGTTTCCATTAAGCCTGCTACGTATGGTGTTAAACCTGCACCTCCATACTCAGTGTGCCACCAGCCACCAGCGTCACTCACAGGGCAACAGGGGTCATTCACACCATGTTAAAATATCACTTGTTTTATGGAGCGCAACGGTCAGCCCTGAGCTAACGCTCTCCTCCTAAGATTGAAAGCCACATCCAACAGAAGCCTTTGTGCAGAGACTTCTATCGAACAAAGTCATTTGGCACATAGGGAAAGAGAGAGGGCGGCCTCGTGGGAGTAAATAGCTGACGTATAATCGTATGTATTATGCTGTGTGTGAATACAAAGAAGGAACAAAGAAGATGAAATTGGAACATTATGGAAAAAAAACATTGAAGTCAGCGTGAGCGGCAAAATGACAAATTCTGTTGTCTTACTGTGTGGTCTCCGGAGCATTGGGTAGCAAAGTAATCAGAGGATAATTGGCATCAGGCTGCAGAGAAAATGCAGCAAAGTACACAAGCGCAAGTGCTATATTAAAACTGAAATGACAAGACTTGCGTGGGGATATGCCACCCTGACTCAAAGCTCTGTTTACATGCTGTGGAGTTGTAAGTTACAGGGAATAGTGTGGCCTTTTTCTTTCCTCTGACAGGGCCCTGTGTGTCACAGGCCTAGCAGTGAGCAGAGAGGAGCTGCCAGTGCAGAGTAATTAAGACCTCTATGGAAATGACAGGGTCACTAGGAGGTATGCGGCACAGCAAAGCTCCTCTGCTCAGCTGCTTCCTCTGTGAGCTGTCACACCCGCTGCGTATTTATAGCAGTGCATGGCGCAGCAACTTGCCTCTCCTCTCCTTTCCTCTGCCCTCACCCGCTCCTCCCCCTTTTCGTGTCTCTCCTCCTCTTTGGTCCTCTGCCCTCAGTCGCCTCCTCTCCTCTCCTCTGTACCTTCTAGACAGATGTCACCTTCAAACCAGCATCTCTGGGGCTAAACGTGATGCTTTCAGCTTTCAGCCGCCTAACGAGCAGCAGCAGCGCGCAGGCAAATCTGCAGAACAACGGGAGAGACTGAGAATAGTGTCAACATTCAGCCTCCTGCAGAGCAAACAGGCAGGCAGTGAGTCAAGCTGCACTACTACCAGTATACTTTCCTTTCCCAGTGGACCAAACCAACTTCTTTACATAACAGCAAGTCAGAGCAAGTTCTTACACTTACAGCAAGTCTGCAATATGAGGGCTGTTGTGTATTAACACAGGCCTTGGGTGGTGATCACACAATAACACGCACGCATGTGCGCATGCACGCACGCACGCGCGCACGGACGCACACACACACACACACACACACACACACACACACACACACACACACACACACACACACACACACACACACACACACACACACACACACACACACACACGCTAGATGTTAAGTTTAACTGTATAGACCACTCTGGAAGCTCCATCATGGTGCCTCAACTTTGTGTGTGTGTGTGTGTGTATAATGTAGCTGACTGTGTACGTCTGTGGTACAGATAATACAGGACTGTGGGCCTCTGTAATATAAGCCTGGCTAACTGAATGTGTTGACATAGCTTTAATTCAGCTTGATAGCAGACACCAGTAGTCTGTCTGGGCCTGTGAGCACAGGGGGTGGGGGTGTTAACCTCTCAGAGATTCTCAAAATACACAAACACCAGGCACCAGCAACCAGAGGGGATTAAAATAACTTTTATGAGTGCCATGCTCATATAATGTTATTTCCACACTCGGATTCTCTCAGCAATATAACTTATTCAAACATGGCAAAGGACCATTTTAATGATGAGCAAACATTTTCGTTTCATATTCTATTAGATATGATTAGCATCGCACTCGGGCCTGACGGTACAATGGTTCCTGCCTTGTGTATCTGACAAGCAATAAAGTTCAATTATATAATGGGAACAAACACATACACGTATAACATCTTGTACGGGGGTGTAACAGATGCAATTTATGACAGTGGCTGCTGGGTTGGTCGTTTAACCTTAACCAGACTGCTAATGTGTCAGACTATCTGTGTTCTTGAGGCTTGGGTGACGGGGGCATGAGCCCCTGGATGAAGTGTTGGTCATTCAATATGAGCATGTCTTGCTGGTCATAAGCCTGTCACTGCCAGAGTGGGCTCCTTTTACTGCCACACTGGCGATAATCAGCTGATGCTGGCTGTCAGTCGACATGGCTGTGGGACAGACGAATGGACGAATGGACGGACGGACGGGGCATATACAGAGGACACGCGATCACCTCGCTGACAAGTATCCCTAACCCCAGCTGCTCTCGCGACTCCTCTGTCATGTGGTGGAGGTGGTGGTGGTGGTGGTGGGGAAGAGAGGCTTGAGGGTGAGGTGGCAACAGGGCCCCGCTGGGGTGGGGGTGGGGGGTGGTCTCATGGGAGCAGAAATTTCAGCACCCCTAAACATTCCTGCACACTCTGTAGCCCAGCCCCCCCCCAGCCCACCTCTCAGCATGCACTGCCCCCTTTCCTGGCTGCAGCGCCTCACTACTAATGCCCTGGGAGAGCCGGGCACCGGCTGGGGAATAGGGCTCGCTAACCACAGGCTCCTGGATAAGCCAACAATCAGGTGTTACATTGTTAAAGTGTGTTAGCCTAGATTAGACTGTCATTGTCGAATGTCACGGTATCCTTCCAAATGTGTGTCCTTCCTTATAAATATACTTATATCATAAGGCTAATGGAATTATCCTGTGGCCCGCAGGAAATATTTAGGAACGTTTAGTATTCTGATGCTTTAAGAACTGGATTACTTTCCCTGGGTTATTTACTTCAGATTCTCAACCCGTTCGGCTCTTACAATGCACTCCCTCCACTCAGGTGGCAGTTTTCATTTCGATTCAGCAAAATGAGGTGTTGGGTAATGTTCCTAGCTGTAAATAACCCTGATGCATCCAGGACTTAAATATAGAGTGGGGTTCTGCCACTAGGAAAGCTATGCATTTCCTCGAAAAAGTACCGCCCCATTTATTAGCCGGCCAACATGATGACACACTCAAATGCTCTTCCATCAACTCACAAGCAGTAGAGATCATCCTGAAACCAAACAGTGTACGGTTAGGCGTGTGTGTGTGTGCGTGTGTGTATGTGTATGTGTATGTGTATGTGTATGTGTATGTGTGTGTGTGTGTGTGTGTGTGTGTGTGTGTGTGTGTGTGTGTGTGTGTGTGTGTCGTGTGCGTGTGCGTGTGCGTGTGCGTGCGCGTGCGTGTGCGTGTGCGTGTGCGTGTGTGTGTGTGTGTGTGTGTGTGTGTGTATACATGTATAGTGTGTGAGAGAGAACAGTTCACCTGGGGGAGTTGATCCTGTCCACTATGATTGGCAGGGAAATGGCCCAACAGGCCACAGGCCTAGAATCTTCCTTCCAAGAAATGTGCTTATGTCTGTCCGAGCAAAGGGCAGCTGGCAGACATACAGACACAGGGTCATGTCAGCGTTAAGTGTTAGAATAAGATCCTCACACAGCTCCCGCTGCCATTTCACAGCACACCAGATGCGTGTTTCACACGATGGCATTTACATTTAATTATTTTTTTTGTCAAAGGAAGCCCTGATTGACAGATAATAAATTACAGTCGAGTCACGCGGCACATTTTCACAAACACAAGTAATTGCAATCTGGTTACCTTGCCCTTTTCCTCATTATCCATCCCTCACATGGCATAGGATTGAAATCTCATTCTGAACGCTCTCTTTTACTACACATCCAATGACTTTTGTGCTCTGTGGAGCGGTAGAAACCTGCACACGAGAACCCTTCCATCCTCACACACACACACACACACACACACACACACACACACACACACACACACACACACACACACACACACACACACACACACACACACACACACACACACACAGTCACTCACCTCTTCTTCTGTGATTGTGATCGTTGAGGTGTTGAGTGTTGGTGGATGCATGTCCTCTCACATACAGCTGCTAAATTACCAGTGAAGAGCCCTGGAGAGCTGTGCTCTCAGGCTCCTGTTCCCTCATTCCCTCATCAGAATGAATTAACACTCATATGTCACCTCTGATTAAAAAAAAGCCCTCATCTAGCAGAGATTTGTAATCATTTGTCTATAATGAATTCTTAAAACCCCCACTCCTCATTTAGTACCTTTCATTATCATGTTGCCTGGATAGGAGAGGTGAGGCGCAGAGATGGAAATCTTTGGTGGATGAATGGAGAATAAATACGTGTGAGATTTCCTCGAATCCGGTGATTCTTATAGACACGGTGTCACAGACACGGTGTCACTGAGACAGTTCTATAATCGCACCTCGACTGAGAGATTAAACTGATTAACAGAGGAAATGATCACAAGCCCCCATTGGTTTAGGCGGCGGCCAGATGACCAGTGATTGCAGTGGCAAGCTTCCCTCGCACAAACCTTTTACGCCTCAAATCCCCAAACTTTCCTTTAACCTTAATCTATCACCTCAGTTATCCTGCATGATTAATTGGAGGCCTTAAATAACTCAGGCTGGCTTGATAAATTGAAAGGGGGTGAGGTGTTGAGGTCTGGCCCTACGGTAAATGTGCAGAGCCAGCATGGGCCTCGTACTGCTGTGGCCACTGCCATCTGTCTCCCTATGGGACCTGCTCCTCTACAGCGCCTCTTGTGACCACATGGCCACATTGCCAACATTTCTCGGATACATTTACACTATAGACCTTCTGGAACAGAAATACTGCTAGAGGTAGTAGCAGCCTGCTTCGCCCAAGAATAACAATGCTGAAATAACAACCTAATGCTCTGCAATCACAGATATTTCTTTATTGGATTGTTAAACAAACAGGAGAAGGGCGCAAACCAGTATTGATGAGGTGTTGCTGACCTTGGTAAATATGTCTAAAAGTGAAGAAAAGGCTGCACACTCATAGCCACGATGCAGGATAATAACCAAAGTTTCGACCTGGAAAGGTCTTCTTCAGGGATTGACACAGCAAAAAATGAACCTCACATTTATAGGGGAGGAGCACTATATTAAATTGATTACCCGCCTGTATCAGAATGTATAATGTGTTCTTTATTTGGTGACATGCATATCATTACTAAGTGAGTCATGACCCTGCAAAAAAAACGTTTTTTTTATACAAAGGACAGAGGACCCAAATGGCAAGGTTTCTCTAACCGCAAGTGTCCTGGAAGCCCGGTGCATGTTAACTGGCTTGCCCAGTGAGTGCTCAGCTAGTGGCAGAGTGGACCACTAATGGTCCCCCTCCTGGGCAGCGGCCCTGATGGCAGAGCCAGTAAGACAGGTGGCACACATTTGGCTGTGATAAATCTCTCTACACTGCCGGCAGAGAGGCACGTGCAGCACGGAGCTACAGTAAATGTCAGCTAATATGCCTTTCACTCTATAGGTTAGGAGAGAAAGCACTCCCCTGAGAAGGCTGGCAGCAAGGGTGCGTGCGTGCTTGCGCGCGCATGTGTATGTGTATGTGTGTGTGTGTGTGTGTGTGTGCGCGTGTGTGTGTGTGTGTGTGTGTGTGTATCCACATATGTGTAGTATATAATGTATGTTTACTGTATACAGGGTAGGATTACAACGGACAGACACCACCCCGGTAACGGATTGTTTGTGACGATACAGAGGTATCTCAAAGCCTGGGGCTCGAGGATCAGGAAGAGGGCTTTTTTTCTGGCGGCTGTCAGAGCCCTGAACAAGGACATGGACAATAAGCTAAAGAATCACAACAAAAAAGGGATAACAAAATAAAACAAAAAAGCATTCAAACTGTAATTAATCCTGTACAGATTGCTCAAATCTCTACTGTATACATGGTTATGCCTTATTGTACATTCTTATAGATCTAGACACTAAGCTAACCACCCCCCTACCTCTGAGAACTTGTGTTCCAAAATATCCTCGGGCGCTAGTACCCTGCAGCATTCCTTGCTTGAGCGGTACTTCCGTATAGACTATTGCTTCTCAACGGGGGCGGTACAGAGACGTTTGGGGGGCGCTGGAAGCAATATTTTTTTAACACTGAGGTATTCAAGTGCGCATTTTCTTCATTTCATCCTAGACTTTTTTTTCATTAACTCTGCAGTCAAATGAGGCGTGTTTTAATTGTGTGTAATAGTTGCACTGCATGCCAGTATCATGATCTGAGTATCATGGTCAGTATCATGGTCAGTATCATGTCACTATCATGCTCAGTATCATGGTTAGTATCATGGTCCGTATCATGTCAGTATTATGGCAGTATCATGGTCAGTATCATGATCAGTATCATGCCAGTATCATGACAGTATCATGTCAGTATCATGTCAGTATCATGTCAGTATCATGGTTAGTATCATGGTCAGTATCATGTCAGTATCATGACAGTATCATGCCAATATCATGACAGTATCATGCCAATATCATGGTCAGTATCATGTCAGTATCATGGTCAGTTTCATGTCAGTATCATTTGAGTATCATGGTTAGTATCATGGTTAGTATCATGGTTAGTATCATGGTCAGTATCATGTCAGTATCATGTCAGTATCATGTCAGTATCATTTGAGTATCATGGCTAGTATCATGGCCAATATCATGTTAGTATCCATCATGTCAGTATCATGTCAGTATCATGGCTAGTATCATAGTTAGTATCATGGTCAGTATCATGTTAGCATCATGTCAGTATCGTGTCAGTATGGTTAGTATCATGTCAGTATCATGGTCAGTATTATGTCCAGTGTTGCATTGGTGATTTTAATGACGTCACGCGCACGTCTCTTAACACCTACACTATAGGATTTAGCAGGTCACACAATGGACCATTGATATCATCCAGGCTCATTCCTATGTTAATACACAGCACACTGGTGTGACACTCGGCAGTCGGCAGCCTTTGTAAACTTTGTTGAGGTGTGAACTTAAGGGTTGTTTTTAATCGATGCATGTGCGTGCGCGTGCTCCTGAAAGATCTTTGGGTGGACGCCATGGTACTGCGTGCAATGAGCAATGCAACACTAATTATGTCAGTATCATGGTCAGTATCTCTCAAGACAAATTCCCAGATTGACCACAAACAGAATAGTGCTGCAATTGTGAATGTATAATATCACTTTACAATTATGTGAATTACAATAAAACAATTATTTCGGCCTACAGGTCTAGATGGTTATTTTGCTGTTTGCTTTCCAGATTCCAAGTCATTCTGCCCTCTACCTGTAGAGTAGGCTACGTCGGCCATGTGTGTGATAAAGGTCTATCGACAGACCTCCATAAAGGTAATCAGGCGGCATCAGTAAACCCTCATAACATTCCCAAGCTACAAATTAATATCATGAAGCAGTTAAGAATAGCCTGGTCAGGTCTATAATGAAATCCCATGTCAATAATTGCTTCACACAAGAGATACATTTCACTGTATTAATTTGGTGGAATATTTTCCACCCATTCGATAATGACACAGCATACTGGTCTACGGCTGCTTATAGTGCCTATTAACATACGAGAGCAGCATTCTCAGCCTGTCACATTAATTACACACTGATGTAATCAGGCACAGTTGCTAGTGGGCTGTATCGTACCACATTAATGCACTCCCTACAGCGTTGTAAACACAGACAAACACAATGTAGTGTGAGCCTCGTTCTCTCTCAACTTCTGCATGACCAGCCATGCAAATAGACTGAGTTAAGCCTAATATATACTTCGTTGAGCGCTCAGAAAATAGCCGATCTACTGTGGCGTGCTGTGAGCTTGTAGATCTTCTATTTTCGGCACTCAATGGCGTCATTGATGGTGTATACATTATATGTTAGAGGTACCGCTGTCTTCCTCATAGTTTGGGACCGGGTCACTATTGTCTGCTGTCAAATATACATGCATTCAATATGCAACTCACTATACAACTTGAGGCACATACCATTGAGTATACTCATTGAGTGGGTGCCATACAGTCCAAAGTCTGGTTCGCAATAAGGCAGAAATGAGTGTCGATTTAAATTCATCTCTAACCCAGATTCACTTTGTTTCATGTTCCTACTGATATGAGGCGTGACAAAGGAACTCTACCATCTCTTGTGTGTTGCTTTAATTATGATACAACCAACCAGCACTGACTGTGCTAATAACTCCCCACCTGTGATGGCAGAAATACTCCATGACAGGGAAGTAATGTGCTGTTAGAATGTTGCACATTATTACTACACCCATGTAATGCTCTTGTTAAATATGCAGTACCCACTTCTACACTGATATGGAGAAACTTCACACAGCATTAGCGTCCATATCTTATTTTCTTCAGAAGAGGGATAGGAGAAAGCAGGCAGACGAACATTCAGTTAATTGGACACTGAGCAAGGGGAACAATAAGCCACGCATGGTGAGATTTGCCTCAGAGAGTTGGGGAAAGGATTTGGAAAGGGAGTAGGAGTTATAATTGGCCGTGAGATGAGGAGCTCAAGCCAGCCGCATGCCTTCCGACTGTGACAGTGGACTCTTATTCCCCACTTCTCTGTGAAAATGAGCTCAAGATTCTGAGCCTCGGGAGACATAATACATGTCACAGCCTACAATGATGGTTAATTTGAAATCATGTACCCTCCACACACACGAGCGTGCGCACGCACACACACGCGCATACGCACACACAGGCTCATACAATCACACTCTCACACACTCACACACTCCATCTCTGTCTCATTCTCTCTTGCTATCTCTGCCCCTCCGCCCCACTCCCCACCACACATTCTCTCCCTGAAATATCCCATTCATCGTAAAAAATGTTTTGCTTTTTTTTTTTTGCCTCCACCCCAAACCCACCCCCATACACCATTAGTGCCGTCCCTCCATGCTCTAACGACCAAATGCATTTCCTAGATTTTCTCTATAACGGCCCCTTATTATCCCGGAGCTAATGTTTTAAATTCAATTGCAACAATCCATATCCAGGCCAATTTACTGTCTCCTCTTTTTTTTTTTTAAGGCAGTCCTCCTATCGCAAGCTTTATTGGGCACGTCTGCAGAGTGGAGATAAAAGCAGCTGGCTCGCCACACATACACTACATGGACATTCCATCCAAAACAACATAGACATTTCAACAATATACACATATACACACACATTTCTCATCCACATCTCAAATTCTAAACGGGGGGTGTAGCATACAAACATAATTGCATACTGTATACAGACACACACTGGAATACACAGGTGTACACACAGGCATGCAAACACACCCAGACCCACACAACCTGCATTACCCTTTCTCTGCCACTGTATGCAAGCTGTAGCAGTGACTATTAATGTTTCACACAGCATATTGTATCTGTGTCGTTTCTTTTTGTTTTTTTTCAAGGGCACAGTGCCAGAGGGAAAGCGTGGGCGGAGTTTGATGTTGTTGTTGGTGGTGGGAGGAGGAGGAGGAGGAGGGCTTGGGTGTTCAGACACACACAATACACCCCACCCTCCACATCTCTCGTGCCTCAATGCTTCGTTGCTTGCCAGACTCAATCACATGTGCGGTGTGCTTTCATGAATTAATAACGGGCACTTTGGAGAGGCCCTGGCAGGAACACGGTGACCACACGCTGATGGAAGTTTAATGAGCAGCGCAGGGACCGTGCTGCCATGGCACCGGCGGGCCTCTCGGCACACCGGGCCATGTCCCCAGCCCTCCCTGCACGGCCGCAGTGTTTGGGCTCTCATTACCTAGATAAATATATCTGCCCCCTGGATCAGCCCACAGGCCCTGCTCCCTTACCTCCTCCCCCCAAGAGATGCTATCACAGCCCTGATTACTCCAGCCTGCCCTTGGGACAGGATGGCTGGGGGCCGGGATCTCTGGAAAACACAAACATCAGTCTCAATTCACTCTGCTGCTAAATATCAAACCTAAGCACAAGGGGAGGGGCGGGTGGGCAGGGCAGAGCACAGGCCAGAGTGTGACACAGGTTGAGCATTGTCCAGGCAGACAGCACACAACGGTGTTTCCAATACTAGGCAATTATCTCAATTGGATCGCATTGAGATTCAGGCAGTAGCACTGGGTAATTACGGAGGTCAGTAGCTAAGAGTGCCCCACCTCTCCCTCCCTCCTTTCCCCTCTCTCTCTCTCTCTCTCTCTCTCTCTCTCTCTCTCTCTCTCTCTCTCTGTCCCCCCCTCTCTCGGGGCTGTCCACTGATGAGTCTCTGAGATGCAACACGCTCATTGATTTAAGACCCGCCACAGGCATCGATTTGAAATGGCTGAGGTACCAGGCACAGAGCGCCCTGTCTCTCCTAATGACTAGATCAAATGCATCACACCTCCTCAAACTGGCTGCTTCAATACTGACTGCATTCCAGACCAAATACAATCATACAGCTAATTCCCTTTTAGACACTTGAATTTATTCTTGGCTCCTTGTGGCCGCTTCGCATTTACCCGCAGGATATGATTTGATCACTGTGGGCTCTTTTTGAAAATTAGCATGAATAAAACATCTGGCTGCAAAATAGCCAAGTAAAAAAAAAAGACAAATGTATGATCCGAAACAATGTAGCAGAATGGTTTGTGGTCACAATTTGTATGCAAACAGCAATGGATGGCCTTAGAAGCAGGTGTAATATGCACTTGTAATGAAATGGAAAGGCCTCTTCGAATCCCCCCAGTGTGGAAGGTTCTCTTTGTTTTCTTGCCTCTCTTGTACCTTTCACTCTCATGTTTATATAACGGTACAGTCTCAATCATTCTCTCTGGCTGGTTGAAGGTTACCAGGGGCAAGAGGGGTAACAAATGGGCTCTGCGCACCATGTGAGAGCCAGCAGGCTGAAGGCTGGATAATGGCCTGTCATAATGGACAATATAGGCAGAGCCCTCCTGAGACCAGGAAACCAAAGAACAAGTAGGCTGAATTATTCATGGTTACCATGGCGGCCCGCACAGCTGCATTACATTAGGCTCTTCATTAGCTGCGCTGTATTCCACGAAAAGCTCGAAACTAAAATACGACCAATATTTCCCATTGAAGGGGGACATTATCATAAGCTCTCAAGGGGGTTTATTCCTGCTTAAATGTGCCTGAGTGCTGACCTTCATTGCCACCGTAATAATGTGGCGGGGATTAAAATGTGATTCCATCCACGACAAGAGCTTCTCATGCTTATTCTAATGATGACTGCACTGTGACAGCTAGGCTCATCTGCCACTGCAGTCATTTCCTGCTAATAAGACACTTAACACTAGGCTCTCTCCTCTCCTCTCCTCTCTCTGAATGCTTAGGTGAAGCAGAGACACAAGTAGCTGAGGGAAATTGCAGGTGGAGTGATATTCATGGTATGGTGTATTCATCCGTCATGCAGAGCACATTTAAAAGACAGCCTGCAAAGTAGTAACTGACATGATATTAATGTAATGTATGACCACATACAACCAACATAAGAAACTATCTTGTGTGTGTATCATTATGCATTTCCGTCCTACACTTCGTCTGTCATAGCACATTTAGTGTGTCACATGATGTTGCAGTCTCTACCTGTGACATATAGAGAGACAGAGATGAATACGGTAGTGTGTTACCAGCCCCTGCTATGCTAGTTGTTGACCGCTGCACACACAGCCCATCATTTATTCATAGGGGGCAGTCACTCTGAACAGCGTGGCTAGTGTAGGCCACTGTACCTCTAAACCTGCGGCTCAGTACCAGCTCAGAGCTCTGGCAGACAGCATGGAGGGTCATATGACCCGGACGGTCACAATGCCCTATCAGTGAGGCTCTCAGTAACCAGAACTGTCTCGTGTTACAGCCGCAAAGAGTCTGGGCCTGTTTTAATACCACCCATCAGTGGGATATTTGACAGAGAGGCCGTGGCAATTAGCCATCTCATCTTCAGCTTAATCCTATAAATGGGCATAAAATATCCTCACACAGGAAGGAATGCGCACGCACGCACGCACGCACGCACGCACGCACGCACGCACGCACGCACGCACGCACGCACGCACGCACGCACGCACGCACGCACGCACGCACGCACGCACGCACGCACGCACACACACACACACACACACACACACACACACACACACACACACACACACACACACACACACACCCAGCAAAGACACATGCAGACACAGAGTTAAGGATCCATTTTCAGGGGAAGCAAAATGATTAGCGCTGCTGAAACATGAGCGGTTATTAAAAAGTCAATACATTGTCATTATAAGTGAAGATTGTTCCCTCAGAGTGAAGATATTGATCCATTCATGTGCTTACTGGTCATCGACCTGGCCAGTAATTTGCTTCCAAACAGATGCGAGCTATGAGGTTTTTATTTCACATATAGGCTCTTTGTCTCTGTTCAATGCTCACTCTCCAGCTAAGGAGAGTGCGGGCTTTGCCACTGAAGATTCAGAAACCTGGGCTGAATGCTGTGCCCAAGTTCATGCCCCAACATCAAAGTCAAAGTAAACAACGTCAACGAATGATGTAATAATTGAATACATATTGTTGTCAGGTAAGAACATTTAAACTTTTAATTAATCTCAAAGTTGATTTGGGCCTCTGCTTCTTAAGTTGTACTTCCCTAGGGCTAGGGCCATATATCCTCCTTTAATTCTTAAAATTTGTATCGTTTAGAGTGTTCAGATTTTCTGATGTTCTGTTTTTCTGATCAAAGTTTCCTGGGAACCAATTCCAGTCAAAGCAGATCCAGTCCTCTTGTGTTTTTTCACGCAATTCAGCCAGTGTGATGGTCTATTAGTTTTAAAAAGCTATGCATTATTGTCTCTGAGGGCCGGAGACTATGTTTTCGTCCGCCGGGCCCGTCCGTCCGTGTGTGTTTGTGTCTGTCAAATCAAATCAAATCAAACTTTATTTATAAAGCACATTTACAATGACCAAGGGTCAACCAAAGTGCTATACAAGGTCAGATTAAAAACAACCAAATCGAAAACAAGAAATAGGAGTGGCTGTGAGCAGCTGTGAGCAGCTAATCTTCGTCACTGTTGGACCGATCTTTGTAAAACTTTGCACACACTCCCTGGAGGCTAGAACAGAACCTCTGCCTCTGCCCATTTTTCACATTAGCATCGTGTAGTGCCACCAGGAGGCTGGTTTTCGCTAAACACATTTTCTGATATTACTCCTCCTACAGATTTTGTCCAAACCTCACACAAATTGGTACACATTATCTCTATAGTCTCGTGATCAAGACGGAAGTTTGCAGGACTGGACTTTTGAACAAAATGCCACAAATCATAAACGCAGCATCTGATTGCCGTGAAACTTTGCACGCACAGTCCCATTAGGCCAAGAAAGAAATTACACCCCAATTTCTTTCAAATTGGCCTATTATAACGCCACCATGAGGCTGATTTTTGCTTTAAAAAAATGTGCTACTACTCCTGCAGATTTAGTCTTAACCTCATGCAAATCTGTACACATGATTTCGCATATTCCATTCCGATTGGCTACGATTACGTTCCAAAGTTTGCGGAGGTTGCCCATTTTGCACAACATGCCAGAAATCATGAACACAATGCCTAATTGCTGTGAAACTTTGCATACACATTCCGACTAGGCTAAGGAAGAACCTCCACCCCAAATTCTTCACGTCGCCTCATGGTGGCGCTATAACAGCCCACTTCACGTTTTGGCCTATAACTCTTGAACCGTAGGTCGCACAATCATAATTCTTTCCCTGGATTCATTAGATCATGAGACAACATCTTTATGCCAGATTTCGATTACATTTTCTGCCATTTTGCATTTTTTTTTTAAACACATTTTATGCCACTACTCCTATAGATTCCAAAACTCTCACAAATTGGTACGCATTAGCTCTGGGGTCATGTGATCAAGATGTATGAGTCTGATATTTCAGATCCCATTCCAGTTGGTTATGACTGCCTTCTAAAGTTTGCGGACCCTGGGTAGACAACCCGGCCTGGCGGAGACCTGTGCTCCAAGCAGCACTCTTTTCTAGTTTAATTGGATGTTACACAAAGGCAATCCAAGTGCAGTCCCGCTCATGGGAGAGAGAGGCCTTGAAAATTTGTCAAATCCTTTGAATTTATGTATGCAATGTTACTTTGCTTCAGACTAGAGCAAAACCCAATGATTTGAAAACAAAAACAAAAAACAAACTTTTATATTTATAATCCCCTTTGAACTGTAAACTCCATCTGTAGTTTAAAGTGATGACTCATTCAGAGCCCTAATCTTAATCCATTTTTATGCGGCTTAGTTCTTAAGGGAACCAGGGGAATTGAAAGCTGCCATCAACGCAATAAAAAACGGAATCTAATACACATACAAGAGCAGGATGTAAATCTCCTACAAGGGCACTAATGGTGTTCATGTGGGTCCTGATATGCAAAGCAATACATTTTTACACAAGCAGATTCTTTTTCTGTGCACTACAACACCATCAAAATTCACACATCAATTCAATTGCTCTTCTTTTTCACTTGTCTCAACTGTAAAACTGTTTTCATACCCTCATCAAGGAGTAAAGAATATTGTCACCTAGAAATGTTTAAATGTCTATGCTCATCGTATCAGGCCCCGCGCCAGCCGAGAACAGAGGAGGGGGCGGGTGAGAAACTGAAGGGGGCCCCCATTTTGCCCTCATAATATTAAGTCAGGTGTCTTTGATATTGACAGTGTCGCAGAGTCACGGCGGCTATTTACAACCCCGCACATCAGCTAACGTCCTTGTCACGTCTATCTGTTTATCAGTCCCCCCCGGTAAAAAACAACACCACTGACCGCTTTCTTTTTCTGATACAAGCTGAGGAAGGCTTGACGTGTATCCCGTACGGGCCATGTCTTATTAATTAAAAAGTACCAGAATAAAATAGATTTATGCTGCCTACTAATGAACCGGCGGTACATTGATAAACAGCTCAGACTGTCGTGTCAAAAAGAGTGCGCACTCTGCATACATTTTGTTGAACCTGGACTGGCTTGTCTTTGTCTAGTAGGTCGTCTGGCACGTTAGACTCTGACGGTGCGGGTGGTGGATCACGGCGATTCTTTGATGACAGTGACAACGGGAACTGGGAACCCGGGTCTGTGCCAGAGAGCGACAGGACTGTGCTTGTGTTGTTGTTATCGTAGTTGCGAGCCCAGGTGGTTGCACTTGCAGCAGATTCTGTCCGTTTTTTCATCCATTTCCGAATATTCATATTGAAACCGCGTGCTCCTAGTCTACATTATCAACACACACGATCAACAATAACATGCGATGCTTCCTCCAGTCTTCTCCTGCGCGGGTTCTTTTTTGTACCTGTTTGTATAATACAACATAATAATGAATAATGAATGGGAGGAGGGAGCTCAGCAGACAACCAATAGTAGCTTACGTATTTGCGCAACAGACTGTCTGTAACTGCCAGAGTAATAATTTTATTGCCTTATTTTTGTTCTTATTTAATATAATTATTTATGCCCATTATCCATGCTCATTTGTTGAGTAACCTTATTAGAAGTAGTGTTTTTGTACCGGAAACTGTGTTAAATGCCCGGAACTCCTTATAAGGGAGGCTGGGACACGGACACGTTAGTGGTTGCACTTCCTCCCTTGAGGTGAGACAGGGACAGGGAGAGTGTGAGACAGGTATGTTGTGTTCTGGATCTTTAATGCCTAAAGAATCGCATATTGAACATTGGGTTTGAACGTTTGGTTAATGAAGTGATTTGTATTGCAGTTGTGTTGCTGTTGTGAGTCTGTCGTGGGCACAAGGACTCATTCCCTTCTTACAAGTCTATATGTAGCCAGCAAGGTGTGTTTGTTTGTATTTGCTTTAGTTTGTTATGTGTTTGTTTATTTGTACTTGTTTACATCATGTTTCTGTTGTTAATGCAAGTGTTTGTTTGTTTATGCTTTGTTTTATGTATTTCGACGTTGGTGTATTAGAGCCGCAAGAGTGCTTTAATAAACTGTCAGTATGCAGAACCACTGTGTCGTCTATGACTACTGGAGGGAGTGACAGTCGAACTTGCACGAAGGAGTTAACGAGCGTCCACCACACAGCTCCGTCTGAACTACGAGCCGACTCATGCGGTTGAAAACGGGCTCGGCTTCACGCAGCTCCGTGGTCTGGCTGCGGTCGGGTAGACGCCACGCAGATCCGTTGGTGTTATTTGAGCCGTAAGAGTGCTTCAAATAAACTGTCAGTATGTAGAACCACTGTGTCGTTTATGACTACTGGAGGGAGTGACAATGGGCACAAAAACATAATAACAAATAACATTTCACAAATCGCCACAAATGTTTTCCCCAGCAGTGTCCAAGAGTCCGAAAAAGGGCTAGGGAGAAGCACTAGGCTTGTCGAGCCCTGCCCTGGGGCCTGTTCCTCAAAAGGTGAATTAAAAAAGCCTGGCCTTAAGCCAAATCCAGGCTTGACAAAGCCTCGTTTATTCCGTTCCTCAGACGCCAAGCCAGGCTGAAAAGGAGCAACTTTGTCGAGCTAGGCTATGTCAAGCCAGGCTGTGTCCAGCCAGGATAATGAAGCCAGGCTGAATGGGCGGCGATTCGCCGGCGACGTATTTCTATAAAAGACCATGAACTCGAGCGCAGATTCCTTGAACTTGACCAATCACGGAGTCCAAAACCAGAGCAGCGTTCTTCTCTGTGGCTGAATAGCAGCACTGCAGCAGCTCATGAAATCATACAAGGAAGTAAAATGTATTTAAGCAAGAAAGGAAACGCGACCGCAATAAATAGATCCAGGGAGAAAGCATGGCAAAGTATTGCAAGCACACACAGTGTGTGTGTGTGTGTGTGTGTGTGTGTGTGTGTGTGTGTGTGTGTGTGTGTGTTTGAGACGGACGGGCAACGGGACGAACGGGAACGGGACGGGACGGGGGTGTACTGCGACGGGGGCCACAACGGGACAGGACGGGACGGGACGGGACGGGGGACGGGACGGGACGGGACGAGACACGCAATAAATAACCCCACATTTGCAAGACCACTTTGGTAGAGGTTTGATGTAACTCCAAAGGTGGACAAGAAATAAAAAATAATTTCTCCATTGACTAGAAATTGATAATTTAAAATATGCTCCTCATTGACTTACAAAGAGGCTCCTTTAAACCCATAACTAATAATTTATATATATATATATATATATATATATATATATATATATATATATATATATATATATAAATGATTAGTTACGGGTATATGTGTGTGTATGTATGTATGTGTCAGACATTTTTTATAATATTTAAAATATTAAAATAAAATATTATCAAACATCTAACAACAAGATGAACTATAGTGTTAACTATAACAGAGTGACAATTACATATCACATGAGTCATTGTGAAACAATTATGATTATGATTCATGGTCACACACTATTTCAGTAATTAATTTGATTATATCTTATTGTATTTATTTCATTTTATTTGAATGCAGGGTCATTAAAATGAGTCCATATACAAACACATGTTTTGAATTAACTGTGGAAAAACTTGAAGAACAAGGCACTAGATTAAGTAAGCTTGGCTGTTAGCCTGCTCCTGACCAGGCTAACTTCACAGCTAAATTGCCATGGTAACTAAGCTAGGCTTGCTTCAATTCTCTTTTGAGGAATCGGATAAGGCTAAACTTAGCCAGGGTGAACTGGCTAAACTAATCTTCAAGATAATTCACCTTTTGAGGAACCGACTCAGCTCTAATCCTGGCTAAATTAAGCCAGGATAGGTGGAAAAGCCAGGCTTTAGCTCTAATTCACCTTTTGAGGAACAGGCCCCAGGCTAACTTCACAGCTAAATTGCCATGGTAACTAAGCTAGGCTTGCTTCAATTCTCTTTTGAGGAATCGGATAAGGCTAAACTTAGCCAGGGTGAACTGGCTAAACTAATCTTCAAGATAATTCACCTTTTGAGCAACCGACTCAGCTCTAATCCTGGCTAAATTAAGCCAGGATAGGTGGAAAAGCCAGGCTTTAGCTCTAATTCACCTTTTGAGGAACAGGCCCCTGGAGTCTTACAACTCTCTTTTCTTCGTTTTTTTTTTTTACACAAAGCACACCCCATGGCGTACTTACTTACGTATACATATTCATATACTGTATACATATATACATATACATATACATATATACATACATACATACACACACACGTATACACACGTATACACATACACACACATATACCAGTTACATGGTATCTGGTATATATGTCACAGGACGATCGAAGAACCAGGACGATTGAAGACTCGTTTTTAGGCACGGGGCTTCGGGGCGAGGCGGGGCTTTGATGCGACGCAGACCTGTCTGTTGTTGTTCCCCCCCACGTAGCAACCAGGAAGCTACGCTAGGAGAACGCTGAACACGCGTTCACACGCACGTGATAATAGTTATTGTCCATGACGGAGGCGCGCCGACTCAGCAGAGCTTGAGGCCGAGTAGGCGCGCCCTCGCGCCTCCGGGCTCGAGTGCCCGCGCTGACCGGCCGATGCTCTGATGAGTCGAATCAGCGCCGTCCGAGTTGTGAACCGATAGGGATAGAATAGTTATTTTCATGTATCACTGTGTGTGTGTGTGTGTGTGTGTGTGTGTGTGTGTGTGTGTGTGTGTGTGTGTGTGTGTGTGTGTGTGTGTGTGTCTGTGTGTGTGTGTGTGTGTGTGTGTGTGTGTGTGTCAGGGAGAAACTAAAACAAAAGCCAGAACACAATAAAAGTATCTTAACAGTCATGCTTTCAATAAACCAAATTGAAGAAAAAATCCTGGCTTGCACGTGCGTGTGCGTGTGCGTGTGCGTGTGCGTGTGCGTGTGCGTGTGCGTGTGCGTGTGCGTGTGCGTGTGCGTGTCAGGGCGGACTTAAGGATCTGGAGGCCCCAGGCGAACGGTAGTATGAGAGTGTGTGTGGACTGTGTGTGTGTGTGCACTTTAGTTGTAAAGCCTGGCTCGTGGCTCCCTCTAGTGCTTTTTCTACAGAATTGCTGGTTGGGTGGTAAAAACGAGCGCGCTTTCTTCAATCGTCCTGGTTCTTCAATCGTCCTGTAACATATACACCACAATATATAATATATATATAATATATAGTATGATATAATTCAATATTACAATAGTAATTTTGAATTATACAGTATAACACATTGAGGTTAGGCAACACCAGACCCATAGAGAGAGTTATGACATGCTTTGATCTCGTCGCAAAGCGGGCCGCTATGTGCTATAGTTCCAAACATTGGAACTATCTCATTAAGATCATTTCTGCATTCCATTCTTACAATGGGAGTCAACGCTAGTGTCGTCACTCTCATATTAGATCACGCTAGGCAACACACTCCATATTTGGACGTAGCTGCATTGGGAACTCCTTATATGGTTATGGCCGAGTAGATATCCTGAGTGATTTAAGTATTGATTATTTGTACAGGATATTTGCACTTTATAGCATTGTTTGCACAGTTGTATTTTGTACAATTAATGAATGCAGTCATGATTTTAAGTATTTATTGAATGCATTTTAATCGAACATTTGAGGTAATTTTTTGTCTAGCTGAGCTGGCCACTCAGCCAATGAGTCCCACCTGTGGGAATGGTGCAGTCCAGGCTCATCAGTTACAGCTGAGTATAAAATGCTGCCCGTTCATAATAGGGCTGTGGTTGGAGTGCTCTGGACACCACCATTACATGCCAGGGGTGCTGGAGAACAAGTCATGGGTCGCCATTTTGTACTTTGGTGTTGGTGAAGCGCTTTCTGTTTGCAACCCACCTCAAGGCCTCTGTACTAATTGCAGCCGCCAATCGGGCATTCTCACAGTAAATAATAGGTACACGCTTCCAAAAATGTTTTCCTTTTTTTGGATACTTAACTACAATTAATGCCACAGTTATGTTCATTAAAAAAAATAAGAAATTGAAATGTTGTGTAATTTTGTAGAACGGGACATCACCATGGAACGTCAGCTCAGATTTAACAATACATAATTAACTGATAGTACAGCGGGTTAACTCCTGTTTTTGAGCAAATCGTGCAATTTTTGTAAGAAGTGTGACATTTTCAGCATAATTAGTAAATAATATAACATTAATTTTCAGAAGGGGAGGGAAGTCAGATTTGACCTCTGAGGACCGTGAGAGGTCAAATCCAAAATGGCCAACTTAAGTTTGGAACCAACACAGTAGAAAAATGTTTAAAGTATCATTTCCAACTAAATAGGGGATGCCTTTTCATTTGGTGATACTTTCGAGATCACCAGATTTCAAGGAAATGCATTTAGGTCGAGGTCAAGGTAAAAATGTGCCCAAAACAATATTGCAATGATTTCCTCAGAATCAACAAATGCCAGTGTAACAAACATGGGTGTCTTATATAGGCGACACCAACAATGCACATCTGAAGGGGTTTAGACAATTAATTAATTAACATTCCTCTATCAGAGGGCAAGGAACTTTATGCAACCAATGGAAGTGGAGTCGTCTGTTCTCCTGATTCTCCTGCTGATTCAAACTTGGCCTGCCTTGCCCCATGTTCACAAGAGGAGGCTGACACTTGTCTGCTTCTGCATATGGCAGATACTGTGCTAAAGGGGTGTAAGAAGGTGACCATACGTACTGTTCATACTGATGTGGTAGTACTGTCTTTGGCTTCATTCCGATGAGCTGTGGGTTGCCTTTGGTGTTTGATCAAGTTTTCGGTACATAGCTGTTGTAGCATGAAATGGTTGCCACAATGACTCCAACACAGTGTCTGACTCTCCCAGTCTTTCACGCTTTCACCGGGTGTGACACTGTATCTGCATTCGCTGGCAGAGGAAAGGAGACTGCCTGTGAAACTTGGAGGTCATTCCCAGAGGTGAATGAGGCTTTCAGTGAACTCCTACACATGCCAAGTTAGGTCAGTGAAGGATCAATGTTCCTGCTAGAGCGATTTGTGGTGCTCATGTATGACCGAACCAGTGAGTGCACGGAAGTGAATGATGCCAGGAAACAGCTCTTCACACAGAAGTCAAGAACACTAGAGAGCATTCCTCCAACCCAGGCAGCACTCAAGCAACACATCAAGCGCACTTGCTACCAGGCAAACTGTTGGAACCAGGCATTGGTACTGGAACCAGAGATGCCAGAGCCATCTGAATGGGGCTGGACAAAAGAAACAACTGGGTGGCAACCATTTTGGACCACTCTCTCTGAAGCATCCAAATCGTGCCATGAATTAATCCGCTGTCGCTGCACCAAAGGGTGTACTGGACGATGCAAGTGTGCCAAAGCTGCACTCAAATGTACTGCACTGTGCCTCTGTTCTGGAGACTGTTAAGTTGTTGTTTTTTTGTCTTGTTTTTCTCTTTCTGTACGCAAGATGTGACAATAAAGAAGCCTTGAACCTTGATTATTGTCATTTACTATTAATTTATTAATATAGACTACCACCATGGGTTTATTCTGCACCTGATTCGAATGCTATCAATGCATTGAATGGGGAAATAGGCGAGTTTATTAGACCTTTGAATGGGCGAAATAGGCGTCCTACTTACCTACCCGCGATTTATCAGACCATTCATTGGGTGTTATCAAGACATACTGATCTACCAACGGAGATGACTTTAATAGTTCAGTTTAGGTTTCGGTTTTGGTTTCGGACCATGACGGAGGCGCGCAGTCACCTGTGCCTACTCAGCGCTGTTCGAGTTATGTACCGATAGGCACAGAATCGTAAATATTGTTGTGGGGACTGCTCCGCCTCCAAGTAGGTCAGTAGCTCATGAATGAATGGTCTGATAAATCGTGGGTAGGTAGTAGGTATTTCGGCCATTCAAAGGTCTAATAAACTCGCCTATTTCCCCATTCAATGCATTGATAGCACTCGAAGCCGGTGTATTCTGTTTATTTGTTTTGTATTATTCACATTGTCACAAAATGGAAGAACAGCCTTAAATGTTTTTTTAAAAGTATTTAGACATTCAGACCCTGTAAACGGGCGGCCATCTTGGATTTGACCCCTCAGAGGTCAAATTTTACTTCCCTCCCCTTCTGAAAATTTGTGTTATATTATTTACTAATTATGCTGAAACTTTCAGCCTTCTTACAAAAAGTGCACGATCGTATTGCTATTCCGCTCTACTATGATGGTAATTTCACTGATTCAGTCGCATTCCTTGAGCCCTAAAACCTAGGGCTAGACACCAAAACCACCGTTCTAGGTTGAAACACACACATGCACACAGGTGTCTGAAATGTGTAGATAGAAAAACTGAGCATTGTTGGTCGGTCAGTCACAAATATCCAACACTCAAACTAGATATTTCGGAAACAACTGGTTTAATTGCCATGGAATTTGCTGTGCACCTTCATGCCCTCTAGAGAATGACACATACTGGTTTTGGTGACCCCATGGCCTTTCGTCGAGCAACCCTCAGGCAAAAATGTCAACTTTCCACACAAGATATGTATCTCATAATCTAAGGTGGTTAGAGGATGAACCCTATACATTTTGGTCACACAACAGCCTCTCTTATACTGTAGCACCAGCCTTGAGCCATATGTTCCAGATCATTGGCTGTCAATTATCGTGTAATTATTTTGTAATTACGGGGTACTTATCAAATACAGGGTGCAGCAATGTGGTTACAGGGAACAAAACAAGACAACTTTTTAGATTTAGTAGCCAGCTTCTTTTCTTTTGATTGGCTACAACATAGTTACGGGTGCTTCCCCTCTTGTTCCCTATAGTTAAGGATTAAGCACAAGGTATGCAAGCTGTAAAATGGAGTCGTGCTTGTTCCTGTCCTGTTCACAGTAATTATTGGGTAAGTACAAGGCTGCGAGAAAATTGTTCATGACCGAAGGGGCCAGGGGGTGGTAATGGTCTAACCCCAGGAAAATCATGGTTTATGAGAGCATAATGCATATCATGATCTATTGATCAAAATCACAGGTATATTTAGCAGAACAGAAAATGACAACCTTGAAACAAATCAAACCCTAACCCCTGAACCCTAAAACACACACACTTTCAGTGCAGTCTGTCTGTTCTAATTATCACACAACAAGCACAACGACAAGCCCACAACCGCCTGAAAAAACACCTGCACACTGAAGAGAAACGATTGTTTGAGTGACCTGGTAGCAAGTTGACCACGTGATTAGTAAAAGCAGCACCTTTTTCAACAAATATGGAATATGAAAAATATAACGGATCCGGCTTGATCACTTGACTATAGAGATAATGCGTAGCTACCGATTTGCTTGATGTTTGGACAAAAAAAAAAAAAATCGTCCTCCTGGTGGCGCTATAATAAGGCAATGTTAAAAGGGGTGGCATTAATTCCTCAACGTAGTACGAATGTGCGTGCAAAGTTTCACCGCAATCGGACGCTGCGTTCATGATTTGCGGCATTTTGTCCTGCTAAATTTAGATGTCAATCTTAGTCAATCAGGATGGAATATGAAAAATCCAACAGAAATCCAACTTACTATAGAGATCATGTGTACCGATTAGCGTGACATTTTAATAAAATCTGAAGGAGCCAGGTCAGGTAGGTTATTGTGGGCCAGCAATGTTCGGAATTCGGCAATCAGGATGGAATATGAAAAATCGGATGGATCACTTGATCACTTGACTATAGAGATTGTTCAATGTGTAAATATAATAAATAATAAATTCAAGATGACGTAGCAGGTGATTTCCCTAGCTGGGAAGGAATACGTCAAAATCATAAAGATTGTGGATTTGGCAATACATAATTAACTGATATAAAGTTTACTGATTCAGTCACATTACTTGAGCCCTGAAACCACAAAAGGTTAGACACAAAAACACCTTTCTAGGTTGAGAACTTTTAAGCTCCCAGCAGCCATCGTGGAAACCATGCCTTTCCAGAGGTTAGATTGTCCAAAATTTATTTTATGCTATTTAGTATTTAGTAACAGAATCCATCTAAAAATATTTTCTATCAATTATTTGAGGTTTCAACCATATGTTTAAATTGCTCTGGATTAAGAGGGTCTACTAAATTCCTAAACTGTAAACTGTAAACTGTAAACTGTAATACTGACTTCCCCAACTCGTTTGCGATGGTTTGCCAAAAATCAAAAACTTGTCACCAAGTGCACAATCTTCATGATTTATTGACAAATTCCCTCACAGCTATAGGTTAGGGCTCAACGGACATGGCTTCCAAAATGTGACCCTGTAGGTAGGCCTACACAACTGAACGTTGTTTTATTTTTCTTCTCTTTTTTAATCTTTTCAGAAGACTTCTTTAAGGTAGGAACACTATGCTGCTGCTGGTGCTGGTGCTTGCTGTGTGCAGTGAAGATGGCAGGAAGGTAGGAACCTTTTTATTTCCTACAAAAAGCTGCTGCTTGTTAAGGGGGTAGGGTTACATGCTACTTGAAAACACAAACCTATACTATGTAGTTGAAAAGTGGAAAATAAAATCTAAATGAAATACCTTAATAAAAATAAATCATTGTCATCAAAAATATGTGGGAAGTTTCAAACTCACACTCTGTCCAGTGTGTGTATTTTTTACTTGTTTGGCCTCCTACTCTTTGTGTGTGAAATGCGCGTGTGTGTGTGTGTGTGTGTGTGTGTGTGTGTGTGTGTGTGTGTGTGTGTGTGTGTGTGTGTGCGTGCGTGCGTGCGTGCGTGCGTGCGTGCGTGCGTGCGTGCGTGCGTGCGTGCGTGCGTGCGTGCGTGCGTGTGTGTGTGAGTGTACACGTGACCAATCAGAATCCAGTCATTCTGCATAGATTATAGAACCAAGTCTAAAGGTCTATAATATGGGGATGTTAATCATAAAGTCTAATGGTCAATATAATGATGGTAATCATTATGATTACTATCACTACTAGACCTTTAAAATAAAAAATAACCAAAAGATGACTTCACTTTAAATATTCATGTATTTTCTATATGAAAACAGTGTATCCATGCTCTTAACCACTTAAACCCTACATACTTTGTTTACAGGGGTCTCACAGGGGTCTCTCACAAGGCCCCCTCCTTTTTCCCCTCTACACCAAATCTATAAAGCTCTCATGTCTTGTAGATCGGCTATTTTGTCAGATGTTGGTCTATTTTGACCTGCTCAGAATAGACACTATGGTTCATGTGGTTAATTTTTTTCTCTTGCTTTTTAATAAGTTCAAGATTTATATATTTAAAATGCAAAATCACATCTGACAGGTATGACTGAGCTAGCTCATGCAGCATTAAGGTGTGGATTATCTCCTTCTCTCCTCAAAGCCTTAAGACCTCTACACACTGCCCGACATTTGAAATGGTCGGCGAGTGAACAGATCGTTAAGCATTTCACATTGCACGAGTTTCTCTCTTGAAATCGGGCTAAATATATCGTTGTGATTCTCGCACGATTGATTGCTCGGCGACAGGGGTTCACTGATTGCAAGATATTTCACCACGATGTGATCCCGACCCAATACATTTGTTTTTATTCCAAACATCTCACGAAAACGTGAAAGGCTCCCGTGATATATGCGCGAGACCGAGACAGGACGCTAATGATTGACATTAAATAATTCTCAATTTCTCTCTCTCCCTCTCTGAAACATTTCAAAAGTCAACCAGTGTTGCCGTGTCCGCTTATTATAAGCGAGTTGCTTGTAAAAAATATTGGTGGTTGCATTTCTTTTTAGCTTATTTCCAAAGTGTAGTTGCTTATTTGGCTTTATTTCTTAATGTTGCTTTTTTTCTTTGAGAATAGCTGCGACGCGTTGTGAGCTTGTAGATCGGCTATTTTATTTGTATATAGGTTTAAAGTGTTTATTGGTTGGGCTTGTTTTCATAGACCTGGTTGCTTATTTCTCGCGCAAAACCTGGCAATACTGTTCAGAGACACCTGCGTCACACACACACACACACACACACACACACACACACACACACACACACACACACACACACACACACACACACACACACACACACACACACACACACACACACACACACACACGCACATCTCTCTCTCTCTCTCTCTCTCTCTCTCTCTCTCTGTCTGCAAGCCCTGCTATATTCCTCTCTAATAATCTCATTGGCTGTAGCGTGCACTAGATCGGGGCCGATAGACACAATTATCCAACAAGTTTGAAATCTAAAAGTTATCGGGAACCCCTCGCCGACCGTACTTTATCGGGGTGTTTCTTCTCGGAGTACCTTACACACTGCGCGATCAACACCTCGCCGAGGAACGCCCGATCTGGACTGAGATCGGTGGTTTTCTCTGCGATCACCAAAAAATATCCCCGAGAGCCATATCGGGTCAAATATCGTACAGTGTGTAGAGGCTATTATTCTATCCTTCATCCTTGTGGATTTATCATAGCTTTTGTTTTGGTGTTTCCCCCGGACCCAAACGTACAGAAATAGAGAGACACTATTTTGGGATAATTTATAATCAACTGCGCAACAGTGTTGCTTCTGGAAACATCAGTATGCTTCACTATTGTCTGGCTGGTATTTGCTAATTGAGGTTTTAAGTAATCGCGATGAAGATTAATTTCATTTGGTTGTGAAATTTGACAGTGTGTACACATCATTGTCTGAAGTGCCTTTACTGTAGCAATGTAAATGAGTATGAATGTTAATGTGTGCTTTCTTCAACCTAAAGCAAAAGACACTGGTATCGTACACCTGGTTTACTAGGACGGGGTTCAATTCCCTGTGTGTCCTCCTGATTGTATAATGTAAAAGGTGCGTTTTTGGGCTTTATTTATAGATCACAGTAGAGACAGACGGGAAACAGGGAGAGAAAGATGGGGATGCCATCCGGGATGCCCTGCCAGCGGCCAAAAGCATCATAGTTAATATATATCTGTCTGTCTGTCGGTCGAATTATTTGGCAGAAAGTTTTTCGGTTACACCAATTAACATTTGTGTCTGTCTGTCGATCAATTGATTGATCTATATGATCTATCTATAATATGGATCTAAGATAGAATAAACACAAATCTTTCGTATGGACGCCCCCTGGCACAAAATATTTTCAGATGGGGGACCGCGGCCAAATACATTTATATTATAGCGTGTCAATGTCCTTTTTGCGAACGCAGCGGAAGGAGGCGCGCCTCCGCGCAAGTGGAGCTTACTATGAAACCGTGCTCGGCTTGTGACTCTGTCCGTGTGTCTGTGTTCATGCTCTCATTGGCTCATGCCCCCATGTGACTCACATGTGACTCACATGCGTGCACTGCCTGTAAGCAGCCACCCGAGTGCGCCAGAGTGCAGGAATTTAGACAATGCTCTGATTACAATGCACACACACACACACACACACACACACACACACACACACACAATGTAAATGTTCTCTCCCCATCACGGTGAAATAACACGGATTACAAGTCCGTAAATACACAATATTTTCGAGCTGCGTTCGCTTCCAGCGTTCGCGCGTCTTACTTGTAGTAATAGAGAGTCCAAAGGGAAGCACACACATCCCAACAAAAAAAATGTCAGGTGCTGAACAACAATACACTGGAGATGAAGGAAGGGAAGTTCGCACACTGTTTCGACCACTGTGGGGCTTCATCAGGTCTGATCATCATGTTAGTATCATCATGGTCAGACTGAGCCATAACAGGTCAAAACGATGTGAAACACCAGACTATAGACGGATCCACGACAGGTTGAAACGGAGTGAAACACCAGGCTATAGACTGATCCACGACAGGTGGAGACAGAGTGAAACACCAGGTGATAGACCGATCCACGACAGGCGGACCCTTCTGACCCATTCTGACTCCTTCTGATCAATTCAGACTCCTTCTGACCCACTCTGCCCCATTCTGACCCACAAGGGGTCAGAGGGTCAGATATATATGGGGTTCGGAAGGATTCAGGAGGGTTCAGAACCCTGGCCCTAGTATGCATACTAGAACACACTACTAGATATAGTATGTATAGATCTAGTATGCACAGGGATGCATTGGTCATGGGACGCGGTAACACGCCGTGCAACCCCTTTTTTGAGCAGGAGCACGCGCACACACATGCATCGATTTAAAACCACCCTTAATTCACACCTCAACAAAGTTTACAAAGGCCCCCAACTGCCGGTTGTCATACTGTACCAGCATGAATTAACATAGGAATGAGCCTAGCCCTAGATGCACATCAATTGTCCATTAAAATAGCGTCCCACCACTAACAAAATCACCAATACAACACTGAGTATGCATACTATCTAGTACGCATACTAGATAGTATGCATAGTAGATCTAGAATGCATATTACTGTAGATCTAGAATGCATCTAGTATGCACACTAGATCTAGTATGCATGCTAGATCTAGTATGCAATGCATACTAGATATAGTAAGATGCATGCTAGATCTAGTATTAGATCTAGTATGCATACTAGATCTAGATCTGGTATGCATACTAATAGCGATTATACTACCTAAGGCATGGCAAACAGGTGAATGTAGATTTCTGGTGCAGAAATGAAGAGAACTTTTAAGGACATCATGCTGTCCCCTGTCCCCATGCTATTGAGCCTGTTACATAGAACTATACCACTCAGCTGATGCTGCTACGCCAATCATGGTAGAGCAGCATTACCACAAAAGCTCAATTTAGCATCTTACTGAAGCTCATCATTGATGATGTGTGGGCATTGTTCAATAAGCATATAGCGAAGCAATTCAACCCTGACTTGTTTTATTTTGGCATTTTACCACAATAATACATCAATTTATTTATACTGTATCTCTATCTCTCCTTTGACAAGTTTAAAAACCTTTATGTTTTCACAACATACACAGCATAATAAAATATACATATTTTTTTAGGTAAAGCTTACGTTTAGTGACTGCCTGATCTACCGTCTGAGCCTCTAGGTTTAGAGGGACACTTTTTCTTTCATGAATGTTTTTGGTTGGAGGCCCTTTGAGGGTGATGACCATGGCAACTGAGACGGGTGTTAATGAATATGTGCTTCTGGAAGCTTTTTCTTTCCGCATGGCCAATTTCTGTGAGTGTTTGAGCAGACTGTGTTTTAGGGCCAACTGTGCGGCTATGGAGACCTTTTCCAACTCGCTGACGAGCACTGACAGATCTGCACTTGTTAGGTATGATCCACATACTGTACATTGTAGTGTTTTGTCAGAGCTGGGGGAATGTAGTTTAGTCTAAAGGCTCATTTCTACTTGCCATATGACTATGTACTCTCAACTGCATGAAAAACGAATTGGCACTTTCAACATTAACAACATTTTTCTGTTGAAAACATTAGTGTCGTGTGAACAGGTCAGCCGAATTACAAATTAGCCTTTTGTCTTTTGAAAAAAATTGCATATGAGTTTCAAGGCAGGGAAACTAATATGTTAGTTTCCCTGTCATTAGACATGCAGTTGCAGACAGGCTTGCCGTTTTCTCAACAACCAAATCTAACCATGCGGCACCAGGCTGTTTATCGAGAATACCAGTAGGCCTACTCTCTTGTAGCCAGAGATCTCCGCTCACTGATACATCTGGTGCCATCTACTTTCAATGTATGTGCTGGAATGGCAGAGAAAACCAGAATGAACAACCCTACACGATCCTGATACCATTCCATTATGAAGGACCGCCCTAAAGTCTCTACCTTGGTTCTGCGATACTGTTATTTTAAAAATATCTGAACAGTTTCCACCCATCTTTAGCTCATTCATTGAATTTATTTACCAGGAACAAGAGTCGGAAAACACATCATTATTTTGAACAACCATACTATACCACCCACTGGAGACCACTCATAACAGGCGTAGGATGTAAAATACATACAGTATATGTATCTATACAGTATTTATTTATTTATTTTTAACTTTCCCTTGGGGTTTAGCACCAGCTTGGTTCTCCACAGGGATGTGCTGTTCCCATAGCTTTGCCCAGTAGTTCATCACCAACATGCTGTGTCTTTGTGACTCAACACCCTGGTACTCTTTGGCCCGGCCCTGGGAAGATATCGCATGATTATTGTCTACATTAAAGTGCTCCTGCAGGGTTGTTCATTGTGGTGGCTGTCATGCTGTCGGATAGCTGGGCAGTGTGTGTGTGTGTGTGTGTGTGTGTGTGTGTGTGTGTGTGTGTGTGTGTGTGTGTGTGTGTGTGTGTGTGTGTGTGTCTGTGTGTGTTTGTCAATGAGAAGGAGAGGGAAAACATGTTCCTGGGTGACCCAATTTATGCCCCAACGTATGACTGGGTCGTTGCCTAAAATTGCCAATCTACAAGCTCACAACATGTTGTGGATGCGACGTGAGCTTGTAGATCGTCGATTTCTCGCATGCGGCACCATCGTACGGTAGTAGTATAAACCATGCTTCACTGTGGGCATGTAGAACTGTCTCATCACCCTTGGCCTTGGCTCCACAAGTTCCATGGTTCTCACTAACTTGTAATTGGATTATGAATAGATGTCATCGAGCAGCCAAACAGATTAGCCTGAGTCAACACAAGGCTTGGCCAAGTCACTGGTTCACATTCACATCGAAGATAAAGAGACAGACTGTACCCAAAATGTGTATATTTCCAAACAAACTTAATTTGTATTTCTGAAGGGGAAACTATAGGTTGAAATGTATGCTACTGGCAAAATATCTTTCAAACACACTCCCTTTTTTTTTTTTTTTTTACATTTTTAAGCACAGGATAAAAATATACATTTCCGTTCAAATATATGGGTTGCTTATTTTTTTTTTCAAAAACAAACAGACAGACATGCAATTGTTACAGGTATAATGCATAGTTTTCTATGCATTTCGTTTTTTTTAGCAATGGGTTAACTGGAACAAACATCACAGTGTGTAACTCACATCCTTGTTTTGAAAACCACAATTTGATGTGTGGCAACTGATCTAATGGAAAACACTTGCAGAGTCATTGCTGAGACATTGAGCCTGGCAAAAACATTTTGTCTCGTCCTTATCTATTTTCAATTAGCTGCGTGTGATGATGAATGGAGTGCTGGGAGTTATGGATGGGTTAATTAGCACGGAGAGCTCATCTCATTAGACAGAGAATGGCATCAGAACTTGGTGTACAACGTACCATCAGAGCTCTGATGGTACATTCCTCTGTACGCTTGCTTCACTACATCATTGTGTTTGTTACTCTGTTCATTGTTCGCTGACCCGCATCGCTGTCACATGACCATAGTGTGTGTTTTTCAGCACACACTCATGCATGCATAGATCCACAGACACGTGTATGCAACGTCATACAAAGGGAAACCGAAATTAAATACTTGCACACATGTGCTGTTGTATGCACAAACACACAAGCATGTGCAACAACAATGGAAACGATAGATGCATGTCTTTACCAATTTCTGTTTATACATGATCAGATTGGTTTACATTTTATCTCAATATGAGGTTGTTGGTTTCTTATATTACATGTAATAAAATGAAATGCCAGATAAAAAAGAAACGACCTTGCCAAAGTATTGTTTTACATTTATAATCTAAGGTGTACAAAATGTTGAATTTATGCACAGGTCAGCAGGCTTCTAGAAAGTGCAGGGGAGCAGAGTTGTTGAAATGACCCTCATAGATCAAGAAGAGGATGAAATATTGTTCAAATGCCTATGCCAAAATTAAAACTGTGCTGGAACAAGTCCTGCATTTTTCATCAAAAGCAGCTTTATGTTCTTTCTGTCTTTCCGTTTTTTTCTTGTGTGGTATTTTCTTCCAAATGATACTTCCATGCCTGTCTGGCTTGATATCAGATTTAAAGATCCTGCAATCTGGACTGTAATTAAGCCTGATCTAATTGAGTCATGGAACAGGTGTGAATCCCTCGCCTTCTACGCTATCTGTCTACTCAACTCTGACAGGAAAAACAAGTCTTCACCACATCACATGCATTCTCACAGCGCCTCATTAAGCATGTGTTATTGGTGAATTTCTCAGTAATTGACTTATTATGGCAATTGGATATTACATTTCTTTATTTCCTAATCAGAAGCCCCATGTGGGGGGTTTCTCCCATGTTGGTGAATGACAGATGATTTGACAAATCACCCCCCATCCCCTGGAAAGCTTAATGTGTTGTGCATATTCATAGCTTTTTTTTTTCTCCTCTAGATTTCCAATCAAAGTGGCTGGCAGGTCCCCGGCGTGAGCTGTGCCTCTCACTCCTCTATAAATGATTCATGCTGTTTAGCTCACAGTTGTTTGGGTGCATCTGGCTCAGGGAGGTATGGGGCCGGCCAAATGGAGGCGCCACATGGCAGCTCCAGATGTTCTGCTTTTGTATATGCACAGCTCATCAAAAACAACAAGCGATGCCACCCCAGAGTCTCTGCCATCTGGGGGAGAGCAGACAACAGCTTCCAGTCCTCACTGGTGCATTATGGGAGAGCTCTTTTGAAAAGGCTGAGTGGCATCAGTTAGTGATATTAGTCTCGGGCACCTTCCACCACCATGTTCAACACTACAGTCAACATGTCACAGATGCAAAGGTACACATAGTCAATATTATAATTGTAAAAGTGTTCCAGCCATTACCAAAATCTTTGTCAAAACTGTCCTGTTTTTTTCTCACTGCATTGCATCATTATGGAAATGTGTAGAAAAAGGACTTGGGAAAAAAAAAAGTCCGCTTTTGGTACAAAGTTTCGTGAATTCCAGTCAGGTCAGATTCTTCTGAATGAGCTGCACAGTGTTCTGTAGGCTACAAGGCTCTTTGTGGCCATCCCTCGGCATGCATCACATCTACCCCAAGATCCCCGCCACGCTCTCTGTAAAATCATTATTTAGTCCTTTTGTAAGCAAGCAGTGTCCCTGATCACAAATTAATCTTTCATATGTTTCCAAGATCTAGCCTTCTGTAATCCCATCTGTATGAGACACAACAAAGCACAGCAAAAGAGAGCTCCTATGAATTATTCATTCATTTCTCATGAAAGGCTTTCGTTATGTCTGTCATGTTTCACTCTTGCAGGGGAAAATCCATTGATCCTTGCCTTTTACTCTGACGAGAACAAACAAGCAACATCTCATGGCAGTGCATTATCTCACACCCCAACGAACAGATCTGAGAAAATGCACATGGAAATCAGCGGGTGTACAATATGCATGTGTGCATAATGAGCACACACACATTATAAATGTTCACTCAAACGTACTGTACTGTATGCACACACCACATTAAACATATAGTACATGCTCTCGTCTAATAGCCGCGAGTGCAACCTCAGGGAAAAATGCATGAAACGGAACACGGTGAGGCACAGTGGATTAAGTTGCATGCTCCTCGCCCGTAATCATTTATCTCCAGCGGTATTGTAATCTAATGGGCACCCGTCTTCTTTTAGACAAGTCGCCCCCATAATTCAGCGCAACGGAATGGAGAAAACAGCATTGTTAACAAGAAAAGGCTTTAAATCACAAGCGCGGAGTACATTTCCAGTGAAATATTAATGTGGAAAGTGTGTTTGTGTACAGGGAACAAAGGCCAGAGTGTTGTACATCAATGGGCTGACAGTGCTGCAGGCTCCACAGACCAGGCTCTGCTTACTCCAACCAAAGGGAGCGTGTGTGTGTGTGTGTGTGTGTGTGTGTGTGTGTGTGTGTGTGTGTGTGTGTGTGTGTGTGTGTGTGTGTGTGTGTGTGTGTGTGTGTGTGTGTGTGTGTGTGTGTGTGTGTGTGTGTGTGTGTGTGTGTGTGTGTAAGAGCGTGAGTGGTGGCTGGGGTGGTCATTTATAATGTATGGGCCTACTGGAGCGTGAGGTGTTGGGTCTGTTCGGGCCTCTGTGCATACCTCACTGTGTGTGGCTGGGTTTCACCTAGCTCTGAACACTTGCTTTATTTACTTTAAAAGCTTCCCTCTGGAGGAGCCTTGTTTGGAAACTTGGGGCCTGGATGGCCAAGACAGATCCAATTCACTAATACTCCCACCCCCCCTTGCTTTCCCAATCATGAGCCTATCGCCTTACAGGATTGGGAGCAGGCACAACTCTCCCTTTGAAAGTCAGAGAGGCTTGTAGCCACATTAGTGTCTTGTTACCTGGAATGTAATGAGGTTAGTCAGGGGTTTGTCTGAAGGGGTGCACTGGTAATACTCTTGGCTCCAAGGTCAGTGGAATCTAACTGGATCCTATTATGAGCCACAAAGAGGCTTCATCTCCATTCACAATTATGAAAGGCCAGGCTAGAGCTAAACATGAGTTTGATCAATGAAAATTCAACAGCAGAAAGTATTACACACATAAAAATTGTTTCAATTATTTACATGGGTATTTGCCGATATGGTTCTGCTCCTGTGATGCCCCTCAACAAATGTACATAAGCATTGTGTCTGGGTAGCGGCAAGTCGTGCAAGTACTGGGAGCTGATGGTAGGTGTTGCGCTCCACCTCAGCAATCCATCTCCCAGTGGTCTAGAGCGTTTTCGGCTGATACCGACAAAAAGCCTCTTCGACCTACTTACTTACTTAAGCATGACACAGACTTGACTACTAAGGCATCACTCCCCCTTAGGCCAGAGCCTAAATATACACAACTACTAAATATAGTATACATTTGAGCCCACATAATGAACATAACATTAAATACTAAACACTGGAGGGGGAGTTTGATCGTGGTGATATCAGGCAATTGATTCATCTTTTTGATTGAATACTTTATTGTCTCCGCCAGGCCGAAAGGCATGGCGAGAGAGTATGTTTTACCCCCTGTCTGTCCGTCCGTCCGTTTGTGTGTCCGTTTGTGTGTCCGTCCGTCCATCTGTCTGTGAGCAGCTAATCTCAGGCACCGTTGGCCCGGTCGCTGTGAAACTGTGCACGCACACTCCCTGGATGCCAATTCAGAACCTCTGCCCCAAATCTTTCACATGGGCCTGTTATAGTGCCACCAGGAGGCCGATTTGTGCAAAACCCTTTTACTCCTACAGATTTTATCCAAACGTCATGCAAATCGGTACACAGTATCTCTATAGTCATGTGATCAACACGGATCTGTCCGAGTGTCCATAGTCCATCCTCATTGGCTAAGGTTGGCTTCCAAAATTTGCAGGATTGGTCCGTTTTGAACAAAATGCCTCAAATCATGAACGCTTTCCGTGCAATTCCACACGCAAATTCCCATTAGGCCGAGGAAGAAATGCCAGCCTTTTCACATTGGCCTGTTATAGCGCCACCAGCAGGTCTAATTTAGCAAAACACATTTTTAGAACAAAATGCCTCAAATCATGAATGCAAGGTCTGATTGCCGTGAAAGGCCTAAGAATAAATGGCACCCTTTTCACATTGGCCTATTATAGCGCCACCGGGAGGCCACAATAACCTACCTAACCTGGCGGAGACCTGTGCTCCGAGGAGCACTTTTTCTAGTTAACTATGTTTTTTAACAGTACGGCAGTACAGTCAAAAAAGCTCTGCTAAGAGGATAACACAAAAAGCCCCGGGGGCTTGTTGTACAATACATACAACACATTACGGTATTATCGGTAACAACACCAATAGCAGCAAAATATATATTTACAGAGAAAAGAGGGATGGGGTGGGGGCCAGAGGATGCCGCTCTCATGTGGCTCCTTCCGTGAAGCTTGCTGAGGGAGTGTGTTGTTTGGCTCTCTGGGGGCAATTGTACTTTGAGGACAGCCATGTTTTAGGTCAGATTTAAGTGTGGATAGGGAATCGAGATCTTTAATGGCCGTTGGTACAGCATTCTACGTTTTGATCGCACCATAGTAGAATGCATTTTCCCCCGTGTTTGAGCCGAATCCAGGGGAAACAAGGTCAGAGGATGCCCATGGGCATCTCTCATTCTAAAGAAGTAGTTATACTGTAGGTACATGGACACTGTTCCTAAAATGGGGAATCCTACACTACAGGATTGCATTAACATTATCAGGTGTTTTAATTGAGGGTTCGAGGCCTATAGGCTCGAAGCCTCTTTGCATCTCTTGGCAATCACTATTCTTCCGCCGTTTTTTCTGTCCTGGCCTAACCGTGTGGTCACTTTTTACGAAAATCGGCAAAATGGTAAAGGGCTATGCCAAACGGCCAAGGCACGAAACTCACAACCATTGACTTTTTGGGAAGATTTTGGGACCTCAAAAAAACACTTTCACCTAGAAACTCCAACTCCAAAATCTTGCTCAGTGACACCTCAACATGTGTCCTGGCCTGGAATCAAACCTGAATCGACCAGAGCCTCTGGATCCCTCAGGTAAGCTCACTGACCACTCAGCTATGGTCGAGTACTGCACACCACTGAGTTATTTTTATATAATATTTATATTGTTTCTCTGTTATTACTAGCGGTGGTGGAAAAGGTAGTCACATTGTGTACTTACGTAAATAGTAGCACACAATGTAGAAATAATTGCAGTGGAGCACGTCTTGCTCAGGATCATGCTGCAGCAATCGGGTCTTGAACCTGTAACTTTCGGCTCACTATGCAGCCACTCTATCCATTCACCTACAGCTGTTTCTATGATATCTATGGATCTAAAACAATTTCATGTCTAGGCCCAGTGACTGGACTCTAGTTTAACTAGAGTCCAATAATGATTATTATTATTATAACTAGTAGTTATAATAATAATAATCATTATTATTATTAGTGTTGTTGTTGTTGCTGTTGTTATTGTTGTGTGATACTTGACTATGTAGAGATAACAGAGAAGCTTGCTGGGTAAGAAGACTGCCGTTGCTGCCTACTCCCTGCCTGTCAGCACAAAGTGTGGATGAGCTTGTGCCCCATTCTCTCTGCTGTTAATCCTGCCTGTTCTGCTTTGTCAAAGCTGCTGTTTGAACAATGGAGCTGTCTTCTTGTCTGCTAATTTAGGAACAAACATTTGCCCGCGTAGCAAACAAGCTCTCCCAGGAAGTGCTATTAATAGGATAATTAAGCAGACGGTAATGAGCAGGATTACTGCTAATTATGACAAGATTTGTTTTGGCATTTGCCTGAGAGGCAGCCGAGTGTTAAAGTCTGCACAGGAGTTCATCACTACACAGAATGAGCAGGCACCTGAGTAAACAGACTGGGACTCACTGGGGGTATGGGTGTGCGTGTGTGCGTGTGTGTGTGTGTGTGTGTGTGTGTGTGTGTGTGTGTGTGTGTGTGTGTGTGTGTGTGTGTGTGTGTGTGTGTGTGTGTGTGTGTGTGTGTGTGTGTGTGTGTGTGTGTGTATTTGTATATGAGGCGGAGAGAGGCAGAGGGGAGATAACAGAAAATCTACAACAGGCCCAGAGGTGCTGCCATAGCAGAGCTATCACTTTGCAACAAGGTCAGTCCAACCTGACCTCTCCCACTGTTGGATGAGTCTACAGAAAGCAGCCATCTTGGGAGAGACATGGTCATATGAGGTTTGGTGCTGCAGTATGTTAGAATAAAAATAAAACAGTACTCATTTATATTGCAACAAGGTCATTCAAACTGAAGCCGCAATTTAGCAGTTTGACTTTGGATTAAAATGTTGGTCGAGTTAATTTCAGTTATTTGCCAGTTAATTCTATTCCAGGGTGTTGTTGACATTCTCTCAGAGGACTAGAGAGTAAATTAAACAGTTTCCAAGAAAATTATCTGGCAGATAACAAGCAAAAGTGTTTGAAAAGCTTTGGGTGACTTGGATTCATTCGTCAAAGGTGAAGCCTTAAGATTCAATCAAAAAGAGACAACAAACAAGCGCGGTTGAGGTGAGGGCGAATCTTAATGCGATTGCAGCTAAAGCCCAGACAGTGAGCCGCCTCCATTAAAGCATGCCACAGGGCCCAGCAGCTCTAGATAAGACAGCTGAGTCTGGGATTTAGAGCTTTGGCTTATCGTCATCTTCACACCACTGTCTCACCCAGCGCATGGACCGTGGCCTCAAATCCTCTCGGACTGAGAAACAAATTTGTGTCCTTGGGTTGTAAGAAGGAGGCCAGGGTGCGAACAGGTGGGTTAATGGGGCTCGGCCCCAACACTCCGTCATCTAGGACCCTTGTCTCTCAGCCTCCCCCCAAATATTGACACCGGCTTTGGCACGTCGAAGACTTTTCATTTACTGGCAGAAGCTGGGATGAGATTATGGCGCGAGCTGTGCAAAGTACTGTTTCAGAAATAAAATTGCTTTTATTCCACCCAACATGTGTTCAGTGAGATTAAGGCGTAATCTTACGATGTTTAATAAGAGCCCGTTTGTGGCCTGCTGGCTGAGACTGAAAAGTGGAGCATGCCTGCTCTACTGCAAATCCTGTTTATTGAATTATAAAGAACCTTAAAGGCTGAGGAATGTGACTCAATGTACGCTGTAGCATATTTTGTGGTATAGTCATGTCAAAGCAGAAGATCAAGGAGCGTACAAAGTGTTCAAAGAAGTTGGACAATTCATAAAATTGTCTTTGACTGCATTAGCATTACAATATTTTCAGTGAAAGAATAATTTCAATTCTGACAATCAATGAATTAGAAAATAGGAAAATGACTAACAAACACAATGCAGGGTTACTATCGCGTAGCCTACTATCTAGGTGCATAACATGCATAACGGATACTACATGTCATGATTCATATCTCAATATCTGTGAATTTGATTAAGGTTCACCACAAAGTGATATAATGACAGAACAGAACATTGCTCCACTGCTACAATTCCAACCCTGCTTTAGTCTCAGACATAAGGCCATATTGGAAATCCCTAACCTCAATTTATGTAATCCAAAGCCCTTGCATGAACTTCAGCTTGAGCTGTGGCTTTCAAGAGGTATTTGGAAGTTAAAGTCTCAGATCAGATTTGGACAGATTAGAATTAGGAGTTGGAAGTCTGGGAGGGGTGGATATGAGGATTTGCAGTGTTCCACGAGACAGCCTTGTCAGTGATAAGTTATACTGAGCTATGGGTAAGAGGATTGCCTGGACTAATCCGAATCAAAAGACATACCATGTGAATTACATCCCGAAACAGGTTCGCTTACACAGATTAGGAGCCTGCATGTAAATCCTGTCATACTCTACTTGGCGCAGGAAGGATGAGTCTGAAAGAACAAACAACATCTGCTTCGTGCCCTCGCCTGCAAACAGTGGCACAGGGTTGGTTACCCAAACTGTCGTTTGTCGTGATTACAGCCGCTTTTCTCCTGTTCTTCAGATGATTAGATATCCATTGATGAGGCAATCTGGGCCAGGCAGGCACACTAATTATTCACAACACATCTAAGAAAGTGCTTATACTAATGGCTGTGAATAACCCATTCCTCGTGAGCTGACACCCATAGACACCGCCTGCCTGCCTACTCCCTCCCACCCTCTTCCAAAAGCCTCCCTCCCACCCAGAATCTCTCCCTCCCACCAGCACTAAGCTCTAGTTCAATGAAGCATTTATTCCTCTTCCTGTTTGACATGAGTGATTCTATCATGGCATCTGGCAGCAAGTGCTGTAATACAAGGCTTTCTGTTGAGACGTCAAAGAATGTTACACTCTCACCGTGGTGAGAAAAAAAATTGCTTACATTTTTCTCTCTGCTTTTTTTTTTTCTTTTCTGAACAAACAAGACTTGTATCCCTGGCCCAGAAATGCTTCAAAGAGCACATGTCTGCTGGGACTGGCTCAGAAATTTAGAGCAGTGTTGGCTCCTTAGCTTTGCATTTCAGCCAGAGCTCGCTCATAAGAGGGCTGGAGAAATCTGGGCAGATCTGTAAACCAAGGGGATTGGAGACAGTGTGAGGTTCAACCACCCTCCTCACTGCAACAGCTATGGGCGACTGTGGGCAGAGGCACGTTGCCGCAATAAAAACTGCAATCTATCCGCCACTGCCCATTGGTCGGCTATTTCATAGACTCTGAATCGTGGGTGCTCATTGATGTGGGTAATCAGACACAGTGAACCCAGAAGTCAGTGCGTTACTCAGATCCGCAAGTGTATTCTACTGATAAAAACTGATGAATAATAACTTCACTGATAAATAGAATTTTAAGCCCCCACAAATCTGTTGGTCCTCCATGTGTAAAAGGCAGGTATGCCATGGTAATTACCCTACACATCAAGCCATTGTGTAGAATACAGCAAGAAAAAAGGTATTTGCTCTCGGATTGAATGGATGTAAAGGCTTCAGGGCACGGCACAAATGGAAAGCATGGAGAGGAAAGCGCCAGAGCCCCAAATAAGAAAAACCATCAAGCAGTGGTGCACAAACTGTCTGCAGCGCTATGAAGCATGCCGAATAGAGGTTTCTCTCGCTGCAGTATAACGGCTCATAAAGCCGCAAATGGTATTTCCGCTCCATTCAGTCTCGGGGCCAGGTTCCAAGCAGCTCCTCAATGACGGAATTGAACCCATTAGCAATCGATTAAAGAACCAGCAGGCAGTCACCACTCCGCCTGCGGGGAGGGAACGGGTGGGGACGTCTGGTGAGGGAAAGGGTGGGGGCCTGTTGGCCAGCCAGACTCCTGGGGATTGAGGTCCAAATCTTTGTTTATGTAGAAGTAGTGGTGAGCACTTTAACCTCAGATCCCACCCCTGTGGAGCAGATTAAGACAGTCAGCTGGTGAGTAGGGGGGGCATACCAACCCTTGACTGACACATGAGTCAAGGGTTGGTATGCCCCACTGCACTCTGCACAGCCTGATATAAGACAGGACCCACAGGACACACCCGCAACCACCCCAAGAGGTCATGGGTTACCAATATGATAGGCATATTCATAAGTCCTATCGAGTGGTCTAGCCATGGGTGTTTACCCAGGCCCATGCGATATGAATGATGAACAATTTGACCTTTGGAAACGGATTAGAATTTCAATCAAGTGACCACCGACTGATCCATAAAACTATATAACAAGTATGTTATGTCATTGTCTCAGGCGCAAAAAAAATGTATACATCGCACTGCCAAGATAATTACAAATCCTTGTGGCATAGAGTGAACATATCCGTATTGAGATTTGGATAAGTCAATAATCACTTTATTTATCTGATCCCACTTTCCTTATTCCTATATTATATATGCACTGCACATGGCAGCCTGTCAGCTTCTACTCTTGGCGCCGACCTTTATCTACGCGAGCCTCATAACTGACATTTTCAATTACACTGCAAACAACTTATCAATATGCATGGATTTCCCAGCCAATATCAAGGCAAACAGAGTCGTTTGGAGAGCCGAGTCTGTCAGGGGAGAGAAATAGGGCAGACATGTCAAGGTCAGGATTTTGTTAATGAGGGACGGGCCGCTGAATAATTGAATGGGCTGAGCAGTATCGACTGCTCAAGCAGAAGCGTTTAAAGCGCTGGCGATCGTTAAGGAAAATCCTCCCAGCACTTTATGTTCCATGGCAGTAATTTATGCACGGGCATCCAAGCGGGTGCCCTATGGTTCACAGCGCCGAATGCACAAAGCAATGAGTGGATTAGTCGAGCACACTTTAGAAACAGCAGCCAAGCGTGCAAGTCATTCCTGTGGATGAAGTGATGGCTCTGGCAGTGCAATTATTCAGCTGTGCATTTTAAACACACAGACAAATGGTAAAGAGAAATTCCTTAAAAATCTACCCGGTGTAGCTGCCAAGAACACAGAAAAGCACTGAGGAACATGCACATGGTGTTGTAATAAGCTGAAGCTGTTTGAAATGTTAACAATTATTGTACACTTGAATAATGTAATGGTTGCAGTGTTAGTAGAAGCAGGTCTGCCAGAGGGAGGTGAGTGCATGTGCACTCTGTAAATGAGTTCCAAGAGAAAACTAATCTGATGGCCCAGTCCTGCTAAACTGATGACATCAGCTGGTGTGTCAGATTCCCTGGCAAACGCAATTGTTGCCAACTATCCACTGCAGTGTGATATTTGGCTATAGAAAAAGGATGAGGATAGTCAGATGAAATCACCAGCTGTAAATGCATGTAAATAAGCTCAGTAATACTACTGTAGCCCACCCACACCCCCTGCTCTTGTTTTTAGCACAATCTCAGCCATTTATAATCTGCACCGAGGGCTGCTCAAGCTGTTATTGCAACAACATACTAGACCAATTCTCAGCCCTAAAGCATCCACCCGCCTCTCTCTCTCTGCAGGGTGGGAACTTTGTGTGTGTGTGTCAGTGTGTGTGTGTGTGTGTGTGTGTGTGTGTGAGTGTGTCAGTGTCTGTGTGTCTGTGTGTCTGTGTGTGTGTGTGTGTGTGTGTGTGTGTGTGTGTGTGTGTGTGTGTGTGTGTGTGTACGCGCGTGCATGCAGGCGTGCGTACATACGTACGTGCGTGTATGCAGAGGGGGACGGGGGATGGGGTGGGGGTTTGCTGCTTCTAATCCCTCTATGTAATTACTGCTCCCTGCAACAGCCAGACCATCTCTCTGTAAATCAGATTAGCTGACCTAAATCGCTCTCGTTCCCCTCCACCCCATCAAACAATTCCTTATCTCCACCCAGAAAGCTAAACAACACTGAGACACCACTCCTCCAGCCTCCAGCCTTCCCCAGAAGACATGGCCTGTTTATTTGATCAACGCCGGAAAGCAAACAGTTTCTCCATGATACACAAACAGGCTGGCCCGGGCCGGGCTGGGCCAGGCTGGGCTGGGCCTGCTGGGTGGCCATAGAGCATGGGCTGAGGACATGCAGATAACCACCCCTGTCACGTCCACCATGTCCATTAAAAGGGGGGAGGGTGGTTGGAGGCAGAGACACAGTGTGAATAATGATATTGCTCAATGCACAGTAAATAAAGGTCACCCAGCATCATAGAGATGTATTACGCCTCTCCGTGCTCCCTCCTTCCCATCCAATTTAGTTCTCAGGTCATACATTTACAACTCGGGAGAGAGGAGGAGGAGGAGTTATAGAGAGGAAACGCTGCTCTTCACCGGGAATAGAGACAGGCTAAAGTAAAGAGGGGGAACAAATGAGGTCTGTGATCCTGCCTCCCCCTCCCCCTCCAGCCCCAATCAGGCTGAACCGCTGCTCTCAGTGCGACAGCCAGGCCTTTGTTGCCATCTGAATGGAGGTTAAATATCCCTCGAAATCAGAGCTCTTTGGCTTTCTGGATGCATAGTCAGAGCCCTGGTGCCTTTCACATGCTAATGCTCGTGTTTTTTTTATTTCCTTTGTAACCATGGTTAGACAGCGGTATCACGCTGAAGGGCGATGAATAAAGCTGGTGAATTTGGGTTTTTCTCAGCTTATATTGCTCCCGCTTTCTCTCTGCTCTTTCTCCCATCCCTCCCTCCCTCCTTCTTTCCCCTCTCTCCCTCTTTCCTCTCTCCCTTTTATCGCCATCTCTTCGAGCCAGGCCACATTCCATCCCCCCTCCTGCAGGGTTTTTAAGAAAGCACAGATGGTCTCTGCTGACCCGCTATTCATCATTGTGTCAAAAGCTTTGTCAGAGTGATGCTTCTCAACAACAAGCCGAACAATTTTTATTTGTTTCTATTGACGTGGCCCGTTAATTCCGCAGACGTCTCATTAGGCTTAAACCAGCAATTAATTTCTTTTGTTCTCATTAAAGGGCTAATTCTACACATGAAAACCGTGCTGACAATGAGTGCCGCTCAGAAACGCCGATCGGAGCCAGACAGTGCCGCTCTCGCCACAGCCGCTGGAGCGTGAAGCAGACAGGTAGAGAGGGAGAAAATTGAAGAGCAGGAGGAGGGGGGGGGGAACAAGGAGATAGGAGGTGGGGGGAGGAGGGGTTGAGTGAGGGGAGAGAGGAGGGGAGCCATGACAAAAGCCTCTGTTAATTTGTAGATGCCCTTAACACTAGGCATGGATGGCAACTCATTAACTGCTCGCACATGGGTTTTTTTTCCAGTCGGGGGATCAAGTGGCCCTCAGGAGTAAAGGTTGCAATCATCTGTTGGTGGCAGCAGCCAGTACTCAGCACTGAATAACAACGAAAATAAAAATGATAGCAGAATAAATCAAAATACAAATGGGAGCATGGGGGTGGGGTGGAAAAAATAAAGGAAAGGAAAGCGCTGTCTGGGAACCAAGGCAGTAATTTTTCTATTGGAAGCGCGTTCACAAAAACTATCTTGTGCCTGCACTCCATTATGGCAGTGCAAGCTGTCATTACGGCTGAGGATATACGGGAGCCTCGTAATATCCAGAGATTGGTAGTTTGTTAGACAGGACTGTACAATTTGCTGCAGCCTTGAAGCATCCTTGAGCCTCTCTTGACGATTTACCGAGGGAATTGCCGGAGCGTTGCCTTTTGTCTGCTGGAGACACAGGGGCAATTATCCAGCCTCCTGTAATGTTTCCCTGACTTTAATCTCCTGGCTGAGAGCGGAAAGCAGAATGGGCTAAGGTTTCAGAGTGCCTCTGGGTTCTATTAACACACAACTGCTGTTCCTGCTCAGGCCAGGCAGCCGAGAGAAGGCTGCAATCTGACAGGCAGGCCTCTCCTGGGCCTTTAGGGGAGAAAACATGATTATGTCATAATATATTTTCGAAAAGAGATCCATTTGAAAGATTGCTCCTCTGTCTTTTCAATCTAACATGGCTCTGCTTTTGTCAGGCACAGAGGGAGTACTGTGAATGACAGATGCTTCAATGAACCAAGTAGGACGGGAAAGGCAGTTTTTTTTGTGTCTTAGCTAGAAAACATACAAAATGCTGGAGGTAGGTACAAAAAAGAAAATCCTATTTCATGTGCAATTTGCAGTGCCCTGTATGTTTCTACAGTAGGTTTCCTTAAATGTTGTTCTTACAGAAGCATTCCCAAACATATAGATGACTCATGAAAAGTAAAATGGCTTTTGGATACGAAAACATTAGTAATGAACATACTACCCATGACATTAATGGTCCAAACAATATATTTTAGATCAAAGGTATGAGTGCTTCTTTGCTTGAGGTCCTTTGGGCATCACTGTTCCAAGCGCATATATTTCAGTTTCAAGGATGGCACTTTAGTTTTCAGTGTATTTGCACAGCTCTCCAGGATAGACATCACACACCCACTCCATCCACCTCTGGGTTCAAGAGCTACCCTAAAAAAAGCCAAGCGCCGACGAGGATGGGCAATTTTGTGATCAAAGTGCACCCCTCTCAGTGTGCACTTTCCACCATACTCCAGTGACGACCACTGGAGACTACAACATCATCAAAAGAAAAAGAAAACATCTCATTGAGAAGAGAGAGAAGGGTCCACTGTTCCCTTAAATTAAAGCAAGAGAGACACTGAGCCAACTAGGGTTAATTGAGTAATAATGATCTCTCAGGTGTTCAGTGATATTGTCCTACTTAGCAATCTCTGGTAACACAGAAGAAGAAAGTAACCTGTGAAGATTCTTGGCCCAGATCCAGAAGCTTATTTATAGTAAAATAGTAAAAATATAAATAAATCAGAGTAAACACAGGCAGAGGAAGGGGCCAAGGGGAGATTCCAGCTCCAACCACTTGAGCACAATACCACCATTTCCTTTCGTAATTAGTCGTGTAGCTTTTACACCTCCAGCTGTGCCTAAATCAAAGAACTTGTGTGGAAATATAATTAACATGTTAGCATAATGCATATAATAAGAGTTCTTGTAGTTGTCTTGATCTTGACATCAAAGAGCACGCTGCTTCTTGCTCAGGACGTAAGTATCACAATAATCTAATTACTGTTGATATTGAATTACTGGAGTCTTCTGTAGATATTTGGAATGGACACAAAGGAAGGTCCTGACAGTGAGTTGACTTTCTAAATTTATCTATGGAAAACAGGCAATACCGAAAAGGCATACACAGGAAGCATGGTGAAACAACATCCTGATAATGTGCGGGACAGATCTGGAGGAATGGCGCTTTGTCAGCCTTCGAGCACCCCTCTCATCTCCCCATTTGTGGAGAGACAAACCTGCCTGCCGCAGACAGTTCCTTGACCTCAATATCTAAAATGGCAGCCACTCTATTACCGTACCTGTGTCCTCTGACTAAGCTCAGAGACTCGACAAGGGTGAACTGCGACATCAAGCTCTAATGTAAAAGGTCTTGTGGACATCAGTAGTCTGAGCACAATAGCAACAGCAGCAGCAGCAACAGCAACGAAGGCCGAGTCAGAAGCTGCAATCCAGCCTAATCCAAATGAATCCAGGACTCCCAGGCTTGTTCATCCTGGTTGGAGGGTGATGACTGCTTTGCCGGGGTGCTTATCTGCCGGCGGTGGTCGGCGGGTGTACAGGCCCTGTGTTATCGGGGCTCAGCTTGCTTGGGGATTGGAGGGCCCGTGGAAAGTAAACATAGAACCTGTCCTCTGCTTATCTCTCCCAGGAGAGAGAGAGAGAGAGCGTGTGTGCATGCGAGAGAGAAAGAGAAAGGGAGAGGAAAAACTCGTTTCCATGGCAACCTCCTCCCTTAACCCGCACCACCCCACTCCTCCCCTCCCCTCCGGAGGAGAGCCCTGGTGGTCTTTGTGTAATGCGATTCCACTAGAATGCACTGTGGATTAGAGCAGCACTGCCTTCAGGCCCTAGGCAGGGCAACAGTAAAGACATTATTACCCAGATCAAACGCTGTAATCACTCGGCACTGGGGGCTTTCACATCCATTGCAGATAAAACCCAGCACTGGCAATGCTCAGGTGATTAGGGGATTATTATTCTGCATTTCAGCATGGTGCCAGTCCCTTTGCTGTGAAAAAAAAGAAGAAAAAAAGGGCCCTGATTCTCCATTTGATGGATGGGGGAGTGAAACACAGTATACCAGCCAAAATGAACCAGCCAGACTTCTGGTGGACGGAGATCAATGCCTGGCAGCTAAAACTAAGAAAGCCTATTCAGTCAGGGGGGTGGATGTGCTCACCCCTACATTTTGGCATTATGGAACCCCTGATCCTCTGTAATGTCTTTTGAGTCTTGCTCAAGCAGTCTAAGCAGAATTAGAGGACGGGTTAGGTTCTTATGTTCAGAGCTGCTGTAAAACACTTAGGCCACTCTAGCATCTTATGCTGGCACTGTGGCCACCCCTAAATAGAGCCAGGGCAGCGCCAGGCCTTTCACATGAGAACCTGCTGAAAGCTCTCCACTGAGAGGTGGATGAGCGGAAGGCGAGACAATGACCCCTCAGTGTTCAGCGACAGACCCCGAGAGCCACAACCTTTCATCTCCAGATATTCCAGTGTTTGATTAAGTGAAGAGGAAAAAAATTCAGGCTCGAGCAAGGAGCTCGGCCTTACAAACGGTCTCAGGAAGTGCACACTTCAGGGATGTGGGAAAAGAAAGACTATAGCCTGTAACAAATGAGCCCGTGAGAGCGGAGCACCGTGGTTGGCTCCACGCTGAAAGCATCCGGCCTTGCTTTTATAATCCAACAACAACATCTCTGAAGTGGTGGCCCGGGCCGTGTGAGGGGCTCGCAGCTTCAGGGACAGAGTCCTAAGAGCCTCAGACTTTGGAGTGGAGGGACAGGGCCATTCATCTCAACCCACCCAAAAGCACTCAACTGCCAAAAGACCACTCAAGAGGGCTGGAGAGCAAAGGGTTTGCGTCACGCACCTGAAGTGGCACAGCATACAGCCCCGGCGTATTGTATCACTGTTCAACTTCAATATGACCACACAACATACAGACAGAATAAAAGTAGTAACAGAATCAACCACAAGTGCACAGGGCTGCTGCCCACTGATCCAAGTTCATACGTCAAATATTAATGGGATGCTCTGTAATTTCATAGGAAAAGCCATTGCTAGCTGTGTCCCCATACTACTCCAAGGCCGCATAAAGAAGGACTTCCACCAGAATTCCTTCCTGGGTCCTCACAGGGAAGTCGTCAACTCCTATCTGGACGTATTTGCATCCATTTACCGTTGTAGTTCCATTTAATGTACATCGGTACGGAGAGCATGAGGAGTGCGAGGCAGAGCCCTCCCCGGTTGCCGTTTTCAGAAGAGCAAAGTAAGGATGAACACATTAATTCAGTTGACAACCCCCCCACACAAACATGGCTTGCCCTTACAGTCATTACAGGCACACTAAAACCCCACAGCTTTGTTTCCACATGTCCCATCCCTCACTCTGAGAAGAGAACACGCCAACTTTAATCTGTCAGTCTACAGCCAAAATGTCAGCCTTTCCAAGCCACATGGTGCAGCAGTACACCTGTGCTGCACCACAGAAATTCAGTCAAAAAGAGGGTTTCTTTTTTAATATAAAAACAGTTTATTGAAATATCAACAACTGTACAATCCTTGGTGACGATGACATGTGTTTTGCTACATGGTCTGAAGTGAGAGTCCATTTCAGTCTATGACAGCAGAGAACAGTGATCGGATATCAATGTAAGTACGGAAGAAAATTTGAGCATACCCAAACACATAGAATGTGGTCATGACTTTGACTGCCACCAGTGTGAGTAACCGTGAAAAAGCCTTTGCATATCAGTCACAGATAGTCAAAAGAGAAGGGCAATGATTAACTCTTACAGATCGATGGCTAACGGTGAACACTTTTGTTGCGGAGCACACACATATTCATAATCCTTAAGAGCCAACAGTGATAGAAACCGAGGCGCCATCTGCTTGTCCACCAAGTCCAAACCCACCCCCCTCCAGATGAGCTGCCATTTGATCCATCTTTGCTGTCATTAAAAGCAGCCAATGTTCTGGGATAAACCCTGCATTTCAGAGACGAATTAAAAAGGTCATATTTTAGGGGAGGGAAAGAGGCTCTGACGGCTGTGATTCCTCTCCCGTCCCTCGTACTCCCATGTAGTCAGAGGAAATGGACATCTCCCAGAATGCTCCACTGCTAAAATCCCAAACGGAGAAATTGTGTTCTAGCAAATTGTGGAGGAGGAGAAAAAGCCATTTTCAGGGAGAGAAGGGGGGAAAAATTGCCTCCGAATTAGATTTCCGAAAAGGTCATCCTGGACAACGAACATGAAAAAAGGCAGAGGGGGAAAAAACTGAAATAGAATATCCTCTTACAAAGTTCTAATCTAATTTCCATTCCCCAGTGGGGACAGAAAATCAAGGAGAACAAGAAAGAACCATCACAAGCGTAACTGGACACCAAAATATAAATCTATAAAAGGCCTTTTATTACTCCATTATGTACACTTTACACAGGACCTCCAGGGAGAAGCTCCAGAGTGAAGCGCCGCTTCTACTTGCGTCACGGAACCTTCATCTCCACGTTAAAAAGACAAAAAAAAAAAGGAAATATCCGACAAAACAGGAAAAAAAAAAACAGCAAGACAATATTTTCTTCTCTGAGTGTGTGGAAAACCACACTCACTGTACAAGTGTTAGTTGTATGAATGACGGTTGAGGGCGGAACCGGAGGAACGCGGCACCCATAGACACAACGGTACCGACATGCGATACAGTCTGGCGCAGCCCAGTCCAGTTCAGCCCCAAACTGCGAAAATCCAGCCGGGTGGGTAACATCCATGCTGTCGTTGTGTGAGGAAGGGTAGATGAAGCTGCGTCGTGTTCCTGAGCATCGAGCATGCTCCCGAGTTCAACGACCAGTGAGTCCTAATAGATCACTTCATACACGGTGGCCTTCTTGTCACCGGAGCCCGTCACAATATACTTGTCATCCGCGGAGATGTCACAGCTCAGGACGGACGAGGATTCCTTGGACTGTTTTAAAAAAAGAGAGAGACAAACATATGTTATGTAAGGCTGGCTGGGGACAGAATGCAGAAACGGAAAGGCACAGTTACAGGCTACAGTATATATACTGCACATCTTTTTATGGTAAAGGGCAACATTATGGTCACATGACCTTCCTCAGGAATGGCTAGGGAAGAGACTGTGTAGTTTTTATGAGAAAAAGAAAAACGACAGTTCAGTCCTGGTGGCAGGCAGCGTGATGAACTACATTTGAGGTTAAGTGGCGCAGAACAGCTGACTACAGGGCTAGATGAGATTCTAATGACATCAAATTCTGGCCCGGTGCCCCTCAGGAAAAAAAAGAGAGTTCTTTGTCAGGTCAATATTTCAGGTTCGGTTTTCACTGATAGGAGAGCCCTGTCAGACAGCGGTCGCCGTGTCCTTCCTCTCAGAGAGACTAGCTGTGCATACGTTTGGACCGGCTGCAGACGAAGCGTATTGATCTGCATACCTGGAATATGCTGGCGCCATAAGGAGTCCTCCAAGCATTCAGCAGATTGTCCTTCCCAGTGCTTACGAACCATTTACCTGCGGAGCAAAAGAGCAATAGAATCAGTCTACCTTGAATGAGGCAGCAATGGAAATGGAAAAAAGGCCCTTCAAATAATGACCTTGCCAAGACACACAAAGCAAGCACTCAGGTTATAAAAAGGGCACTGCAGTATTACCGTCAAATCAGCTATAAAAGGGCTATGGTACCCTCGCTGTATAGTAAAGTCAGCGATTTGTGTGTATTTGTGTGCGTGTGTATACAGTATGTGTGTGTGAAATCATAGTACCGCAGTAGGCGAACTTGAGGGAGAGGACACAGCTTTCGTGCAAGTGGAGCTGATATTTGTCAGGCTTAGTGTGGTGGAGCACCTCCACGTTGCTGCTCTCCATGCCCACAGCCAACCACTCACCAGTCGGGCAGTAGCCCAGAGAGAAGATCTGTGAAAGGGTAACACGTAAGTGACTGCATGACTTGAATCCAGTTCAAACTGGCATCGACAGTTGAGTATGCAAAGGGCATTTTTGTTTTCAATTAATTAATTTGTTCCATCATACATTTAGGTTCATTCTATGGTAGCGGGTTGTACCTGTGAGGTGAAGTCATGCTGCTGCAGCTGTCGACCCTCTCTCAGATCCCAGGAGCGGACGGTGTTGTCAAGACCGCCCGTCCACAGTTTGGTGCCGTCGTGGGAGATATCAATGCAGCTCGCGCCATCCGTATGGCCCTGGAATTGCCTGCAATACAGATTATAAGAAAGAGCTGTAAACATTCCTGAAGCGAACATCCCTGGTTCACATCCCTGGTTCCCTGGACAACTCATGAATGGATAAAGACAACTCATGAAGGATAAGATATTTTTATTGAATATAAAATGAGCAATATATTTATTATGGTTTGGCAATGAATTGGATCTGCTTGTAGGTACTCTGATAAAGCGCATCTCCCAACCACAGGGACTCCGAATCCCCCGTACATAAACAGAAGATCCAAAACGACAGGTGGTAGCTGGGGTGGTGGAGGGTGAGCAGCAATTCTTTAGCAAGACAGCAGTGGTGAGAGCAGCAGCATCAGCAGCAGCAAAAGCAAGCAGGAATGAGTAGTGCAAACCTCCAGTTAAATAGAGCGGTCTGAGAATAAAATGAGTGTGTGATTGGATGAGTGGATGTGAACGTGGAGCTGAGGCAAAGCGGAGTTCCCTGACAGAACTTGCTCTGCGCATGTCTGTGCCAAGCGTGACGCTCATAAAATTGGTGGACTTAATCGAACCGCTGAGGCAATTCTTGCTGTGGGGCCAAAAGTCACAAAGTGTGCCCAGGGCGCTGCTATCTCACCTAACAAGAGTCTGGTTGTGGAGGTCCCATACGGCAATGTTTCCGTCACTGCAGCACGAGAAGCAGACCTTGGCGTCGGGGCTGATGGCCAGGGCATAGCAGGCTGGGGCCGAGGAGGTGAGCTCGGCCTTGATGCGGGGCGTCTGCGAGGCCAGGTCCCAGATGGTCAGTGTGCTGGCCTCACCTCCCACAATCAATGTGCGGCCATCGGGTAGCAGCTTACATGAACGAATGTAGTTATCCCTGTTCTGTTGTGCGCACACACACACAAACACACACAAATGCAGGACAGAGCAAATCAATACACAAGTACAGAGCAACAGGAGGTTTACAAACTAGATAGGAACTAGTCAGTTAATAGGGATGTGGTGGGAAGGTTGGAGGCGGCGGAGACAGTGTTCTGCCACCGTAATGAACCAATCAATAGCTAGCGATGAGTGAGAGGGGTGGGTGTGTGGTGGAGGTCCTCACCAGGCAGTCCAGCTGGGACACAGGGCTCTTGCTTCCTGGTTGGCTGATGTCCCAGATCTTCACACAGCCCTTGCCACCCGTGTACACATGGCGCGTGGGGTTGCTGATGGTGACGGCGCACACCACCTCGCCGTGGCTCAGCGTGTTGATCTGCCGGGCGTGGCGGGGAATGCCGGGCCCGATCAGCGCATCGGGAGGAAAGGGCACGGGCTGCATCTGACCGTCTGCACTCACGTGGAAGGAGTAGGCTCTGGAACGTTTAGTAGAGTTTGCATTGGCATTTCTGATCATCATTACTACTAATAGATAGACTTGCAGAGTGTTTGACCAAAATGCAGTAGGAGAGTGTCCTTCTGAGTTTACTCACGGCTTGCCACCAGAAATGGACGTCAGGCTGGTTGGAAGACCTGGAGCTCTCATATGGGTGTGAGGGTCAAACCCCTGAAGGTGAGGAGACAGAAGCTGTTGAGAACGACTGAAAGTTGTTGGTGAATTCTGATCACAAAGTTGTACTTCTAGTAAAGCAACTATAACCACAGATGTGATCATTACATTACCATTACCATTGGAGAGCGTCCATAGGCTGCAGCAGCTGCAGCACTCATCTGAGGAGAGATGTGCAGGCCAGCATACACACCAGGACTGGTCAGGCCTCCATTCATCTCATGGTGGCCCATCATGGCAAACGGAGTAGGGTATGAGCCTGCGATGGACAGAGGGGTACGCAGAGCTGGGGCTGCTGCAGAAAAAGTGGGACAGAAAGTAGGTTTATATCAGAATGGAACACAGGAGACAAGAGGAAAGGAGCAAATGCTTCATGAGACCAATGGAAGGAAAGTGGAACTAACCCAGAGCCTCCATGCCTGGTGGCTTGCCCAGGATGGGCCTTAGCCCGGGAGTGGAGCTGGTGCCAGGGGTCGGGGCATCGTTGCGGGGCGTGGGGGTGTTGGACTTGAGGCCTGGTGTGGAGGATTTGTCATTCTGTTGAGGGAAGAGAGAGAGAATGCGGGCATGTTCACAATCTCTGAGAGCAGACACTGCGCCGACTGACAATGTGAGAGCAAACTGAACCTAATCCAATCTAATTCTGACAACCCCTATAGTCCTGCCAAGCTATAAACTGCTATTTATTCCAAAACCTATTACAACCACAATGACGATGGGGGTCGTTTTTATCCCTTCACTGCTATGGCTTTAATCTTTCCCTGAGTGAGGGGAGGGGGGTGTGGTGGGGGTGGCGGGAGGATAAAAATCCTGAAATAGTTGAATACATTGAGCTATTACAGAGAAGACCTGACTGATCCCTATGCAGGACAACATTATCCCTGACATTTAGTCATGCACTTAAAGCACCGACAACCACTCGTAATCCACTGCATAGACGGCCTAGATTTATTTGCACATATCCCTCCCTCTCTCTCACTGTCCCAGTGTCTCTCTATCTCAGTGTCTCAGTGTCTTACGTGACTGAGCTCCTTGGCCTTGGAGGACGGAGTGCTGCCAGACGAGGCGACAGATGCAGGGCTGTTGGGCGTGTCCTTCTTAGGAGGGCGGGGCTTGTCGATGCCATTTTCAGGTGGGGAGTGTGCAGGGCTTGCCCGTGGGGTGGCGGGGTCCTGGAGGAAACACAAAAACACGATTGTTGTTTTTACGGTCAACAAAAATAGGTGTAAGAGCAAAGTGCAGTAGAATATATAAAACAATATAGTCTAATAATAATTAATTAATGGTAAACCACAAAATCTTCTGAGACTTATGTAACTTGAAACTCCCTATAGGTAAAAGTCAATGTATCTTCATGTATTCTTTTTGCACCAGCAAATTTAGCAAAACCACGCCCCGTTGCTGTAATTTTAACATCACTTGACAGCAAGGCAGGCATGCCAACAGCTAGTTGAGCGAGTGCCCGCACAGAGCAGATGGCCTCGTGCGTTGTCTGAGTTGGTGGTGGATGGAATAGGTTATCACCGGTTTCCAATTTGCACATAGTAATTGACAATGACATGTGTGTAGGCTAGCTAATGTTAGCAGGATAGCTAGCTAGTTACATAATAATGTAAACAGAACCTGTAACCTGGAGGACAGCGTAGCCAATGAAAGTGATGGGGATACATTTTGCTGGTGCTGTATGCATGCTCACCTCATTTGACACGTCCACAACCAGGTCATCACTTTTCTCTCCATCACTGTCCTGTAAGGCAAGCAGGAAAATAAATAAATCTAATCAACCAGGATCCTAAATCTTCATAATCAAATGTTGGTTGTTGTTGGGGGAGTGCACAGTGACGTACATATCTGCTCATGCTGTCCTTCTCCTCCACTTTGCGTTTCTTAGAGTCGAGACTATAGTCGGACGAGCTGCGGTGTTTCTCACTGGCCGTGCGCAGGCTGTCTGACGGGGATATGGAGTTATTCTGCAAATAAAAAAAAGAATAAAAGTATAAGCAAACACAGGCTTCATTGCCAGGTCTTCATTCACAGACAGTAAAAGCAGAGCAGTGCTCATTCACTAATGCACATTCACAGAGACCCCTGCCAATCCAAGCACTAAAATAAATGTCTCATTCACAACCACTGTGGATGCGACAGACTCTTAAAAAAGGCAGCTGGAAGGCCAGTTCCACATAGTACCATGACACCAGCCAAAGCCCAGTCTCTCACACACACAAGCCTGTCCCTGGCCACGGTGACAGAAAGGGCCGTTATCTGCACTAAAGGGGGGGCTTGTTTTCCAAGCCGGGCTCCCTCCTCCTCCACATAACCGGACAACAAACAGGCTCACAGGGACATGAGCAGTGTGTTGAGGCCTGAACAGAGGCCCTTTTCTCTGGAGTCAGCCAGGCTGAGCGTGAGAGAGGAGGGAGGGAGAGACACAGACAGACAGACAGACAGACAGAGAGACGAGGGGGGGAGAGTGTGTGTGTGTGTGTGTGTGTGTGTGTGTGTGTGTGTGTGTGTGTGTGTGTGTGTGTGTGTGTGTGTGTGGTGGGCATTGATTGCCGCGGTGCCTGGGCACCATGTCAGTTCCACTCGGCTTTTAACGGCAGGCTTTGAGCGCTGAGATAAAGAAAGGGGGGGGGGGTGAGATCTATATCCTGCCAGTGGGCACAACAGCGTGGGACTGACTGGTGCTTCAGCTTCTTTACGGAGCCTTGCCCACACAGGCTGGGACAGCTCACTCCAAAAAAAACGCCAATAGAACGGGGAGGAACTAGGCAGGTGTCCAGCGGGCCTTCACAGGAGCTCGCGATTGGCCTGCAAATGGCCTGCAAACCGCCAAGCTTTCCACGATTCCCTCCCTGTCCCTTCTACGGAGGGCCGAGGGGAGCGACATGGGCTAAGTCAGCGGCAGCCCCGGAGAGGAGAACAAAAGGCCGATGGACTAGCAGTCTGGGCAAAGGGCCACCGTCTGCATAATGGCTGACCTTTAAAGAGATGCTTAGCGTGACTCATTAACCAAAGTCACCACTCTGCTATCAGATGACCTAGGACAAGAGCACAGCAACAAAACAGGGCCTGCTAATCGCCCCAGGAGTTCCATTCCTTCAGACATGACTGCACCCATTCAGACAGCCTGGGCCGGCAGAAATACAATCTCACAGGCCCATCACAAGCCATCAGACATTGCAGACATTCAAATAAAATGCTCTAGCAGTTCCGGGCCAGGCAGGGTGAAGGAAAAGGGTAAAAAAAAAGAAAAAAATCTACAATTTGTGTTTATAAATATTCATCAAGAAGAGGGCAGAGGGAGAGAGAGAAAGAGACAGGGAGGAAGAAAGAGATACACAGAGAGAGAGAGCAAGATTGGTAATAGACTGGTAAACAGGGAGTTGAAGGATCAAAGAAATCCTTTAAGAGGGGTCCAAGTCTTCCTTTAATTGTGATGAAATTACAGTGCTAATTTCTCCGGCACGATACGCGTCACCCCCCCGCACCCCCAACCCATCTGGATTCAAATGCACAGGGGCTTATTATTACAGATCATTACTCATCCCTCATTACAGATGCCACAGCCACACACACACACACACACACACACACACACACACACACACACACACACACACACACACACACACACACACACACAACCCCCCCCCTCGTTCAAAGCAAAGTTATGGACACTCACCGTGCTCTCTTCAGTCACAGGAATCATGATGGTTGAGTTCAAGGGAGATGACAAAGAGATCCAACAAAGAGAAAAGAGTCAGTCACAGTGAAATCCTTATCCATCTGTAACACCCTACAAATGTAACCAAGTGGACCAATTTGGTTACATTTGTACACTCTCAGGGTTAAATTAACACAAAGGACTTTACTGTGCAGTTAGTGTATTGCAACAGATGCTGGTGGCTGAAGTTAGAGATTTGGCTGGAAGGCACAAAGGTCCTCTTATCAGTGTGATGAGGACCTGTTGAATAACTTGTGCTGTCGTGGACTGAGAATGTACCAGCTCATTACCCAGAGAGAATGTGAGCAGACAGGATGCACTCCTCACCTTCCTAGGGGCCCCAAGGAAGTCACACACTACACTAAATTAGTCCTTTCCCCCTTTTTATGCCCTTTTAGCTACAGTGCTAACATTAGAAACATGCCACCATACCACTTCCTCCAGGGCAAACTGATAAAGCTGCTGATGTCTCTTTAAGATACATTACAGAAATACGACGGTAGGTATATGTACTCACCTCTGTGTTCAAGATCGTGGTGGTTCTTCTCATCCTTGACAGGGAGGTGGGCCTGGCTTCCCAGGGCCCCCAGTGCCAGCAGGCCCGAACCGGAGCCCGTCACGGGTGGGATGCCGGGGGGTTGCAGGCCCGAGGGATGCGGGGGCAGCTGGACGGGAGGCCCGTGGGCCGCGTGCGAGAGGTGCTGTGCCTGGAGTTGCTGCTGCTGCACACAGATAGGGTGAGAGACAGATGGCAAGTGGGTCGGAGGGAAAAGGCAAAGAAGCACCACACACTGAACATGATTGCTGCTCAGTTGCTTTTGCGCAGGCTGGGTCAGATATTAGTACAATCACACACGCCTATTACTGTTAGGATCAGGGATCAATCCTTTTTTTCAACAAAGAGGGCAGGGTCACGTAAGCACCTCCCCCCACCAGACCTGTGCTGAGGAAAGCAGAAGTTGTGACTAACGTTTGACTCTCAACAAATCTGATACATGAGATGTGGGTGTGAGGGGGAGGGGGGGAAGATGGCTACAGTGCACCGCAGAGTTAGTCCACGCTGGGGCAATGAAGGCAATATTCGTTGCAGCGAATTAATGATGACACAAGTTAAGGTCTCAGCCAGCCATGCAACTAAAATCCAGATGAATCAGAGTTCTATTCATCATTCCATTTAGTGTAAACTAGCACATTTCACAGAGCAGCAACACAGCCCCTCCTCACTAAGCCCTTTTTCTAAGCTGTCACGACTCTGGGTCACCCCTCTTACGGAAGGAGAGAGTCCCCCAGCAATGGAGCAATCTGTCAGTCTGTGGTCTAAACTACCTGCTTTTTTAAACACTTCAAAACACAGCCTGCCTTTATTTACTCCTCTCACATTCACATCCCGGGATTAACAACGCATGAGTCATCCACACGCCCAAACTTTGAGATCGACCGAACAGCAAGTGCAGCAGCTGTCTCACTGTGTGTATGTGTGTGTGTGTACATGTGTGTGTACGTGTGTGTACGTGTGTGTGCGCGTGTCTGGAAGCCTGCTCCAGCAGCCAAGACCAGGGGTCCCATGCTGGCACTCAGTCAAGCCTCCAATATTGCCATCAATATTTGAAAGGCACAGGGAAATGGAAGGGAGTTAAAAGGCACTCAGAATGGACATAAGCAGTTTAAAGCATGGTTAAATAATACTTAGCCAAGTCACCAATAAAGACGTTGACAATTTATTACCAGTCTACAAGCCCAGCTAAATAATTCAGGTGCTGCAATGGCATGCACCTCCCCTCTTTCTTTTACAAAGCTCAATCAGTGACCATCATACTATAAATGCACAACATTTCTGTCTGTGTGTCTGTAGTTCACTTATCACGTGAACGTCCATCTGACCGACTTCAAACTCTGCGCACGTGTCACCAACAACCGAGAGAATGCGGTGCTCGGCCCTGAGTCGGTCGGATAGGCAGTTATCCAGACACGCTGATCAGACCGATACGCCCATATATAGGCATATATTGAGATCCGGTTGTCCAGAACCTCTGATCCGACCGCTATGCCCATATAAAGACATAGCCATATATGGGCCCGACCGACCTCAAACTTTGTGCCCATCACAGAGGACCCGAGGGACTGATGAGTTAAATCGGAAGTCGGCCGGATGAGTCGTTCTCCAGAAACCACAAATCCCCATATATGGAGTACCCTTATGTCATCAATATGACATCATGTCTCTCATCACAGAGAAACAGACGCAGATCTCCATATGGGCATGAAAGGGACACAGACAGACAGACAGACAGACGGGTACAACGGGTTCTCTGACAACGGGTATTGCATAACCACATGGGGGGGGCATTCCCAACTTGCATTGTTCCCGACTTGCATCGTTCCCGAGCAGACTGGTGCCTGTTATGGTAATTTACAGAATATTAGGTACATCTTAATGGCTTGGGATGTGGTCAAGGTACAGTACACTATGCTGTGCCCATCACATGGTATGAACAGCCTGGACACTCATTTGTTTAAGCACGAGTGCAGCTATTATGAGGGTACATATTACTTCAATATGTCCATAAAAATCATATCTGGAGGGGTGTTTTAATTGCTTATGTCCTTACTTATTATCTACACAGCAGGTGGTGTGGAATGGCTTGCAGAATGGCAGTTACAGGTCACTGGGGATGTGGACTTGCAACCTTGCCCCCTACTCCACAGAAGGGCTGTCAATCCAATTAGAAAATGTGCATGGGAGACAGGAAAGGAGAAAGGGAGAGAGTGAGAGGGAGAGAGAGAGCAGGTGAGATAGAAAGAGTGTGTGTGTGTGTGTGTGTGTGTGTGTGTGTGTGTGTGTGTGTGTGTGTGTGTGTGTGTGTGTGTGTGTGTGGCAGAGAGTTACGATATGTCCATGAGGGAAATTAAGGAGCCAGTTCATTGGCAGGGGAGAGTCATCCTTGCTCATTGTGCTTAATGAGGCACTGATGGCTAATATGCATGGCTGATCAGCCAGAGCCCTCATTAGAGAGCCATAAATGAAGACAATAATAAATAAAGAACGGAGGCTGCCCTATTCACTCTAATTTAATATTCCTAGATAAAGACCAACTCTTTTTGCTCCTGTTTTCCCCTTGCAGTGAATATATGTACCTACAGAGCCAGTTTGAAGCTCAAAAATGTAAGCGCACAAGCAAAACGGGCCCAATTCCATTCTCTTAAGCATAGCAAATAAACAACACAATCAACATACTTGTGGCACTGGCAACTAGGCAGGACTAATGTCATGCAACATGCACAAGCCCCTCAAGCTCCTTGTCTGTGGGCAAACACACCAATTCCATAAACTTCAGCATGGCACACACAGACATCTCAGGATGCCACTGACCATGAGAGCTGGGTAGGCAGCTTGCTGCTGCTGAGGGAGGAAGGAGGACAGAGGCTGGTCAGGGATGAACACTATTATTAACTTGGTGTAAAAGTCCTACGTATGCTTGGTTTATCCTCCGTTTGATATCATCTGTCCTGGAGGCAGCATCCAGGAGGGTGAGGAAATGTGCTTAGCTGAACTTCGCTTTTTTAAAGGGGAGGGTTTTTTAATCAAGCAGAGTTTGCTACCAGTCAGCAGGTTCATCTCGGACACCAGCAGCTTGTCCTAGATGCATCCTATTAATGGCCTTCAGGCCCATCAATAACACATGCGGCTGGCTCCTGGTTGCTGCCCCTGTCTGTCTGCTTGCCTGGCACGCGCTCTTTCACCCCACCTTGCCTTACAATATGCATGAGGCTCTTGGCGTGCCTACACCGCTGCTTCTCTCAATGAATAACTAATAAGAGAGGTATTCGTAAACATTGCTACATTTCCACCCTCACAGACATGTACGTGCAAGATGACCTGGGCATGAGTGAGAGGAGGCCCAGTGGCTTTGCCCTGGTGAAATGCCACATTGAAGCCATGTTATGTAAATCATGTATGGATTACTACAATATTTCAACATTTTCTAAAACTTCTGCAAGCATGTGAGTGTCCAGATAGCAAGAGCTTAAGTGAGCATGGAGCTTAATCCAAAGCTAGAGCAATGATAGTACAGAAATAATCATAATGATCGTACAATCAAACCTTATAATTAGCCACACCTCAAATTGCTTTCCTTAACACTACTATTTCTAGTCTTTTAGGAGAAATAATGGATGTGCTTCAGTCCACCAAACAAAAAAAAAAGACAAAAAACTAAACAAATAGCTCTCCATCACCTGGAGATACCTACTCAGAGAAATTCCAGGGAGCAATTATCCTGGAATGAAAGGTCACCAAGGGGGCATTAATTGAATTCCGATATGTGCCTCCAGTCATCCAGTCAGCCATCCGGGCAGGGCCTCTTGTGCATGTTAAAGACCCTGACTCCACTAATAAGATCACTGATAGTGTGAGCTCTTGGATTGGGAGGTGAAACCAATCAGTTGTGTGGTAGGAGGACAGGCCTGCTGCTGTTGATCAATGAGGAGCAGATGGCCAGGCCAGAGCCGTGATGAAAACCATACATTATAGCGCTGCGTTGCTGCGGCCAGCAGACTGCGGACCCGGGCTGTGATGGCTGACTGCTGTGCTTTCTGTGTTGTGCTGTCTCGGTCTAGCTTAGCAGTGCTGGCACTTGTGTTGTGCTCAGCCCCTCAGACTTTTAATTCCCACAGCTATCCAGGTCAGCAGTGAGGGATGAGCCTCCTCGTTAAAACCTTAGCCAATTAAAGCAATACAGGCTGGCGAGGCAGGATCTCAAGAGCTCCCAGGCTCACATTTATAAACACACAACAAGGCAGTGAAGACACCACTGAGACCCAGTATGGAACAACAGGCCGACTCTCTGGCCGACCCACTCATTGTGTATACGGCTCAGATTCATTACTCAGAAACAAAATATTCGATTGGAACAGAAAAATATTAAAGAAATTAGATAAAAGAATCAATGGCAGAGGCAAATCTGCACTTTATTGCTTCACTGGGTTCGACTTACGTTGACCGCACTAGGTACTCTAAACAGTTTGTTCTACTTGGCGCAACGAGGCGGTATGGGAGATAGGATAGAAGAGGAATATTTATGAGCCAGTGATTGTACATACGTGCAGGTTTGCCTCTAGCCCCAAGGTCAAATAAAGGAATAAAAGAAGGAATACACACGGTGAGAGGCAGATTGGGAAGTCCACGTACCCCGATGATGGCATTCAGCTCAGTCATAGTCACCTGCTTTGCCCGTTCCACTGCCTGAGCCACCTGCTGTTGGTGCTGGGAAATAAAGGGCATGCTTAATACGACGTGCCAGCATTGACCAACCATACTTTCACACATTGTTAACCATACATTTACTATTCACAGCTTTGATGTATATATAAGAGGCATGAGTCACACACAATTATTTTGAAGTGTCTAACCTTCCATGTTTTTAAAAGCTGTAACTTTAGAGCAGAATGTGTGGCTCCTGAATAAAGACCATAACGGCCAATTGCTCTTTTGTACTTACAGTGTTTACAAGGTACAGTAGGCACATAAAAGAAACTCACCTCTTGTGACAGGAAAGGCATAATTTGAGCTAAAATGGCGTTGAGACGTTTGGCGATCTCCGTCTGGAAAAACAAGAGAGTAGCAGACCGTAAATGAGTATGAAACAGTGGCTTCACATAGTCCCTAGCCCCCCCCCCCCCATCCCTTTAATGTTTACACCGATTAAGTCAATTACTGCGGCAATCAGAACTGCTTGACTCAACATCCTCTAAACAGCATGATATTGACATTTGAAATATTTAAAACATTAGGAGAGCCCAGGGGGATGGAGCACAGCTGTGCTGAGAGTGCACTCCACGCTAAACGGATATGAGCAGGCGGAGTGCGGCTGACTTAAGAGCATCCTCTCGCTTCTCTTCTACTCTGCCCTCTTCCCCTCTATCTAGCACTCTGCTGTCCTGCAGTTAACCTCAGAGATCAACCGCGCCCAGGAAGTAAGCCCTACTGACCACACTTCCCCGTTTATTTACATATGACTCCGGTGCAGACTAATTACACTATGGCTGCCCTATATGGCTGATGGTTGAGTAAAGTGTAGAGACCATAATGACCTTTAGTACAACACGTTCACCTCAAAAGTCTATGATCAATACCATTAGAACACAACAGCTGGCCACTGAATATTGAGAATGTGGTTTTTCCACAGGCTGGTCTTCCTGAGAGCAATGTGGAGGTTGTTTCTCACTGCAGTCGACTGCTCCTCGACCCCCTCCCCCAGCCCACCCATCCATCCATCCACTCGGCCCGGCCTCCATTCTTCTGCCTGTCTACCCACTACCATGGCAACAGCTGCAGCCCTATCTGGCTAGGATCATTATGCAAATGGCACCTCTGCCTGACCGTAACAGGGTTTAAAATCATATTACGTGCTTGGAGGCAGGTCATTAAATTGAATTTTCAGCCTGTCGATCAGATGAACAGGGCAAATGAATGGTGGATAAAAGGAGCAGTGGGAGAAGGAGGTGTAAAGGAGGGGTGCACGCATGATCCGCCAACCCTCCCCCACCCCTGTAAAACACTGCATGGCGAGGCTCTCCTCTGCCTCCCTTGTCCAGGGAGGGCAGAGCAGACAACAGCAGATTCTGAGGTAGGTGGGGATTTCTGCACTGGGAGAGAGCAGAGAAAATACCAATGCCAAAGCTACATCATCTATGGAATTTATGAGCTGCAGTTCAACCCAGGGCCACTGCAGAACACAAACATATCAGAGGGATTTTCTCCGATTTTTCATTCGGAGCAACACACACAATGTACTTTGCAGGCTGCCAGCTTTATTTATTACGTATAGCACAAATGCCAGGCTGTTTTGGCAGCAGGACATATTACCTCCGAACACCGCCAGGGAGATTGGAGAGTAATGTTGTCCCGGGCAAGGCCTGCTGACCCAGCCTACAATAGCATAGATACTCTGCCCAGCAGGCCAGTGGCATAAACGCTAAGCTCAATTTTTAATTTCAGATGCACAACGGGCAGTAATCTGAATTACACATATGGTCATGTGATAACGTACAATATGCATAAAGCTAGCCCTTTCATTACATACCACACAACCTGATTTAAGAGGAACTCTAGCGCACCTAAAACAGACATATAAAGCTGAAGAGCTAGACCTCCATAAAACCTGGCTGTAATCTACCGTATATCTAATAAACACTGATTAAAGAGGTCGGGATATATATAGGTTGCATGGGCATTAGCATTAGGGCTATAAAATAAGTGCTTTAGAAAGCTGCTGCGCTTGAATAATCTCTGTTTGTTGAGATGAGCCATGTCAATAGCAGTTGAACATTTGACAGGATTTGTGGAAAGGCTCCGAGCGCATAGTCCATTCCTCTGAAGCTTAGTGTCATGGTGACAGCTGGCTGAGAGGTCAGGAGGTGGACAACCCTAGTGCGACCAAAACAATCGCCTGCTTCTACACCCTCTCACAGTACAAGATGCAAATACATGGAAATAACTAACGACTCAGTGGGCAAACACTGTCAAAATAGATACAGTGCAGAGGAACGTTTTTAGCTCTGTCGGCAGATGGGGGGGGGGGGGAGAAGAACAGAAAGGGGCTGTTGTCGCTTTAAGCAGATGACAGCCTAGCCCTCGAGGGGCCAGCTTTGCGCTCGACTACACAATTACAGGTACTCGGACCTGTCTAGCACCACTTTAAGAGCACTCTCAGGCCAGCCTGTCAGCAGCACGCAGAAAGCTATTTGTCTGTTGCTATCAGCAATGGGAGAATGGAGTGAGACACTGATGAGCATTAAATACACAGCCACAACAACTGGTGGTGTTGGTCACGTGATCTGTGCATAAACATCACTTGACCCAGTCAGTTGGAGAGGGCCTCCAATTTCTACAAGATGACAAGGATTCTCTCTCCCAGTCATGAGAAAATTGTGGCTGTTCTTCCAATACTATCTCATCTAAGGTGAGGCCTGACGGAAGTTTCCGCCAGCCAGATTGTGATGTTGCGCTGGACCTCCAAGCCTTGTTTAAAGTGTGGTGAGTTGAGGCCGAATTGTTAATTGACATCTGAATTTACCTGTATCGATCTGTACCGACTGAGGCCAGGGGCCTGGCCTCTAAATAGGCTGCATGGATCGTTACAGCGATTTACCCTCACTATAATCAACAGGAGGAAGACTCTCTCAAGTAAATTAATACAACAACCTTCAACGGTTAAACCAGTGCGACAGTGACAACTAAAACAAGCACAATCCTCATGTAATGAAAATGTAATATTCTAAAATACCGCTTTAATGTAATAATATAATATCATGTAATTCCAGCTGTGCAGCCCTGACTACCCTCAACAATTACACAGCTCCACTCCAGCAGGCGGAAACAGATGACTGATGGCTGGAAGGGAGGGCTAGCGACGCTTCCCCAGCCGCTCGTCATCACTACGCTTCTCTTTTGGAAGAACACTGTTAACTCACTCCGCGGGCTGACCAAGTTTGTTTTGGCCTCCCCATATGCCAGATAGTTAGCTCCTTCGCAAATAATTCCTTAAGGCCCCTGAATATAAATCATTCATCTCTCAACACTGCTCCCTGCCCTCCTGTTAACCCCCCCCCCACACACACACACACGCATTTCTTGTATGTATGTGGCCTCAAGTGAGCTCTGTGACTTTGTTGGAACAGGTAAAGCCCTGAAACTGTTGGAGGCTTTTTAATGGACACCCAGGCCTCCGACCCCCTCCACCCCAGGGCAGCTCCCGGAAACAAGTGGCAGACATGGAAATTACAGGCTGACAGCACAGGCCAGAAATTAGCTGTATTTTTCTATATAGTGCTGTGCCTGACGGGACAGGATCAGACAGCACTACCACATCGGCCCATCTGTGATGTGCTGCTGTGTACTCTGAAATCCGCATTATGTCTCTGCACAGTAATGAAAAAGGCACCGTTAGGGGGAATGGATTTCCTCACTACAAAATAAATCCCCTGGCAGGAAAATAATATGCCTATGTGCATCCAATAATCCGGCCCAACCCTGCCTGTTAACCACTCCCTATGCCCCTCCCCCCCCAAACCCCACCCGCGCGCTCTATGCTGGGGGTGGGAGGGGGTAGTAGTATTGTGGGGAGCAATAGGGTCGGGGGCCCACACTGTTTGCTTACAAACACGCTGTTCAGCAGGTTAGGGCCCTGCCGATGAATTATTCAACGTCTTCCATCAGCTCTGTTGAGGCTCCTGATAAAAGTCAGGCGCTAAAATGGATCAGTCGATTAACCTGTTTACACAAAGCAGGGCTTGCCGCCCTTCCCCCTAGCGCTACTCTTCAACTGGCCCTCCCCCCACCCTTCCTCTCCTCTCCTGGTTGGAGATAAGTGCCTGACAGAAGCTATCAGAGAGGCCCCAGGCCTGACAGACATGTGGCAGTGTGACACCCAGCCCAGAGACACTGATGGATCACCCCACCACTCCAATCCACCACGTCCCCAGCGCTGTCATTAACCAGCCCATCCCACTACTGGGGGATGCAGAGGAGGGACAGCCTTTGCTGGTTTCAAAACAGCCTGGGAATCTAAGGATTACCCATTCATGTGTTCCTTACCTCTCCAAGCATGTCAATGCAATTGATCCTAGTGATCAGTGGTGGGGTGACTTAATGGTGAGAAGTGCACGGTCAGTCAAGGCCCCAGTACACAGTATATAAAAAAAAAAAAGCCTGAGGAAAGGACTTTTGCCTGCCCTGCCCGGAATTAATGTCTGCCATAAAAGAAAAAATTGTCGACCTATCAGCAGTCCTCACTCTTTAATCATTAAGTCAAAGGCTGGCCTTGCCAAAGTCTGCCTTTAATCTTATCAAAGCGGTTTAACAAATCTTGCCTTTTACACAAATTCCAAAGGGAAGGCAACAGCGGTGGTATACAGTACATGCTAGTGTGAGCATGTGTGTTGCCTCCTTCACACCCTGTGCAGTGACCCCTTCTGTTTACAGCCTACTATCATCAAAGTACATTTCAGCTCTCAGCCCCATGAGTGGCTCCTGTCACACCGTGTCACACACACACACACACACAGTGTCACACACACACACACACACACACACACACACACACACACACACACACACACACACACACACACACACACACACACACACACACACACACACACACACACACACACACACACACACACACACACACACACACACACACACACACACACACACGGCAGTGAACTGAGAAAAGATAAATTGGGCTCAGACAGGATCCCAGTGGTACCTACCTGTTTGTGCATCTCTATGTTCAGCCCATAGGACATCTCGTAATACTAGAAGGAGAAAAAAAAAGAACCTTTTGTTTAGTTAATCATCTTGATGTCTCCTAATCAATCAGTCGCTCTCACATGCAAGTGCTTTTCTGTGTAATTACTATTAGCATTTATAAAAACAGCCTTTCATTTGCAACTTGTTGCATAATTATAATAACCTTAATGTAACTTGCTTGCTGGCAATATGGTTACACATAATCAATCTGATTCAATCAATTACAATCCATTACAGTGTGCTGTCAATTATGTCCCCATTCACAGGATTAAAGCGCAAGTTGCTTTAAGCCCAAATTTCATCAGGCAAAACATTGTCAGGAACAGTACAGTGTTCAAAGTCTACTCCGAGGTCTTGCAGTGTGGGCACAGGGAAGAAAGGGTTAGATTTATTGATTGACGCCTTAAGCCCCCCACTCCCCCCAGATTGCTGAGATGTCTTGTTTACTCAGCTTAACGCCCGTTGCTCAACGCTCCTGATATTCTCAAGCCAGGTCAGTCTGTCTGGCTGAAATGTAATCCACGGAGCTCGCGAGTGGTGGTCAGGGCCGAAATGGCTTTCCAGTCAGCGTCTATTTGATGAGGCCAATGCATTATTCAGTCCATTAGCTTCTTCGAAAATTACCCTCAAACAAGAGAGCCATTCTGTCTGAGATCAGAGCCCTCGCAGCCCTCAACGTAACATGACACCCGAGGGCCCACAGCGCTGGCTGTGGGATACTTCCTACATGTTTACCTAACCTCCTCCCTGTCAGCCTGACATGTTTTTTCCTGTGAAAAGAATGTTTAACTTAAGTCTCAGTGTATTGGTTTAAGTCATCCCCTGCGTGTTTACCTAGGATAAGAAGAATACACTGGCCATAGAAGACACACTGATTGCATCATGTCTGAGACCAAATTTCAGTTCCATGGGCACACCTTGGGTAATCACTAATATTAAAACATATAGGTTAAGAATGCTACCGTACCAAAGAACAGGGGGCTGATATTTTGTAAAGAATAACCGCTTGCTCCGCGTCCTCCATCTTGTGTGCAGTAGTACATTTTCCCACACACTGCTCTGGCCCTCCTCCGTCAGCGCTCACCTAATTTATGGCCGTGCATATGTCTGAGCGCTGTGTCTCCTAGGAGAATAATCAGATCAGCACACACAGAGGGCAACGCTGTAGTCATTGACCCTTGGAGATCAGGGGCGCTCCAGAATGGAGCCTCAGCCCACTGCTGCCTCCCTGCTTGCCTGTCTTGTCAGAAAAAGGGTTCTTCTGCAGCAACAGCCAGATACACAGAGCCCCCCCATCCACGCCCAATCCCCTGGAGGGACTTTCAAACAGGCCCATACCTGACACTCACCTACCCAAACCTCCACACACATACACAGGTAAACAACACAATGGCCCTGTCTCACTCCACCTCTAAACTAGATCTCTTACAAGCCTCACAATTTTGAAACATAATTGCTTCCTATTGTAACATAATCTTACCATGACATAGTGGCGCTGCATCTCCGTCTTCTCATTGGCCAGCTTGTCATACTCCACCTTAAGACTAAAATAGAAGACAAGGTGTCAATTTCCAGGCGTCTTCTGCCCTTCCAATAAATCACTCACTCCTAACCACTTGACTACAGTGTGCTGAGAATGAAAACCGTAGTCTGGTTTTTGCTTTGTTTCCTCCCCCATGTGGAAGTTGACAGCAAATATTTGCCCATAAATCTTTTATAATTGTAGTATCAGCTTAAAATAAAAAAATGTGCTATTGGTTTCACGTTAAATTATTACCTGTGATACTGGGCTTGCAGGAACTGAAATTCATCTTTGATTCTGTCACAAGACTCTGCTACAGTGAATTTGAAGCCAGGCTGGCCTGGCTGATGGGGAGCCTGAAAGAAGGTTGTATACACTCACATCAGTCCATCAATACAAGAAAGACCACCCCTCCCAATCTGCAGAACAGTGCCTCATGCTCTTGAGGGGACCTCAATTTGTAAATTTGATACCTTTATCATCCCTCTAGGGGAAAACTTACATTTAGACATTACACTATTTTTGAGGCAAACCTCCCCATTGCAGTAAATGAGCCATTACCAGAGCAATAGAGGCAGGAAACTATACTCAAATATTGTTCCAAAAATAATAGTATACATGGCTGAGTATGTAAACAAACATGTGTAAATAAATACTGATAAGCCTCCATGTTACCATAGGCATTATAGCAATAATTGCAACATTATTTCGGGGTGAACAGCAAATGTGTGGTAATTAGGGATGGGACGACATGAAAATGACATGTCACGATGATTGTGGCAAAAATAATTGCGATTAAAGATATTATCAGATAATCAAAATATGCTTAAAACTTAAAATGCCACTTTTGTTAACCACTTCAACCCCCAGCATCCCTATTCTGGGGGGAACACAAAATAGCCGATGTACAAGCTCACAACACAAGGCAAGGCGTTGTGAGCTTGTAGATCTGCTATTTTTGGAAGTTGTACTGAATTTGCAGCTCAACAAAAGCTAATCCATCCTAGTGTATGATGAAGGACAATTTCATGATAACTTAAAATCTGCAATACGATTATTGTGAGCGTTTTTTAATCACGATAAACGATAATAACGATTATCGTCCCATCCCTAGTGGCAATATAACAAATACAAAAGGCAAACTGAGTTGTAGCAGTTGAAGGTTATACGAAAATGATAGACTGAGGCTTCAACATAGTGGCGTGCCACCACCACCTCTGCAATCTTGTCAAGAGATAAATATAAAGCTGTTATAATTCAGATGAGACAAGGTCTTACCGGATGCCGGCCTTGCGGATACATTTTGAAATGTATCCCTTTGTTTATCTATCCAATGCGCTGCTGGTCCTTCGGCAAAATGGTTGAAATGTGTGTTATTATGGTATCACCGCTTCAACACGCTGAGATCCGTGGTCGTGTGAACTCGTCAAATGTCTCTGATGCAAAAAAAATCCTTGAAGCGGTTAGATCTATTGGAATAACAAAACAAAAAAGGCATTTAAGACACACAGTAAGGCTAAGTTACTGTGTTTACATGATCACAGCTAAAGTAGAGGAAAAGAATACTACCGATCGGTCGGGGGGAAAACAACAACGCAAAAAAAGCAGCAGCAGTCAACAGCTTCTTTTCTTTGATGACCTTATTCAGTCAGTCAACACAGAACGACGTCCTCCACAAAAGTGATGCGATCACAAACTACTGAATTCAATGGCGTTCAAATCATCTCCTGAAAATGTTATACGTCGCTTATGGCGAGAAATATCTTCATAGGCACAATATTTGGTGTGAAAACCCTCTACTTAGCTCTTGATCGCTTTTACAACCCAGGGTTCCCTATCATTCATACTGTTTGGTGGAACCGCGTCCGCTGTTGTTCTAAATCAAAACCATTATAGACACATACGTACCCGATCGTAAATCCGGAACGTTTGGGGAACCTTTTTTAAAGAAGGTGGGTAAGAGTAGAGCTACAAATCATGCGTTGAAATGTGTTTAATCCTTCTCGATGTAACGTTGCGCACGGCGGTGCATCCTCTCCAGGAGCACCCAGTCTGATCGGTCGAGATGTAGGTCTACTACTCGGAGGAGAAATGTGTGGTGCGGTCCGGGGTCTTCTCGATTAAACTTTCTTCTCAACCACGAACATCCAAGGAATGTGGCCGAGTATAATCCCAAAATATGTTTTCCAAAATCTTTCTTCCGATTCGAAGAGGTTTGATTTTTTTCTTCTCTCCTTCGATCTTCTTTAAAAGCGTAACATGGTACTCCACAATCTCACATTTCCCGTGCTTGTCCAACGGCTCTACCCCGTGTGCCACACACAGGCAGGCAGTCAGTGTTGCCAGGTAATGTGAGAGAAGCAAGCAACCAGGTCTAGGAAAACAAGCCCTAAAAGAAGCAACTTGGCCACATGAGCACTTTAAACCTATACATTGGCTATTTGAAAATAGCCGATCTACAAGCTCACAACGCGTTGCGATGCGACGCGCGGTGAGCTTGTAGATCTGCTAGTTTCAAAAGAAAAATCTTGAAAAAAGAGACAAATGTGGAATATTTTTTAAACATAAACAACACAAATCTTGTATGGGGTCCTTAGCACAAAATGTTTTCAGATGGGGGGTCCATGGACAAATGCATATTAATTGGGGAGGGGGGGTCCTTGACATGAAAATGTTTGAGAAACACTGGTTTAAATAACATTAGGAAACAAGCCCAAATAAGCAACTATTATTATTATTATTACAACTACACTTTAGAAACAAGCCCAACAAACTGCAACCCGCAACTAACCAATATTTACAAGCAACTTCACAGAAAAACAAGCCTAAAACTCGCTTATAATAAGCAGACATGGCAACACTGGCAGGCAGTAGGGCTGAACCGCCGTTGCACAGCGCCCTATCTGTCCAATCGGATCAGTCCAATCGGATTACTCTGCTCCATCTGCCTATCGGAGGACGACGGCCCCACGTGGGGCTCAGTGATACATGACATCATCTCATGGATTTACAAGGCATCATCCCTCTGATGTGCAACAACAGCACTAATGCGCCGACAACGATTTTTAAAAACCAAAAAGAGCCCACAGTCTCTATATCCGCAGTGTATTCAAACATTGTCTTTTTTTACCCAATAGTTGATATTATACTACGACTGGTGTGATGGGCAGGGGTTAAACAACCATCCCTAAAATGTTGCATACTGTGGTTTTAGCATAGCTACTACTGTGGGACACTTTATTTCTCTGCACCACATATTCATTGCGATGAAATATCATCTGGTATTTCGCTTTAAAATGTTTTAAGCAGCCGCAAAAAAACAACAGGAAGATTCGTGTTAACAGACCCCAAGGACACAATAACGTCCGATCGATCGATCGACGACACCAGACCAAATTGCCTAGGCAACCCGACATAAATTCTTGTTTGCTTAAATTGCACCTGATTTTTCTTTTTCTTTTCTTTTTACAGAACACATGTGTCACTACCTATCGACATTGGGACGATAGTGGTGTACTGTAGGGACCGAGATTATTGCTTTTGTCTGATATAGACTGATATGAACATCAGCCATGTCTGAGCAGTGCGAGAGCACAACCTATCGCTTGTTTTGAAGGTTCACTCTTCCCCACGTGGGACTTCTCTGTGGCTTTAAGGGTTTCTCAGCCAATGGCAGCGCGGTACACTTACTCGCTGGCTCGCGATTGGTCAGGACGTGTCAAGCCTGTCATTCAAGGAGCGGTGGTTGTCAATCAATACCACGCGGGGTCAAGCTGCTGACAAATGCCTGTGCTCCTCGGTCCTCTGCCTGTGAATAGTGCCTGGAATGGCTGCTTAATTAGCTTCGAATGGCTTTTCTCTCCAGTTCAAACAATCTGTTACCACCACGTGGTAATGAGAGCCTACATTAAACAAAGGAAGAAAGGAAGCATGCAAACAGTTGTAACATCACAACCTGTAGTTTTCCTTTACATATAGGCCTATATAACGAGCTAGACAATGGAATCTTGTTTGCCATTATTATAAAGGCAATCAGCCTGTAATAACTTTAAACATGGGTGAACAGCAAAACCAAGGTCTGGGCTGTATAGATATAGTGCCATTACATTTGAAGGTCTGGTGAGATTATTTATATTTTGAAATGAATATTCAAATTGAGTAAACGCCATAATGTAGTTTTGTATTGTTTAGTTTTTTCACTTTACACTAAGGTAGGATCTCTTCTGTCTGTATTTGTTTTTGTTGTATATAAGGCTATCAGTTATGGTATCATTTTGTAGGCCTACATGTGAGATACAATGTCTGTGACATGAAGAAGAAAATGGCTGTAAGAGTTTAAATTTGACATCTGAGTCCTTTCCATGTGTCATGATGACCCAGTCTATGGTCATGACTCATGTGCATACCGAGCTTCCGAGAAGAGGCAAGCTGACATGTTAAGTCTTTATGCTGTTCGACAGGTAATGATCATTATACACTAGGTTGATTAATTTCCTCTTTGTTCCCTGCTGACTTCTCGAAATGCTCAAAAAACAACAGAATAAATCAGGAGGCTGTTTTTTAAATGATTTCTTTATTTCTTATTTATCAGGCGCAATCACAGCCGCTCATGATTGCCCAACAAGTCTAGTTAGTTGCCATTCTTGTCAGCCACCACAAGGATGTGGGATAAGCATGTTATTTCCCAAAGCATAGAGGCAGTCTGTGAGAAAACTGAGGCACACACAAGAGCCAGCGGGCTAATCTCACACAGGCACCACCCCCATGCTTTTCAATAGAGAGTGCTTGGATTAAAGGCAACAAAAGGCTGGGCCCAGCCCCGGGAGGGGAGGTGGTGGTGGTGGGGGGGGTGCCTCCACCCACTGAGACCTCCTCACTGTTTATTTACACGGAAACCCCAGCCTCAGTGAAACTCCCACCCTCAGGCATTACACACTGGCCTATTTGCAGAGGTGGTGCTAATTCTTCACAGAACAGGGATTGTCCTTCTCGCTCCCTGCCACTTTGAACTGAGTATAGCGGCTCACTTTCCACACGGCTCAGATGTAGGTGGCTGGTAAACAAATGGTTTGGCTACTTCTGGAGAACAATACAGACTTAGGGGTCATGGTGTCCTTCTCAATTATGCACAACATCCAACCAAGGTAGCTATAGTGATTGCACACTGCATGCATTTGTGTGAAATAAATGGTCTCATTCCACTGTTGAATGCACAGTTCTGCAGTACAAGAACAAGGCAGAGATCAATGATATGGTGGAACTATTTATCATGGGCTATATTGGTTATATTCGAGCAGATTACACGGTATTGGCGCATTAATATGACTTGCAGTTAATAAATGACTTGGGAGTTTCTTTTCTCTCACATTCAGACTAGGTTTCTCGTTCAAGGAGCAGAAAATTATGGCACCATGCATTTCCGCAAAAGGCCTGGTTTGTAATTGCAATGGTTCACACTTGAGGTTATTGGCGTGCCTTTTGTATGGAGATGTGCACATTGCTACACTCACACAAAAATACACATATTACAGGCATGCATGTGTCCTTCGACACCACACACACACACGCACACGCACACAGACATTCCTTCGAACAAAGGGCCTAGTGTGTGGTGGCAAGATGAATTGCCTGTACTGTATCAGAGTGTAATCAATGCAAACAGGATGAAAGGCCTCATCAAAAGGGACGAATGCAGACATGAACAGTGACACAAAACAAAATGATGAGGCCTTTGGCAGGAACCTCTGGGCAGTATTCAACCTAACAGAGAGGACATGGAGCCAATTGCCACTCTGAATTAGATTTTCTATCTGCAGTCACTCACCGTTAACTGTATATGCAAGCAGTGCTACACACAATGGCAAACAAAATAGCCGGAGCTACAACGCATTACTCAAAGAACTTCATGGCACAACAGTTAAAATGCTATGTATTTGCAATGTAGCCAAATGATCTTTGAATGAGCCCAACATTAGGTGTTTGTTGTAGCTTATAAATTGTATGAATTGTATTTTCCTCATATGGAGATATTCCATCTGTAATTTTCATTTACAAGGCAATTGTCTTTACGATCAATAATTGATGTAATTCAGCTAGTTACAATAAAGCAATAAAATGATGCCTGTAGACCACAGTTAATAGCTATAGTTGATCGATTAATTGATGGAGCACCTTGTGGAGCGGCAGTGGCTCAAGGGTAGAGTGGCCGGATGGCAACAGGAAGGTTCCCAGTACAAACCCGGGCTCCCCCAGAGTTAGTGTCGAAGTGTCCTTGAGCAAGGCGCTGAACCCCTAATTGCTCCCAATGAGCAGGCTGGTGCCTTGCATGGTTTCCTCCGCCATCGGTGTATGAATGTGTGTGTGAATGGGTGAATGTAATGCACAATCTATGTAAAGTGCTTTGGATAAAAGCGCTATGTAAATGCACCATTTACCATTTTGTGTGTTATGATTTACAAAGATGTGATACGTGTGTAATGCTAGCTCCAGTTCTCAGTGTTGAAATCAGACACATTTAAAATTATTCAGAGCAAGCACAGCTGTATCATTTAAAGATGAAAACCTCTTGGTACTAAATGAAACCAAAGCCAAGTGCTATGGGTACATCTGTGATAACATCATTGTCAGGAAACTGGTTTATTAAACGAACAACACATGGTTGGTAACATCAAGCTTGGCCACATGATGGTGAAAATATCTATCAGTGTAACTGTAAAATTGAGTTGGGCTTTTATTGGCTGGCTGTCTGTGCATATAGCAAGAGACCAAGAGAGCCTAATCTTTCAATTAATCACTCATTGTATAAAACCCACTTGATTATAATTCAGATCAAAGGCCACATGGTGCTGCTGTGCACGTTCACAGGCCAGGCCTATACAAGGAAGGTACACAATACACTGATATACCATGTGCCCAGGACACAGAAAGCAGTGTTTCGTGTTTGTTCCCTGTGTTCCATCAGTGACAGGTCCTAGTGCTGAACCAGCAGAACTCTTACAACAGCTGATACCCCAACACTTCCTGCTCTACAGCGTCATCCTCATACACAAAGCTGCTATCTCCATGTGTGATTGTTGCATGTCCACCATTCACACCAGAGCTGGAGGGTGGCCAGTTGTCTTCTTATCCCCTCCATTTCAGCGACCCACTTCCGGAGGGCTGGGGGCAGCACATGGTAACCCTTCACACACCCTTTGCACTGGTGTAATCAGCAGTCACAAGTGCCACATCGAAAAACTCGGCTCGGAGGTTGCATGGCTGCATCACTCTTGCATCGGCCATGTGATGATGAAAAACCATGCCAATTGTAGCTACTTTGTTCTTCTTTTGTTATTAAAGTACTTATTTCAATTGTAGCTATTTAAAGGCTAAAGCCTACTTTAGAGGCACACAGCTGGCCTAAGTTGCATCCTCCTGGATGCGTTCCATTAGTGAGGACACAAATAGCATGAAAACACTAAGCATTCAACTAATCAGTGATCAAGTGCTACTAATTGATTGAGGGGAACTTGCGTTCCTCATCAAAGATTTTGTCACTCTAATCTAGTTTGCTAAATGGCTGATGTGATTAAAAGTTCTTTGGGACCAAATTCAGTTATGGTTCATGATTACATTCACATGATATGGGAATGGCTTCACATGACTGTCTGGCAGAAAGTACGTTGTCAAGGGAACAGCATGTAGATGAAACGCGACTGAGGACAAAATAGCTGAACAGTTAAGTTGGGCTGCTTTTAATTCTGATAATGGAATGAAGGGAAAAATAAACTGAGTACAGTTGAGTAGCTTTGTGTAATTGTAGTGGTGGAATTTGGTGTCATCCTGACTTTATCACAAAATACCATTATCATTGGTACATCTGTAATATAATGAACACCAAGCACAGACATTGGACCGGGTCCCATATCCCAGACCCAGGAAGCAGAAATGTGTGGATTAGAGGTCTCACACATGTCTGTCCACGTATACCACATTTCACCACTGCCATTCTGAGGAGCATTTCATATTCCCTGGCACACAGTAATATAGCCTTCCTCCTCCATGCCAAATTGACTCCACACAAGTGCTTCTATACCTGCTGACTGACACATGCTCGGTGAAAATGATTCCTCAGCCAGCAGCCCGGCGTTGCTGCTTGCTCAGGAGGGGTACTTGATTCCATTATTAAGTTGAAAAGAAGAGATGGAGAAGGGAGGGAGGGGGTGAGAGAGCTTGGCCGGGAATGGGGGAAATAATAGAGAGCAGAGGAAGTTATCAGGGCCACAGAGAGAAAGCCAGCCTTTCTGACAGGAGATCAGAGAGTTCCTCCAGCTGGAACCCACTGCTCATGAGCCGAGCCCAGCACAGCCGACTGGGATGATGAGCTCTGCTGGACAGGGCAGGTCAGAATACTACCACCTATACACATCAATCCCATAACCACTGCCCAGGCACCATGCTATTCTGCAGAAAGAGTATCTGCTAAATAGGTAGGGAGTCTGCAGCAGTGTATAGTACGTCTTTCAACAGATCAATTGCTTTTAAGTTGTTTCACCCAAGTAAAGGGCAATCAGTGTAATTCTTTCCCCATGAATTATATACGAAAGGACACTAAGGGTTAAAGAATTATGGAAGCAGCGCCCCTGAGAGGGAGCGAGACCACATCAACAAATTAATGCCTCTCCTATGAGAGGCTAATCCTCTTATTTTTTTATTTCAAATGAGGATGGAAATTGACTTCCTTATTAAATCTAATTATTAGCCGGTGCCCTCCAAAAGTCTTCTAAAACCGCCTAGAGCGACCGAGCATTAGCATAAACACTACCACTGGCAAGCTTAAAACAAATGGTATATTTAGCCTGTGTTAATGGGATTAAAGTGTGCTGGATTCGGCCGTGGTTCTGCTAACAGCGAGCATCACATCTTCATTATGGTTGCCCTGACTTCTCCATTTCCAGCCCTTTTGTTTGCATTTCATTCCACTCCACTGCCTCCCTCCTCTCCGCTCAGTTATTCAACAGATTGTGTTCAATCTCGATCCAAAAAAGAAAAAGGAAAAAAAGAAAAGAAAACTCAGACAATCATAAATAATAAAGGATTACACCAATCTCCACAAAAAGCTGGTGGCTCGCCAGCGGCAATGCGCACACAGAGAAATAATTGTTGGCCATCTGTGCAGCAGATTGGTAAGAGAAAGGGTAAACAAAGAGCACAGTGTACCTGCTACAGCTACACCCCCACTCCCATCTCCCCCGTCCTCTCTCCTCCTCTCCGCTCCCTCCAGCCAGGGAACATGAAAGGCTCTGATGACGTTCGCTCCTGCAGAATCCACTGGCTCGCTTCGAGAGATTTTTCGATTAGGGGAAGGTTTCAAAACCACAGGCTGACAAGCCATGCCTGTCAGGAAATCTAACAAGGCTCGGGGTTATCTCTCTATCACCATCCAAACAGTGTTGAAACGCCACACGCTGTCAGCCCAACCAAGCTAGGGATGGAGGGATAATTGACTATAGGGCCTAGGCAAATGATCACATTTACATGCGACATACACAAGTCTCCAGAAAGGAAAGTGATGTCATGAAAGCTTACCCTCTGCAGGCTCATAAATCACTCCTTCTTGTGAGCCAAGATTGAATGTACTGGCACCATGTTAATCATGCACTGCCAGATCTACCATGGGGGATGCATAAACCCGGGCCCGACCATCAGGAATCCTTATTAGGAAAATTGATCTTGTTGTTAAAGATTGTGCTGGGGTCAATCAATGTATTTTGATGAGAGCTGTAAAGTTAATTGTGATACGCTTTAGATTTATAGGTCAGAGAATAAATCAATGCATGGGATGGATTTCACACGGGCTCCTGTCGTCTATTCAACGCCGTGATGGATTCTGAGTCATTGTCTCGTGATTAAGACTCATTTGATATCTACCATCACATCACCCGCTTGGATAATGACCTCCAAATGTTGGATTTCTCAGTGTGAAATACGGATCATTTCAGCCGCTGATGTTTCCACCTAATAAAGTGAAAGTGAAAAACAGGCAGCTGTGTTTTTTTTCCTTATACATTTTTATTGTTTATAAAGCTGCCTGTGGCACAGTCTCCAAGGGGACTGAAAAATGACCCCCACCCTTCCCATCCATTCCCACTGGAGGTAATTCATTATGAAATATGTGTGTGTGTTTATATATTTGTGTTTGTGTGTATATATGTATGTGTGTGTGTGTATATATATGCGCAAGCACGCACGCACGCACGCACGCACGCACACACACACACACACACACACACACACACACACACACACACAATCACACACACACACACACACACACACACACACACACACACACACACACACACACACACACACACACACACACACACACACACACACACACACAAGATCAAGATGGATAGAGGGGTGTTATGGAGCAGGGAAGAGGAGAGAGGAGTGGATAGGAGTGAGTGGTAATGAGCTGTGTTTATGTGCTAGCCTTGTTTGGCCTGTTGACAGTGGCTAATGAAGTTGAGTACAGTTAGCAGGAGAATCTGCTGGCACTAATTAAAGCTGCTCTCGTTAGCGGCCTCAGCAAGGGGAGGAACTGTAGCAAGAGTAGGAGGCGTGAAGGCAGGTGCAACCGTTGCAGTTGCACACACTCGCGTGCACACTCACACACACACACGCGCGCATGTGCACACGCATGCACACTGAGCTATATGTGGAGATGGGGTTTGGGTATAACTGTTTGATATACAGAAAACTCCTGAGCTTGCATTTAAGTTTTATACTCTGATATACAGTATATCTTGTTCCAAATGAGGCAGTTTTATATATAAAAAAGACTATAATTCATATATCTTCATATATCTACCACTGGAATGAGAAAAGCACAGATATGAGACTTGGATTGAATGTGAATCGCAAAGAAAAACAGTCAGACGATATTAAGCTAAACAGTAGTCTGAGGGAATATCTTGCACCTCACTGAGCCCCACAGTGTGGATTGGCTGCTGCGGAAGCCACAGCCCAGACATCTGGAAATGTTGCAGTCACCATTGAGCTGTTAGAGAAGTGGGAGAGAGCTCAATTGACTGTCACAGAGGCTGAGTGGAGCTCAGTGTGTGCCATGCAAACCGCAGCTCCATCGCAGCCTGTAATCCAGCTCAACCACCAAAGCCACCGCTGCTGGCTGCCTGCACAGACCAAGCCTCACTGTTTGTTTATGCAGCACGTAGACCCGGCCATTAGAAGTGGGAAGCCTGTCAAAAATAAAAAGAGACTTTTCATGTTTGAGGGCTGCAATTGTGGCTCTTGTGTGATGTTTTTCCCCCACGCTGACCCCTTGCTCTGAGGTCGGGAAGCCGCTTAACCCTGGGCTATGGAGCCGGCCGATTGGCCCGGCCAAATGCAGTATTTTTAAATGTGGTGGCGTAAGGGCTGCCTCCGGCAGAGGTACTGTGGTTGCGTTCTATGTCTATGGCTGTGTAACCGAGGCAGCTTACACATCATTATAATGGCTCCTCGGGTGAAGGAGCCAAAGATCCTTTGTAAATGTGGACATCATCCCCCTCATTACGTCCTAGTTACCTATCCTCATGTTCATCCCCAGACCCCTGTACAAAGCTCCGCTAACCATGCAACAAGCCCGGCAGAGGCTATGAATCGCTGTGCTGATTGACGATGGAGAAATAAAGGCATAATCTACATTCCCGTGCTGAAATGCTTAACCACTGAAGCCCTATACTTCATCGTATGACAAATAGCAAAAACAACCAATCTACAAGCTCACAAAGAGTCACATGACAATGTGTTGTGAGAATGTATATATTCTATTTTTTCTATTTAATTGTTTTTTAGTTTTAGTTTTTTATTATTATTATTATATATATTTTTAAATGTGCCCAAAATAAGGAGGTCAGGGTTAATGTGGTTAAATCAGCTGCATAAAGAACACCCATCTACACTCCACCAAAACATCCATTCAACCCTACGACTCCCGACCAAACGATATGAGCTGCGTTGATGTGTATAATGTGTGGCTATTCCTATCTCTCAGCCCTGTGACTATACTAAAGTGACACAGGGAGAGAATGTGGAAATTTGCTACGCAGTTAACTTGCGACAGCCACCAATTAGGTTTACGATCCGGGCGCCTTTGGGCCACTGTCGCCAGGCCTCAGTCTCCCTCTGATGTCATTACACAAATCTGCTGTTGCAGTCCGAAGGAGCAGACGAGGCTCTAGGACAGAGCAGGGAGAAAGAAAAAGGGGAAGTTTGCTCCACTCCTCGCCTCTGATAGCAGCAGATAAGGTATCCTTGGGGCCTCTTATCTCATCTCTGGATTCTGTGTAAAAGCAAGGGTTTAGTCTGGCAGATTACATCAGCAGAGGCTGCCGAGGACAGGGGCTAGCTACCTAGGGACCACCCTGACTCCTCCTGCTGTGACAAATACGTCCCCTCCGCCCTCTTTGCTCTGACAAAGGAGGACCCATAGCTACTGGGGCCGAGGGAAGCGATTTGCTTTCTCTCTCTGCCATCTAAATCTAGTCGCTAAAAGAAAGTGGAATTAAAGCTGTCCGCTTCCATTTAGCCCAACACCCCCCCTCCACACACACACACACACACACACACACACACGAACAGCGGTTGTTTTCATTGTCAGCTGCAGACCGTGCAAAGTGATACTGAAGGCAGAGGACGGAACCCAGTCAAGATCAAAGTCAGTGCTCTGTGTGCGTAAGTGTGTATGAGAGAGAGAGAGAGAGAGAGAGAGAGAGAGAGAGAGAGAGTGCATGTGTGCGTGTGCGTGTGCGTGTGCGTGTGTGTGTGTGTGTGTGTGTGTGTGTGCGCGCGCGTGTGTGTGGAGAGACCACAGCAGTCCCTGTCAGTTGTCTGTACCTCCGGGCAGCTGATGTGTGACAGCAGCCTGTGTGGTGCACAGGGACACAGAATACAACATGGGTCTAAAAGGGTCATTTTAGGACACATAAACACTCCCTCCCTGTGCTTCTGAACTTCCCTCTATCCCTCTGCTGTGTGTACAGCACGTTCCATCCAAACAGACAGATAGACAGACAGGCAGGCCACGTCTGGTGAGTGACCAATTGAAGGCCACCCCTCCTCCCTTCTTTTCCCCCCAGTTGCTCCATCTTTATTCCTCCCTCTCTCCCTCTCTCTGTCATCCCACCCAGAGAGGGGAAGTGGTGAGGTTACAGCGGTTGGCCAGACTCGGCCAGCTGTGTGACCACAGACCTCTGAGAGAGAGAGAGAGAGAGAGAGAGAGAGAGAGAGAGGGAATGAGAGAGCGAGCGAGTGTGTGTTTGTTGGGGGGGGGGGGTGGAGTGTGTGGGAGGGAAGGAAGGATCCACAGGCCTTATTACAGACCCAGCACCACACTGGGCCTCACAAACAGCTACTTCATAGCTAACAGCGTCCGTCCAGCGTCTCCCTAGCAGTGCACACTGCAGGATTTGTGCTATTTTTAAAAACAAGGCACTAAGGCAGACACCAGGAGAATGCACGCATTTGTGTAATCCCAATCAAAAGTGACATCAAACACATGCAACGGCCTCATCTTATGTCTCCAGCTTCATTATGCAGTGCTTTCATTCCCAGATGGTGCAGAAAGAGGCTGTGTAATTGACAGATTAAATATGAGAGGCCATTGAAACGACTAGCTCAACAAGGTGCTAGATGGTGTTAAATATAATCCTCACAGCTCGGGAGGGTTTTTTTTTAGACCATAAATATGTGACAGTATATCATAGGCTTTTAGAAAACAGGCTGCTGCCAACTCCTCTCAGCTAACTGCATGGTCAGCCACAGCACAGGGCAGCAGAGTCTCAAAGTGATGATGTCACTGTTTTGCATTGGTTCTCCGGAGCAGCTGTGATTTATGAGCTAATCTGAGGCTATCTCCCCCATCCTCCAGGTCTCTGTCTTTGTACCCTGGGGAGCTGCTAATGGGACAGTGGGATGAAGCCACCATGCAATAGAATGTCTTCTCGCCTCAAAATACGTTGACATCCATCTCCAAGATCAGATACCACAAAAAGTGATAGGACAATGTTTACTTGTTTTGCAGCACACGCACGTACACACACACACCTGCTAGCACAAAGCTGCTTGCCTCACAGAAACAAGCACTATTTCACAGTCACGCGCACGCAGGCGCGCGCGTGCACACACACACACACACACACACACACACACACACACACACACACACACACACACACACACACACACACACACACACACACACACACACACACACACACACACACACACACACACACACACACACACACACACACACACACACACACACACACACACACACACACACACACACACACACACACACACACACACACACAGGAGAACAGCCCTGGAAGAAATAGAGCATAAATCAAGTATTGCATATATAACCTTGGCTATTTGCAATTCTGTCATGTAGCCCAAGAAAGATAATTGAGGCAACCTCACAGTATGCAAATAGAATGATAATCAGCCAGCACTATATTCTGTGGGAGCTACAGACACATACACACACACAGGAAGAAAAAAAACATTACATTGTTAGCAATTTCTAATAGAGGACACCTATTGACCCATTTTCTCTTGGAAAGCAATTTGTCCCTCCAAAATAAAACTAATAGGTGGCAAGATGAATGGATTAGAGGCGGCTAGGCCGGGTGCACTGTGCCACGAGGCACTAAATCACCAGATTATTAGTTTTATGAGCCAAGCCCATGAGAGAATAATTGCTAATGTTCCCAGAGTAACCAAGGGAAATAAAGGTAATGGAGCAATTTATAAATTCTGATTGGTATACATAGAGAACTTCCAGCCCATCCCCTCTGTTATTTTACTGCTCTCGATAAAATACGCCCCGAGCCGCGCAAACACCAGGGCCAGCTATCAAAATCAATACAATCACAGCGGCACGAGTGCTGCTCCTTCGTTATTTTTAGTGCAATGCAGCCTGGCTGGCCATTATAAATCAAAGTAATGTGAAAGGGGAAGGTTAAAAAAACAACAACAAAAAGCAAAGAGCATAAACATCAAACCCCATAATGATTTTCTTTACTTCATTTAGCCTGTCTGGGACACACACACACACACACACACACACACACACACACACACACACACACACACACACACACACACACACACACACACACACACACACACAGACACACGGCTTACTCATACTATGCACAAGTGAGGGGCTATGGCCTTATTACAACGACAACAATGAGAGGCTCTGAGCTAGTTTGAAAATATGCAGCACAACGTGACTGCCCCAGAACTGTTTAGTCCAGGGTTCAGTAACTCTCTCGCGCGCGCACACACACACACGCGCACACACACAACACACGACACACACACACACACACACACACAAACACACACACAGGGTGGAGTGGCAAATTAGGCAGGTGTCTTATTTAATCTGCCCACACAGAAAAATGAATAACTGTCCTTCACTCATTCTGCTCTCTGAACCACATGACTTTCCATCACATGGAGTCAAATCCCTAATTTCCACCTCTTCACAGCTCTGTGAAGTTTAAATTGCAAGTTGTGACGGGTCTAAATGTAGTCTGAAATGTTCTGCAGATGTAGGCCTTGTCTTATGTGGTTCATGAAAGCAAAGATTTATCTGGTTAGAGGCTTCATTGCGCTAAAGCCACAGTCTCTCTCCCCTCGTTCAAATCCAGGTGGGTGGTCTCATCAGTGTTTCCTCACATGCATTTTTTTTTTACACCGGATGAATGGCACTTCACCTAAACCGATCGATTTCCGTTGCGCCGTCTGATAGAACTCACTCACTCAGCTACAAACCTATAAACACCGGGAGCCAAGCCAGTGTGCTGCTCAAACTAGAAATGTGATTTGATGGGAAGTCATCGATAGGGTCAGAGTCTGATGAAACCCGATCCAGCACTGTATTGAATTACACGCCGAGCTCAAGGTGAGAGAAGGTAAAAGTGATTACTTCTGGAGAACAATATGGCACGATGGAGATGAGGTTACAGTATCAGATCGTTTCCCAGCCGTGGGCAACTTGTCTATTGACGCATATGTGATAGATTTGCTCTGCCGGAGTGTTTGCAGCTGAGAACGGATGCCCTGCCACATGCAAATGTAGCAGAGCACATTATATGCGTACACCCATACATAAAATGCACACACACACACACACACACACACACACACACACACACACACACACACACACACACACACACACACACACACACACACACACACACACACACACACACACACACACACGCGCATACTTGACCTTTATCCTGTGATGGTGACAGCTCACAAAGCCCTCTTGTAACTGCAAATCTCTCCACATACTTTCAAACCCACTTCCTGTTTTGTGTTGTGGTTGTAGCTACATTGCATGCGCTCTTGTTCTCAGTTCCATGACTCACAAGTGTGAAGAAACAGCAGTTGTGAGCTGTAACCTGTCCAACCTGTGTCTGTTCATACTTGTTGGGTAAAAAGATAAGTGGCCTTTTGTGTATTCAGCATTCATTCCTAAGTAGGTGATTCAGTGGAGAGAATTCAATGTTGTCTTCTGGCCAGTGTGTGCAGAACTTATCAAACGCAGACTCCCATGGTGCGGCGTAGTCACTGAAACGTCTGGGTGGTGTTTATTTTGTTAGCTGTAAAGATATCTGCTCTTTGTCATTCCATCTGTACTGTATAGTCCCACGGAGAGGGTGTTCTGGGGTCAGCGCGTCGGTTCATCAACACCTCACACTTCCTGTTATGAAATAGCATGACATCCGTCACAGACACACAGCGTAAAGCCGAGCTAGCATAACAGAGGAAGAGGAAGCTGTGTGGGATGGGAGCTCATCTCAAGGTGTGAAGACTCAATCCTGGCCTATTTTTTCCAACTCTTTTATGCTGTCAGTAAAGTATTTCATCCAGGCCGCATTGTGTGATGTAAAATGGAGGTAATTTTAAAGTGATTCCAGATCAACCTCAAATGTCATTTTAATTCCACACCAGGCTTTCAACAGCCACTGAGAGCCGGCCGCAAGCTGAGAGATGGAAATTGATTTTCCAATGGATTGATCTGCACTCCATCGTCATGTTGATCCAGAGAGTGACAGAGAGAGAGAGAGAGAGAGAGAGAGAGAGAGAGAGAGAGAGAGAGAGAGAGAGAGAGAAGCTGTAATCACACATTCCGCGATCCCACAGTTTCTATACGACGCGGTTAGGTTTTATCCAAATGCAACAAGGCCTGTAATAAATCTTGTCTTCCTCCCATCAGCTTGCCAGCAGCTGGGAGCCGTCAAGGGAAGCCACCCCAAGCAAAATGTTATTCCAGCTTGTTAGTGTTTGAAGTCACAGCAAGCTGGGCTGCAGAAGCTGCTGCCTGTGGTTTATGGTTTGTGGGGTTGCTGAAGATATGGAGTCTCACTTTCCAAGTCAGGATGTCTCACCGCCATCGAAGCCACAACTGTAGCGGTGAGATAACGCCGGCTCGTCAAGAAGAAAAGGCTTCACAGCAGACATGTGGTCTTGACTCAGTGAGTGACAACACTGCTGTGCGAGTGTCTGTATGAGTGTGTGTACTGTACATGTGTGTGTATGTGTGTTTAGGTGGCTGTGAGTCAGCGCATGCATGCACAAATGCACGTGCCCCTCAATTTCTGTATTTCCACTTCCTCTTACTGATATAGTGCTTCACTGCAAACGCTTGCTGAAGTGAAGTGATTTCTTTGCCTTCATATATATTCTGTACATACAGTATATATATATATATATATATAATATATATATATATATATATTCTTGTTTATACTGTAGGCCTATATAGTATACCTGTATATTTATTATGTTATTGCTTTTAATAAAATAATAATAATAAATAACATTTTTTTTTTTTAAATATATTTGTGAAAGCATATTTTCAGTGCCATGTCATCTATACTGGCTCTGTCTATTTGAAACAGGATGGGAAATGTTTCACTTTCCACACTGAACCAAGACCAGGCCATGTGTTCTGCAATTCAATAATGTCTGAGAATCAGCCTGTAGCTGTTGCTCAGATCAGCGTCACAACTATTAGAGTGGTTGTATTTAAGCCACAAGAGGCCAAAGGTTGTCAGTCACCCAGTCTGTTCCCTCCCAGTGCTCAGCTTCCAGCTGCCTCTGATATTTCCTCTGTAATCCTCCATAATACATTTGCCACCATGGCACACTGGGACTCTGTAATCCCTCTGATTCCTTCACATTCACAGCAAGATGGCTTCTGACAGCCCTACTCCACATCTGGATTCAACACAGTAAAATCCTCAGTGTTGATTTAACTACGTGTGTACAAATGGAACCAAATGGACCATTTGATTATTTTGTACACTCTCAGTGTACAGCTACTTTACTGAAGATGGTTTACAACCCTTAGACGGAAGCTGGGTTTCTTCATAAAAAAATTGTTTATCCACATAAAAATTAGCATTTTAGTAATACCACCATTCCAAGCAGTGACAGACAGTTTGTACCTTAATATGATAAACAAATAAAACTCATAAAGCAATAAAGAAGCACCTATTTTGGTGGCCTTGTGCAATTCAGTGCTAATGGAGGGAGTGATAATGGCCCATCCATGAATAAAATGGGAACGGGAAAGCAAACAGTCAATAGCCTGGGCTCAATGCGATGATCATAATGCATACTTTAAGGGAAAGTGGTGTGTGTGTGTGTGTGTGTGTGTGTGTGTGTGTGGGGGGGGGGGGGGTCTATGAGAATGACAGGGGCGGATGTGAAAATGTCTCTTATGTACTACTATGAATAAACCATCAGAGCTTAAGTGAAGGACATGCAAATACTAATTGGATATGCTTGGCCGATTCTATTACTCCGTGAAGATAGGACTGGGGTGAGAGGTCGAGAGGGCAGTGTGATGCTCTATATGACTCAGTGAGAGTCATCTCAGCACACGTGTGTGTGTGTGTGTGTGTGTGTGTGTGTGTGTCTGTGTTGCGTGTGTGCACGTGTGTGTGTGTGTGTGTGTGTGTGTGTGTGTGTGTGTGTGTGTGTGTGTGTGTGTGTGTGTGTGTGTGTGTGTGTGTGTGTGTGTGTGTGTGTGTGTGTGTGTGTGTGTGTGTGTGTGTGTGTGTGTGCGTGCGTGCGTGCACATGTGTGTGTGTATGTGTGTGTGTGTGTGTGTGACCCTCAGGTCAGCGCCCGAGGCTGCTGCTCCTACGGTTCCCGTGGGGGGCTGGTGGGTGGACAGGCTATTGATCAGCCAGACTATTATCAGAGCCCAAGCTGTTTATCATGGTGTCTGCCCTCAGCGGGGGAGCCTCTCGTCTCTAATGGACCGTAGCATGGCGCTCCCCCGCACCTGTCCTTGTCACCCGCCCCCCCGCCCCTCTCCCCCACCTTAAGCACCATCGATCCCGCCGTCAGCCGCCCTTGTCCCGATGGTGCCCTGCTCTCTGGGGGAGGCCCGCTCCTCCTGCCTTGTCAGGGCTGAAATATGCTCCTCCCTGGTGCCGCCCTGCTGATACATCTTCCCTCTGTCCTTTCAGGGTCCGCCACTGTCGCTAGCAGGGATGCTGGTGGTTGACCCTGGGGATACAATGACCAGCATAACCGGCATCACGCCACCCCTGGACACTGAGCAGAGAATAGCAAAACAGAGAGAGAGAGAGAGAGAGAGAGAGAGAAAGACAGAGAGCTATTCATCAGTATACCAGGACTTGTCCAACGGCACGGGTCCTATCAATCCTCTGGCGTCTCACATTTTGTTTTATAATGCAATTTTAATGGGTCCTAGGTCATGGGTGGGGATGGCCGACTTGGACGGATTAAAGGTTGCACCTCACGGCCATTAAGGTGATTCTACACTGTAATACTGTGGCGCTTGTGAGACGGTCCTCAAAATGAGCTTGAAATGTATTTCTGACCTTCTCCATGTGATTACTGAAAGGGAGATGCACACGCCTTGTTTGCCGACAAAGCGCGAGTGGATTTTCCATTCACAGCAACAGCAAGTGACCTACTGTATGTGCCCAGTGGATCAAGTTGATGGGATAAAACCTGGTCTTGACATGCACGCACACGCACGCACAACACAGACACACAGGCAGTGTTCAATACTGGCCTGTATGTACTGCCTAGCTGTTACACTGGCCTTATTATTGCACAGCCAGTAAACGTCAGGCAGAGGTGGCTGGGGCCGTAAACAAGCCAATGGACAGTGGTTACTCAGAGGTCACGCAGAGCGCTTGGTCGTCTGTGGCGGTTGGGGTGGGGGCGGGGGGCAAAGTGATGAGGATTTAATGATATCCAGCTTTGTGGCTATTGATAGCCAGAGTCAATGGGCTGCACTGTGGGTGTCTCCCAGATACACAGCAGATTAGCGGGCCTGTGCTGGATGAAAACGTCAGGGATCAATAGGACACCGGGGAGAATCAATAATCATCCCACCACTCTGTGGCTTTCATTTGGTGGATTGCAGTGGTCCTTTACGGCCTACTGCGCCCGTCACTGTGCCATTAACTACACTCATAAAACATGCATCACGGATCTGTCACGGGCATCATATGTTAATGCCTGCTGTTAATGAATATGAATGCTCGGCTCATGAGCCCCGTCTCTCTCTCATTACATTGCTTTACACCTCGCTGGGCCCGGAGAGCTCGCCTCAGACAAAATGTAAATCACATCTTTATTGGGACAAAATGCATACTGTACTAAAAAGGCCAGGCAGGTGAGAGCAAAATATACTCACTCTGCAGTAAGCTATAGATCCATGTCCCTTGAAGGCAATGGCTGCAACAAAACTTTGACAGTGAGTAAGAGCAGCATCGCAGGGTAGGGGAATGAGGTAGGTAGTATTCTGTGACCGTGATGACACTAAACACTATAATTCAGCATTACCTGACTTGTCGCGCTTCATTATAGTCCAGAGATCTTAGATTAATTAGTATTATTGTGCAAAGTGAGTGCGAGAATTGGACCGTAATTACATTAACCTCCTGGATCGCACCTTGTATTTTAACAAGACATGTCTGAGTAAAAAGGATTGCTATTGCATAGATGATTACTCTTATCCTTGACAGCGTCTGCTTTCCAAATTGATCCAATTAGCTATTCAGGGATAATTTAATTACATGAGGTTGCTATAGCCTCTCTCCCTCTGTCCTTGCCACTAGGATAATCATAAATGCTGGAACATTATATTTGGGACATGCATGAAGAAAGTAACTTCAGTCGAAAATGTGAATTAACTGTGTCCTGAACAAAGCTGATAGCAGAAACAACAGCCCTAATCCTTAGGCAGTTTTATTGTGATTATCTATTATAGCAGTACAAATGAGAGATTGAGGAAAAAAGGGGTGTAAAGTAAAATATTGAGTGGGATTTGAACTCATGATGTCACAATTAGGTCTGTGCCTGTGTAGTACACATATTATTCGTGTTTGAGCCACCAAGATCTCCACTCATTACTTAGTAGTATGCCCTCCTTGCATAGAGTCTAGCTACACAACAGTTCTCAGTGACTGCAGTCCCACACTTGATAACTTCTCTAGAATATCAATCATGTAAAAAAGCAGGTTTTATTTTAGACACTAATGAAGGTGAGGGCTAGTCTGTATGATGGTGCATATTGATATAATTGCTATTCATGGGCCAGACTCAAAGCAGATATTAGGCAAAACCATCTCCATGCACAGAGTAATCTTGTCTGCTTCATTTTGAGTACAGCAGAGGGACCACAGGCACGTACCAATCTCCCCTGCTCCAGCCTGGGGACAATATAGGTTCAGAAATGAGAGACGGAATCCACTGCACCGCTAGCCACATCCATAATTGGCAAGCAGAACAAGATGAGAATGAACTCTGGGCTTGGCTTGTCTTTGTTGTAATTAAGATGAAATTCGCCAATCACTTAAACTCACAAATGGAGGCTTGACAGTGGGCCAAGAGCTTATTGAAACTCTATTGGCATGCATTTTAGCCTACATCTAGGTATTCAACAACTGTTTTTGATAAACCATGGTGCCAACAGAATGTACTGTTTTTAAAGGATACGTCATTTAAAAAAAAAATCTGGTTCCTATTTTCATATTTGCTAACATCTTTACCGCTTTCAAATGCTGAGTACACAGCGGAATTACCACTGTGTGCAATTCTCTTATAAGCCTTATAAAGCATTTAACACACATCCATTCTATACAATACAGAACTTACACTTAAATAGACCTGCATGCAATTTTACTTACTACTTCCATAACCTAACATTTGAGTATATTCAATGAGCACTATGGGACACCATTTTATTTCATTTATGTATGTCAGGTTATTTTTAAGAATTGTTTTTATTTTGTATTTGTCATCCTCCTTTTCCTCTCATGTGCATAGGGGGTGGTGTAGACAACCACATGCCTCCTCCAATACCCATGGAGCCAACCGCCATTTCTTTTCACGTGACAGCAAGGAGTTTCACCGGGAGAATGTAACACTCATAGAGGTTTGAGCCATCTTCACCAGTTCCCCTATACCTGCTGAACAGGCACCCTGCTAGTGCAGCGACACACACAAAATCCCCCAGCTGCAAAGTATTTATTGTACAGCCAAGCCAGAGGCACTGCTGATGGGGAAACAAACCCAGGCCTCTGCGGTAGTGGGCAAGTGCTTCACCTCTATGCCACCCGGACGCCCCCATGTGGCTCTTTATTTAGTGGAAGCATGCTGTGCAAATACAGCTATAGGACTATCATTACTGAACCTTGAATGATACATGTTCATGTTCAGCAATACTACATGTAGTGTGTTAATGTGTTGACACTTCACAGGATGTTCAAGATTGTTTTAAGATTGCAGAAAACCTATGAGTCAAGGGTCAACTGATAATATCTCAAGATTAAGCTGAAAACATCTGTATTATGTTGTTTTAGGCAGGTGTGATGTTTACACAAACCCCAGCAAATTCAAGCAAAATAGACTAGTACATCATTCATGTCAACATCATATAAAACCCTGAAATAGGCCAATCAAGGAGGAGCTTGTTTACAGGATGTTTTAATACCATCTGTGCAAAAAAGGGAACAAACATCCCAAATGTGAGACATAAAATAAATCTACAGGAAACAAATCTTTCAGTTGAATATCCCTGGAAATTATTTGTTTCAGTCCCCCCACCCCTCCAGTCCCCCAAGTCACGGGGGATTTGGTTCACAAGCATGACATGTTAGATTCAGGCCAAGTTGGGGAACTAATGAGCTGAAACACAAAGATCCAGAGGCACAGTGTAGCACAATAGCCAATGGGAGTCACATTAAAACCAGAGTGTTTGCAGCTCCGCTCAGCCTACTGGGGCTTCTCTTCAAGGCCTGCATGGATGTGGGCCGGTCATGAAGGAAACGGATAAACAGTGCTTTAATCAGGGAATTGTTTGGGGAGAGCTCGTTTAATCTGTGATTATAACACCAGATCAATGTGATTCCTGCTCTGAGCCATGTCCGTGATAAAAAGGAGGATTTACATCAAATATTCATTGCCCTGCTCCTCTCTGAGGATTTCCCCACCACCACCACAACCACCACCACCACATACATACTACATTTTTACACCATGGAGAGCAGATGCAAAACAAAATCCTCAAAGACGGTCCAAGTTGGGTCTGGAGCGACGTGAGCTATAGTACAAACTACAGCAGTCATCTACATCTACTGCTGCTTTACATTTTGTGCCCCTTGAACTGAGCAGAAAACAACAGATTTTTGCCCTGTAGGGCCAACCAAGTATGTTAAGCATTGTTCTGCAACAGCATTATACACTGGCCAAACAGTCATTCAAGCAAGTCTCCTGAGACACAGTCCTTTATTCTTGCCTTGTCATCACAAAGCGTTTGTTCTCTGCGTATGCTTGCCTCTAAAGAGCTGAAGCATAACTAAAGAGTGGATGCTGTCTTTTAAGTGCCACAGCGCAATGAATAAAATATGATCACTAAATTACTATGAACAATGACAATGTTACAGGGATTAAAACAGAATATGTCACCAACTGGTCCTTGGTGTGCTTTTCAAAATTATTGCAAAAGGCCATTCCTAAATGCCTGATTAATTGCTTAAGTGTGTGAGGTTATTAACCATATTAACCCTTACATCCCTATTTTGGACATAGGCGAAGATTTCCCCAAAGATTTCCCCAGATCTAAGCTCACAACCAGCTCAGCTGCCTTGTGGTTACAGTGTCTGTCCTGAAATTGGGAGGTCGTTCAATCCCCTGCTGAGTCATACCAAAGATATAATAAATGGTACCCAATGCCTCCCTGCTTGGTACTCAGCATCAAGGGTTGGTTGGATTCATGGGGGTATGTCCCTGTGAGATACTAACATGGAAACAAGTCTCCAGGACTTTTTTGTGTTACCCTTTTAGCCTTAATGTCTGACTGTACCACATACTGTTTACATTTTTGACTAATAAAGTATTCAATCAATCAATCAATCAATCAATCAAAAAAGGGGGTATACATGTATATCAGGTTTCTTCATGTAATGCTAAGGAAACAGGACATAGGCTAATGACACACTACTTGACAAGCTCACATCTCAACGTATTATGAGCTTGTAGATCAGATATTTGGGCTATTTTTGAAAACAGGTGCTTGCATACATATAATAGTGGATATTGACATGTTTTTGCTTCACTTACTAGGGGGTACAGTGTTACAGGGCTCGGAATACTAGAACTGAAGTTTTTATTAATTCCCAAACACAAATATAGGAACCATAACCATTCTTAGAGGCAATGTGGCACGCACTTGGTTCTCAATAAAACACCATGCAATTTAAAACTAAAGATAACAAAGAAAGCCACCACGAGCTACCAGCAATGCAAGCCAATGTAATCTTTTTTAATGTTTGATGGTATTTGCTTGAAAGCAAATGCAACAAGTACATAATTATCTGTCTAATTAAGCTGCCAAAACACAAGCACAGCACTGGAGGACCTCTGAAACAGTGAGTGCACCATTCATTAGCATGTGCTGTAAGCTTATTAATCATCTAACAGCCAATTAGCACACTGTTACCGTTTGCAGTGGGTGTGTAAATAAATTCCTGGGTTAATTTCTTCCTCTGATAATAAAGGGAACATTATGAAAATTAGCTCTGTGACTATGTAAATGATCTATGTCGTTAATTGCACAGCCAGCGAGAGATGTTTGCCATGAACTGGATTGGTGATGCAACAAATATTTCCTGGGCTGTTAGAGAAATTAAACGGGTAGCTGCAGATTCCCCGGAGGAATCCACCGGCTACAATAATGACATTTACCCAGCCCTCTGGCACACTGATAATGACAATGTCGCCGCTTGGCAGCAGGCCAATGGGAGGTGAGGCGGCTGGTGGCAGTGGGGGGGCTGGCAATCATCTTCAAGAAAGACACACAGCCTGGAACACACACAGGGACATGTGCACGCACACACACACACACACATACCCAAACTTGAACATACATGAACACAGTCAAATGAGCACGCACGCACGCACGCACGCACACACACACACACACACACACACACACACACACACACACACACACACACACACACACACACACACACACACACACACACACACACACACACACACACACACACACACACACACACACACACACACACACACACACAAAACAGAGGGCTCTAAGAACTAAATCAGCTCCTGTATATCACCCACTGGTAATTAATAATAATTGCTTTCTAATAAGGGCTATGCCATTAGCAAATTACCTCTCGGCAGGAATGCAACCGCAGCAACACATGCTGTTACTGAAGATGGAGTCTAATGGGATATCACTTGACCAATATACTGTATAAATACACGGTATGTGTGTGTGATATACATATACTATGAGAACCCACACACAACGCACTGAATTTACTAAAAACAATTGATGACTGTTGGCTGGTGATGGTATTAGAATGCATTATGCATCATGGCTATCAAAATACTGTCCACTTCTGCAGTATATGCGTCGTATGCATTTTGTACAGGTTAACAAGACAAGAGGGGGATTAACTCCAAGTGTGATTTTTGCTGTTAGCGCTTTATAGGGAAGAGAATAGAGAGCCAAGGGAGATGTTTGGATGGCAGAAAAATAAAAAAGCAAGGTGGGCTCTTTCCCTTTTGCTTCGCCTCCAGACACCCACTGCACCCACAACCCCCCCACCCCCGATATTCCGGTCTTGTGATAAATGCTCCAAGCTGGTCTTAATCATGCGTGTGACAGAAGAGGAAATGGAGACCAGCGCAGACAGACAGGATGAATGGAGCATTTACTACGGGTGGCTTCCATAAAACAACCCTCCATGCAATATTGCCCTCCAATACCACTGACAATGTCTGGCTACTCACAGTACAGACCAGACACTCCCTAGAACACAAAACAAATACACGCAGCATGGCCTATTGTGTTAAGTTAGGCCACACGCTACGCCAATGAAAATCAACTCTATGGATTGGCCCCAAGAGATTTGGAGTACTGCTGCACGTAAGACAATCCCAGGCCCACGGCTTTCAAACTTCCTTCATTCTGTGGAAAATGTTTACTCTCACTGGCTCATTATTGTGCTTTCATTTCCAAACCAGTGATTATAAAGAGATCAGACTTTGCAGCATTAGGAGGAGATTATGTTTAGCTTGGTATTTGGAACATGGCGTATTTGTCGTAAGTGAATGTCCTAACTGCCACAGAGCACAGTGGGCTTGGATTTTTACTGCAACCACTTCCTCCCTCCTTCTGTTACCCAATCAATTAACACAGGGGTAATACCAGGGCTATTGGAGTCAGCCAAGGCCTTCCCAGCCCTGTCATCTGCTGTTGGAACAATTGCTTAATATAGCGCCAGGCTCAAAGGAGCACTTACCGGGGCCCAATCTTCTGGAATCAATAACAACCGGCAGGCTATATTGTTTCAAACAAGGAAACAGCGGGGGATGAGAGGGAGGGAAAATGAGAGAGAAGGGGGTCAATACAAGCACCAGGGTTTCGGAGATGCTGGCTCAGCCGTAAATACGGTGTGCTCTAAAGTGCTGCTGTCCTCTGATATGGATATGAGCACCACTTGACAAAGGCAGTGGGCGTTTGACCTCTGGACAGCAGCACAACAGCGGAGGGCAGCGAGGGCAGGGCTGATTTAGCCATGGCCTTTAGGGTCAGAGAAGATTTAATTTCCTTGATGATAGTTCAAGAGGTGCTGTCAATCAAAGTTGATGAAAATTCTGATTCAGCCACGAGGAGTCGTTTACCGAGGCATTTGCCAGCCATGTAATACAAATGTCAGGCCCTCGCTAGCATAACAAAGACAGTGCGGAGCCGCCCAGCCAGGCTAATAGAGAGCATTTTTGCAGTAAGTGAAACCGTCGTTTCTCTGGGGCCTGTCAATGTCAGCAGCCACATGGATCGTATCATTTCCCGTGCCAGCAGGGTGAGCCGGCTGGGGACACCACATGGGGTATCGATCTGTCTGTAATCACACAAGCAGTTTGAGCCTGAGAAAAACTTTATCCTGAAGTGCTTAGCTGTAAGAACCATCCAATTTCTTTGCACAGTGCCGCAAAGGACTGGGGTTAAGAGAAAAAATAGAGCGAGAGTGCAGAAGTCAGAGTTGTCGAGCCAGTGATCCTTACTGGAACCATAGAACAGAAAGAGCACAGCGCACCGTCTGTCATCAGCCCTTATGAGCACAGTGCTAGCCCTGGTTTGACCCAGTGGAAGCACGGCGTGGGTTCTAGCAGGCCCCCCGAATGCTTCAGCACATGGCCCCATTACAAATCCCTGCAGTTTATTCAGTACATGCTCCCACTTCCAGACTAGTGGTATTCAGGGCTTTGGCCCCAACAGCCAACTCTAGTATAAATAGCACCTGAAGAGGCCATGATGTGTCTATTACCATTTTCCCTGCAGTGAGGTTGCGGTCTTAACTACACAGCAGCATCTAGGCGGGGAAACTCAAGGGAGCGAGAGAGGGGTGGAGCACTGGCGAAACAAAGACCGGCTCGGGAACAAGATGCCACATTCTTCGGATTCTGAGCTCTTTTCTTTCTGGAGGGAAGTCAGGGCTGTTTGAACTTGACCACCACATTTCCTGGAGAAAGTTTGTAGTGTAAATGATTGGCATTTTTTGCAATCATTTTTTTTTATCTAGTAAGTAGAAAGTAAGTAGTAAGTAGTGTTTTGTTGGGTTGGATTGGTTAGTTGTTGTTGATGATGATGATGACAAATGACGGGGAAGTTTGAGTGGTGCTCATCTTTTGACTACTGAGTGAATGATCTCACCTGGCCTGGAGGATAAATAAAAACACCCAACCTCAATGGGCAGAAAAGAGAGAGGGGAGGGTGATAGAGAGAGGAAGAAAAAAGAGTGGGAGAGAAAAGATAGCAGGTGTAGAGGAGGTGTGAGCTGCGGCTTTCTCCCCAGAGTGTGATTATTTCTGCCTCTCATCTTATCTCTCTTTGATGTGTTCACTTGAGAAAAAAAAAGCACTGAGTACGAGGTAGCTACGAAGCTCCAAACATAGGCTGTACAACTGACTGCCAACTAATTGTGAAACATTATGGTACACATTGTCTTACGACAACAAAAGCGATTTCACCAACAGGATAAACGACATATTCAAATCACATAAATAATTTCTTCAGAAAATTCCAAATCCCACCACAGAGGAAATTTCATAATGCATTTCACATACAGTATTATAATGAGGAACATGGATGCTTTCCATGCTTTGAGACAACAAAACAATGATCTCACCATGTAATGGAGCCCCCCCCTCCATGTTTATAGCCTACATAACCATATAACCATACCTGTGTACAATGTCTTATTCAATGGTGGTCGAGTGGTAACAGAAGAAAAACAAAAGGAGCTGGTATATCGCTCAGTGAGGGCATACTTATATGTAAAAGAACGTTAAAGGCCATTTGCCGTGCTGCTTCAACATAATGGTGCAGAACCAGATGTGCTGAGGCCTGTGACACACACACACACACACACACACACACACACACACACACACACACACACACACACACACACACACACACACACACACACACACACACACAGCTGTATGGCTGCTATCAGCTTAGCGCACCATGACTTCTCCCTGCTTAAATCACGCTACCTGCATACAGCTCTCCAGTTGCCATGGTAATAGAGGCTGGCTTAAGAGGCAGAGGGCCAACCACAGACATCAGAAGCTGAGGACCAGAGAAGCATCAGAACTCTACTAGTGGAGGTGATTTAATAAGCCTGCGGTCAAAGCCCATCTGAACCATAACAAGCCCATGGATAAAAACGCAATGGATCAAATACATTAAACCGCTCCAGAAAACCCCTCCCCGCTCTTCACTTCACATCTATTACCCTTCGGCCGTGCATGGCAAGACTGAATGAAAATGAAAATCATAATAAAAAGGAATGGTAAAGAAAGGTCTGTATCTTATTTACAACGAATCATGTTTATGTACAGAATTAGCCAGGCATAATTTGCCTAGAAATAATTGACATCTCCCATGTTATAATCTCAGGAGAGGCTTTCGGTTTATTCATGAGAGGCTTGCATGGCAAATTAGCCTTTCAGAATCGTCTTGTCAGGTCCGCCACCAAGCAGCGTGCCGGGTCTCCTCTCTACCATGCTCGTCCCCCCAGTAATAACCTTCAACTAACCTTTAAACCACAGTGAATAATTCAATCCTATTTTCATATCAATGGAGGAGTCAAGCCGGGCAATTATCTTTCATCCGTATTCTTTGCCGTCAGAGGAGAGAATAATAAAGTTTTCCCTTGTGGAGGAGAGACGGGGAGGAGGGGAGGGGAGACGAGAGAAGGAGCCCAAAAAAGCAAGAGCGAAATGCCGGAGATGCTATCTAAAGACATTAATGCAGTGATGAATTATTCAGTAATGACTACAAGATCTGTCACGAGAGAAGGAAAAAAATGAAGCCGCTAACATCTGCACTGTGTTCTGAAGGGGCTGAGCAGAGCAGGGCATCGACGCCAGAACGCCTCTGAAGATAAACATGACAAATTGGCAGATCATCTGTTCAATTAGGACAAGCAGAGCAGGTGCGCCAGCGAGGCGCCCATGCCGCAGGATGACACAGTTACCAGCCGAACCAGAGGCATGATGGGAAATACCTCGTTTGTGTGACAGTGATTTAGAGCGATGCACCAGAAGGATACCCCGTGAAAAAAAGAAAAAGAAAAAAAAAATAGGATATTCCCCTTGGTACTCATTAAAATTCGACTGCAGACGGCACCCTGCCCCCCTCCTCCCCTCCCCTCCCCTCCCCTGTCTCCTCCCCCACTTCAACCCCCCACCCACCCTGCTTTTTGGCTCCTCAACGGCTTGACTGGACCTTCCAAGCAGGATCATTTCTTATTAATCCATAAAACATACCGTGCCAGTGATTGGACTGAAGGAGCACTGGACCAGCAAAACATGAGATATGGGAAAATATCACACATCTCAGCGAGCAAGCAGCCGGGCGGGGAGAGAGAGTGAGAGAGAGCGAGAGAAAGAGAGGGCAGAGTGGAGATGAGAAATAAGCGGCGAATAGGGAATGGGCTATGTGTGCAAGAGAGAGAGAGAGGGAGAGAGAGATGAAGGTGGGGGGATGAGATTCATGGAGGCAAGGGGGGTGGGAGAGGGGAGGGGAGGTGGGGGTTAGTAAGAAACATGTTTTGAAATATTAATCTGCGGTTCTGGCCGTGGGCTGGTGCACAGAGATGAAAAAAGCAGTGGGAACCTTTGAAGCGGGGGAGTGTTCCCCTGCATTCATGAACCAGGCAGGCAGGCAGGCATGCAGGCAGGCAGCTCAGGCGGCCATGTTTGGTAGAGAGAACAACTGGGGCAGGTGCAACGTGGCTCCCTCACATCTGAGAGTCCTTGTCTCCACTCCACCCCATACGGCTTATTGGCGCAGCGCTTATTTAGAGTGCTCCCTTTTCCCAGCCCTGACACAAACGAGATGAGTGTGGTACAGTCTCTTAATCCCCAGTGCCTTGTAAAGCCTTTGAAAGGAATACTTAATGCGGCATAAACTACCGTTCACAGTCTTAAAGCATTGGCTCTCTCTACTCTGAGGGATAGACAACTTCTTGTGTGCGGCATCCAGCGGGGGTTTAGCATCAGCAGATTTTAGCCAGAAAGACGAAAGGGTGTAGAGCAGGATATCACGCGATCTTATTGAACCTTAATGACCTGGCGAGCCCCTGCTGAGGGACTAATGGATTCAGCGCTCTGTTGCGACTGCTCCGTGTTCCCATTATAACCGCGGCCCACCTACTCACATCTCAGTGCGGCTGAGTGGCTGGAGAAAACACAATCAGCCTACATCACCTCTGAGACATCTCTCAGAAACATTGCACATGATCTCTACACACCCATGGCACCCAATGCCAACAATCCTCCGTCCACGGCGCCCACAGCCTCACAAGACCCATGGACCACCGTGGTGGTGTACCAGTGCCAGATGAATTAAAAATAAGTGAAGGCTCATTAAACCTGAAAAAGAAAAAAAAACTCATTTAGGTAAGATAACTTAATACGCTACACGCCGAATTTACCACGACAAACACATTCGCCGTGAAGAAAGTATATTAAAATCCATTTTAGAAAAATCACATTGGGAAAAGTCATCATCATTAAAGCACACTCAGGCTAAGTATCTTAGATGAATTATGCTGCCTGCATCAAAAGACGGCAGGAATAACATTGAGAGAGTGTCCTTTCTTTTCTATACTTTGGCAGCGCCGTGCTGGGAAACTATGAATTACTCTCTGTCTGGCTATTCTCCACTAATAATAATGATAACTTTTTTTCCCCCTACCTAATTATGCAAAGAACACTCAATTAGCATAACTCGTCCTCTGTGTCACTACAAACAGTAGAACACCCTGCGGGCCCATCATGGCTTCATCCTCAGCCTGTTGTTTTTTGTGTTTTTTTTCTCTTGTGAGTTAATGAAGATGTGTGTTAATGAAGATAACTATGTAGTGTGCGGGTGGTGGTGAAAGTAGTGCAGGTAGAATGAGCCAGGGGAGTAGTGCTGAGTGTGTGTGTGTGTGTGTGTGTGTGTGTGTGTGTGTGTGTGTGTGTGTGTGTGTGTGTGTGTGTGTGTGTGTGTGTGTGTGTGTGTGTGTGTGTGTGTGTGTGTGTGTGTGTGTGTGTGTGTGTGTGTGTGTGTGTGTGTGTGTGTGTGTGTGTGTGTGTGTGTGATGTGTTTGTGTGAGACGTGTGAGTGTGTGTGTGTGTGTGCGCGGGCGGGTGTGTGTGTGGTGTGTGTGTGCATGGGAGGGTGAGGCCGTGAGGGCGTTAGAGGGGCTTAGTATGCTGCCCTCTGCAGGAACCAGAAAGGCGTGCAGTGCTGCACAAGCCAGGCCCTGCAGCCTTCTGCTGCCTGAACACAAAGGCAGTATAGTGACACACTCCCTCTGACGCTGCCTGCAGCAAAGATTAAACATGTATGTTTAGGGCAGCTCAAATAGAATTCAGAATGCAACAATCCCTACAGAGAAAACAACACAGTAAAAGAAATCATTTAAATACAACCATGCTAATGCTCGAGGCTTCGTCTGAGCCCGGAGTCGGGCAGGCCGATAACGTCCATCAAGCCCACTATCATCAAAAGATGCGCACATCATATGCAAAACAACGGTGGCAGTTTGAATGGGGGAGCCTTGGTTGTCTGATTTAAGGACAAGGCTGGGGGGGGGGTGGGGACCGTGTGAGGAACAGCAAGCAGACAACGTCACACGGATGTTATAGGATGCTCTGCAACTTAATGAGCGCATATACGTAGAGCCAGATGGCGAGTTAGAAGGCGACAGCCAGTCCTCCTCGCAAGCCTCGGGTATGGCGGTCCTGCTGGTGCAGCGTGAGACACTCATTTGCCATCCATAACACTCGTCAATGTACAGCACAGACAAAAGAAAAGATTGAACAAAAACTGAGCAACAAAAACGGGGACGTGTGCAGTAAGCGCGTACCACTGACTGCCAATGAAAGTGCCTGTTAACGCCATGAGACTTTTCGACTCTAAACACCACAGACAATCCCCGGAGATCCCTGTCACCTCTCTCTGTCGTCACAGCCTCCTCCTCCTCTCAGAGGAAGTGGTCGTTGGAGAGCAGGGGGAAGGCAGACCATTAAGACCGCGCTGTGGGCAGCGGCGCACCATATTTCTGAAGTCGATCCAGATGCTGGGAGTGGGAAGCCTTGAGCCGCCTTGAACAGGCCCGCCAGCTCAGTTCTGCTGACATGGCGTTCCCACCGCGGGGCGTCCTGAACATCCTATACCCTCCGGAGCAGTCACAGCTGAAGGCGCGAAGTGGACACCTCGCTACCACATGACACGCGATATCCAATCACCAAACAACGTTTTGACACATCAGCAGCACTCCAGAGTGCCTGTGTCGACTCAAGTGTCCACATTCCTGCTCAGCGGGCACGGGGCCCAGGCAGAAACACACACACTCATTATTTTTCTGAGTCTCACAGACATGCTCCTACGCATACACACAGTCTGACATGTACACTGTGCAGGGCGGAGCCCCCTGTTTCCTGTGAGAAGTGGAGATGAAAGGTCACATTATGGTGTCAGATTAGACACGGCTTTGAGTCGGGGCCCTCGCCCGAGCTCCGGCAGACACATTAGAGGGACATGTTTCCCCCCGCGCGTCATCTGAGGTGTGCTTGTGAACCCGGTGAAATCCTCTCTCCTCCCCTCTAACATCCCACTTCCATCGCCTTGGGCACTCTCGGAGAAAAAGAAGTGAGTTTGAGGGAGATGGAGAGAGACACACACAGAGAGAGAGAGAGAGAGAGAGAGAGAGAGAGAGAGAGAGAGAGAGAGAGAGAGAGAGAGAGAGAGAGAGAGAGAGAGAGAGCGAGAGAGAGAGAGAGAGAGAGAGAGAGAGAGAGAGAGAGAGAGAGAGAAGAGAGGATTTCACGAATGCCTTCATCATTTAAACGGCTGTGCTGTCGCTGGAGTGTGCCATGAATAATTCAGCGAGACTGCTCCTTCTTCAAACAGACAAATAGAACAGGATTACTCCTCCACAAAGCAAATGGTAAACACCACAATCAAAACAACAGAATTAATTAGGTAATTAGGGAGACAAAATAAATGTGAAATAATGATAAACTCTTCTGAGACCGCAGCTGCTACTCTGTTATAGTATGCAAATATGCAGATTCAAGAGTTCACAATACAAAAGCATTGTTTGGAATGAATGACAGTGGCTTCCGTTTCCTTGAATGATGATGAGATTCAGTATGCGGCCTAAGATCTAAGCATGCTGTTGAGAGGAGGAATTTTAAATGTGTAAATCTGCATGAGGGCCTTTTGAAAAGCCATTTGACACGGTACAACTTATACTGATGTATGTTCTAATCCTACAATGATCCTACCAGGAGATCATCACAAGGGAACACTAGTTGTGAAACTGCAAATGATTAGTCTTTTCCGTACTGATAAACAGTGGAGCCAAATAGACTTATGAAGTACAGTAGTTTGAATTAACTACTTATATCCACCTAATATCCACCAATGTTATATCCCATAAAAGGTTCCAAAAATTTATAGATTGAACAAAATCCCAAATTCCAGGATTTATTAACAGTAGAGACGAATCTAGCTTGTGGAACTGCAAGAACAGTGCTTAAGAAGGCATTTATCTCCTTAGATGGAGCTACGCTTTATAGCCGATTAAAAGTGTAAGCAAAGAGGATTCATCTATGAAAACATTTATCCGACTTAAACAAGTGACAAAAGCGAGTATCATGCTCCTGAAAGGTCAAAGGTCAAAACTGAAGCTCTTTGCTAGCAGCAATTAATGACTGACTGCTCTTCATGGTGCTAGAAGAGCAACAATCGTCAGCCGACATCCTCTGCTTTCACTGCCTGACAGCGCCTGGCATGGGGCTTAGGTGAATATGAACTATCCATTTTAAGCAATATTTAAATCACATTTCCAATTTGCAGCCCTTGAACTGCAGTTTAGAGTGGGATGAGGAGGTTGAAGCATAATGACAGATTCTCCGGGGCTTATTGAAAATGATGAATACTCAGAAGAGGGGATTGCTCAATGTGAATTCATGAATTTGAAAGAGATTATTTAAGCGGAGATCAATTTAAAAGTCCAACAGCTCAACATTGATGAAATGCCTCAAGGGTAAAAAAAAAAGAAGAAGAAAAAATGACAGAGCAGGAATCAATAGGAGAAAGAATACCTCCCTTCACTAGTCTGAAAAGCTCTCTACTGCTGGAACAAATTGGCTTTCTAAATCTGATAATGCTGCCAACCAAACCAGTTATGTTTCATCAGCAATACCAGGGTGAAGACCCTCCCTGCCACACTGGAGTGGAGAGACATTGTGCAGATCCTGTGAATCCTAATCCACCCACTCTGTAGTGGGTTTCCAGAATCTAATTATGGATAACTAAGAAGATAAACCAAAACAAGCCTAGACAGCGACCAAAACACCAGGGGCCGCACCAAAAGGAAGGGGGAGGGGATCAGTATAGCCTACTACTAACGATGGTTTACAGTGTGAGCAGATTAACAGCGAGGCCGTTGCTGGACTGCTGGGACCAACTGTACGAGAGGCACCGCAGAATAAAGAAAGAAAAACATAGACGGCATGGGTGGAATGCAGCGTTTCTATCAAAGGAGCTCAGAAACCAGATCCCCCGCATCAGAAGACAGAGGGGAAGAAAAACACATCACTAATAAATGAACACGGGGTACAAAGAGAACAGAAAATCTAGGACAAAAATAATACGGCGGCATGTGTTTCGTGCTAATCTGGGAGTCAAATGGAATAGAGGATAAGCCACTGCCGCTGTCCTGCAGGGCGCCTGTTTTTTGTTTTTTGTTTCTCCCCCAACTCATCCCTGTGTCCGCCAGCGCTCATTTACTGATCTCATTAATATCCCTGATTCTGTGGAGGAGGGAGACAGCAGCCACGAAGCAACCTACCCCTGTCCCCACCTCTATCTCCCTCCGCCTCCTGCCATCCACTCTGTGCCTGTTCCACTGGGCTTCCCCTCCGCCTCATCTCCGCCTCTCTGTAGTTCAGTAATTGGGCTCGGCTCATTGTTATTCAAAACCCTGTAGAACCAATTAGCCGCGGACCTCCTGACCCTGGGTTGCTATGTAATGGCGCTAGCTAAAGACTCTAAGTGAGGAAGCCGAGAGCAAAGGTTTGAAATTCCTTTAGTTCCTGATTAATAATCCTGTCAGGGCGATCACAGACATTAAAGAGAGTCTCTGGTTCGGCTACCGCTTTTATGGCTTCTCCCTCATTTCTGGGCTGTCCATTAAAGCTTAATGATGCCGGGGGTCGCTCTCTCTCCTCTGCCTTGTCAGATAAATGTACAGTTAAAAGGATAATGAGGAATCCTGATCCTCCAGCAATCTGGGACAAAGGAGCCCTGTGACCCCACAGGGAAGAAGCAGGGGGCGAGCAGGGGAGGCACGGACAGATAGCAGAGGACAGGGGAAGTGGTGGTGGTGGGCATGGTGGGCAGGGAGGTCCAGCCGCCCTGAAGGACAGGGATGAAAGACAGGGGTTGGAAAGGACCTGGGGTGGGGGACAAAGATGAGAGGGGTGCAGATAACGCTTCATGCTACTTTGATGACGGACAGTTGACAGTGCAGTGGTGGAGACAGCTTAGGCAGCCTGGTAGGCCTACAAATCATTTGTTTGGAACTGACACAAGAGGTCCAAAGACAGCAGAGCAATGTAAAGACTTCAAGAGCGGAGAGGCGTATAGTTGTTGCCGTCCATCTATATAAACTGGCATATCAGGGTATGTTCGGCTGCATATGTGCTGTAATCACACATGGCTGATCAGCAAATTCCAGACTGTATGCTTAAACACTGAATCACATCTTAACAGCTCCAAGGCACCTAGTGTAGCGTTAGTCTTTTATCATAAATCAGTTCAAAGAGCAAACCACCCATAATATAGAATATTATAGGCCTGTCCATGTTTTCTACCTGGTTGCTGGCTTCAATTACAGAGCAAAAAAAAGTCAAAAATCAAATATACCATGGGACATGAAACCAAGATTTCAAAATGTGCCCATATAAGGCCTCTTGACCTGTCTTGTTTATGAATCCTCTCTGCAAGCAATTATAATTTTTTGAGCAAGGAAGGTCAGCTCACACCTGTTTTCTGAAAACCTGTTTGGAGGCGATATGATGTTTGCATTCCTCGCGTTGAAGTGCTTATTTGGTCGAGTTTTCCATGCTTGGCCTGGAGTCATGGGAGGATCCACATGCAATGCTATGCTTAAACACTGCCTGCCGCAAGCCCTCTGACACTGCTGCATAGCCTCACAGTCCGCTATAAATCTCTTTACAACAAACTCCATAAAGCTCTTTGGTGCCTAAATATTTATGGGTGCCTGAGTTCCCCCAGAGGGCTGTTTTCCGTCAGAGCACCAACAGTGCTAAACCATGTGGAGTGACTCCAGACCTCTTATCTTGGGAGTTGGGGTAAAAAGGGCCAGGTGGTCTGGCCTCCACAACAGCTCCCTCATCTCCATGTCTGCCAGATGAGGAACACACAGGAAGGACACGTGCCCCTCTCTCCTGCTGTCATCGTTCCTCCTCCGCCAGTGGACCTCGACTGACCAGACAAACAAACAAAACATACTGCCGGATGACCTCTGCTCACCAGACGGACAAACAAACAAATACACAAACAAACAGGCGGATCTGTGTCAACATTATCCAAACCTCTCTGTCAGGGACTTCTTGCATTGTTGTCGATGTAGGACAAACATGCTGGAAACATCAATATGGTGGGAGACGACAGGGGATGCAGCGGACTATAACCTGACCTCAGCCACTCATCCTACGTGACTCATAGTTCAAGAGTGACCACAGCCCTCGCAGTACAAATACACATTTAGTCAGTTAGAGCATGGATATGACACAGAGAGATGCTACGTAAATATAGGTGTAGTTAGGGCGAACCCCATATGCTGATGACTGCAGCATGTCATTTTGAACCATGGTTGTGGTTCTGTCAGCTGCTAAACAAGGTGGCTCCTAGGAGCAAGTGTCTCTAAAAAGCTGCAGCGGGCCCTGATGAGTCCTTGAGCATCCTCCCAGTGCTGTGATTACTGATGTTTACCCTCTTTAATATGTGTAATTCCCATTTTCTCTGATTCTTGAGTAAGAGCCCCTGGGGGGACCACACTCAGTGGCAGGCTGCCAAGGCCCTCCTGCAGGAAAGCCTAAGTCATTTCTCCCTCTGTAGTTAGACGAAGTGTGACAGTTACAGGTTGTCTGATGCTACTATTATTATAATTGCATCTTAGAGTACTGATGATACCTTGATTACGGAACGTCTATTGTTATGGGTTCTGAAAAATACAGACACACATCCATCAGCGAGGAATTTCCAAAAAAAGGATCTGAGGCCATGCAAACACTGCCTTGATAGCAGGATGCCAAAACTCACAATTAGCATTGCTTGTCAACACTGACGTTGACTGTGAGGTGAGAGACACATTTTGAGTTCATGATAGGATACCTATATAGCTATTCTGAAAAAAGTGTAAGCTATGAGCCATTAACTATGTTTCACAAACATTCGCTAATGCACTGCAAATTGCTGCTTATCGCAGCTCAGTGATCCCATATAATGACCACTGTTTTACCACAGTCAGAGTATACTGACCATAGAGGACACTAAACTAAGTCTTTTCCTAATCCATTTTCCATTACCCTCACACAAGTGTTTTGAAACAGTTCCACACATTTGTATCTTCAGTTAGAAACTGTTGAACGAGAGATAGAGAGCAACATGGGGATCAAGGCTACGAGACCAGTTCTAACTCTATCATACACGGACCACGGTATTAGGGCTGTGAATCGTCTGCTATCTCACGAATCGATTCGATTCCGATTCTTGGGGTCACGATTCCGATTTTTATCGATTTTTTCAAAACAAAAAATTCTCGATTCAAAACGATTCTTGATTCAAAACATAGGATTTCAGGATCTACTCCAATCTGCTGGCATGAGAACAGAGTACATGTATGTAGCTTTTATAATTGTAAAGGTTTTATCAACTGATAATAATGTAAACACACAAAGGTAAATCCAAGATCCATTTTTTTTTTTTTTTTTTTTTGGTGTTGTTTCATAAATTAATGCTCTACTTCATCATACAGGAGTGTCTCACAAAATGTGTGAAAATAGCTGATCTACAAGCTCACAACACATCGCGATGCGACACGTTTCCACCCGATAGCAACGATATTAAAGTTTGCTGACGACACCACCGTCATAGGCCTGATTACGGACACCTTAGAGATGGCCTACAGAGAGGAAGTGAGAACCCTGACATCATGGTGTCAGGATAACAACCTCCTTAAAACGTCGGCAAAAAAAAGGAGGACTACAGACGGCTGCAGGGAGCACACACACCCATTTCCATCTACAGGACTGCTGTCGAGAGAGTGAGCAGCAACACGTTCCTCTGGATTAACCTCAGTGAGGACCTGAGCTGGTCACATCACATGGACATTGGCAACATCAAGGCAACGAGACATCTTCCTTTACTGGTGCACCATAGAGTATTGTGACGGGCTGCACCACTACCACAGAGTGTGGTTTAAACAGCGCAGCACATCACAATAACTGAGCTGCCCGCCATGCAGGACCTCTACACCCAGAAGAACAGGGGGAAGACCCAGAGGATCCTCAATGACCCTAGTCAGTCATGCTATGGACTGTTGACTCTGCTACCGTCTGGCAAACGGTACTGGAGCACAGGGTCTCGATACACCAGGCTCAGTGACAGTTCCCGGCCATAAGACTTTGGAAATCAAAAATATAATTTTAACAGGACAAGCCAGCTTTCCAGATAATATTACTTACTTGTACCCTAAGTATAGCTTTCTACATTGCATTGATGGACAAGTCAACATACTAGGTTTCCACTACTTCCTGGCCGCAAGTGCTACGCTCAGACAGTAGTATGGATGTGAGAGGTAGTAGTTCTTTTTACCATCTAGTTAACATATTCCTTTCATCCCGGCTTTCAATGCGCCACAGGCTACATACAGAAGGCCCACTGTCAGAGGACGGCTGCATGATGACAGACCCACCGAGAATGTTGTCTTTACCGCCATATGTAATACAGCACTAGAGTTCCCTTATTAAGGAGTGAAATAATTTCTACCAAAGTGGTTGGTGGTGCTGACAGCTCAGATTAATGCTCACTGTAAAACAGCCAGAATAACAACTGCTCCTGCACGCATCATGAAAACCAGTACGTTTGGCTGAGGGAAGCCTGCCAGCGCCACAAATTCATGCATATTTGGGTCTGTGAACATCTGCCAGCACAAATAATTTATGCCATTCCCTCTCGGCTAAGGGGCAATGAATCCCCCCTGAAAAGTTTTCCCTCCAACTTCTATGGTTAGCCTGTATGCCACCTCCCACCCTCGTCCCCCTACCCTCCTTTCTTGCCTCCGCCGCAGTGTTAAGTCATCAAGACGTGCACAGACTGGGGTTGAATGGGGTAGATCTCGAGGCGTGTGGGGGAAAGTCCCAGGCAACACTTCAGCCCTACTGAGGGCCAACTGTTTCCTGTCCCTCTGCAGGCCCCGAGGGCTTGGAGGCAGGCTGTCAAGGCTATAATACCCATAATGTGCTTCGTACGGCAACATGAATGGAGCTTTGCCCAGGGAGAGATCTACATGGCACAGCACGGCACAGCAGCTCCAAACGCACAGCAGATATCTCGCTGCACGCTTTGCTGTTGGGGCCCTGTAGACATTTTCACCCTGCCAGGGCACAGTGAATATGTTATGAGAGCCGTGGAGTTGGATCAAAACGTTTGTGCTCGCCGACACCGAGCCTGTTTCCTTGGGATAGCTCTGTTCCAACACAAAGGTATCAGGTGATTAAACATCCTAGGGGAGACATATTGATATTCAAAACACAGCAACCAACAGATGGCATATTATTAATCATTAATTCCTCCTCCACCGTTTTAGTGTTTGATTTGGAGCACAAACTTCTGGGCTAATTTAGCTCCACAGTACTGCTCGGTGTTGATAGTTAGACTGTGCTAGTGCACATAAAAGGGAACCTATCATTTATGTCAGCCTCTCTATTACTCCAGCTTCTCTGTTCTCATCAACAAAACCCTTTGGACAAGCAGCAGGTTTGCGCGCCAGCCAATCAGCTGGTTAATTTGAGCTGTGCAGCATTATGGGAAACATCTGGACAAGTGGGATGAATCAGAGATCTACCAGCAGTAAATTCTCAAAATCCCACACATACAAATTGGATTTCAACCATGGTCTTGATCAGCATGTCAATTGTGTTATGTGTGCCAATGAACAAATTATATTTTCATTAACGAACTGTAAATCATATGTATCAATGTAATTCAATTTAGAAAAATGAATCAATTACAATTCTTTGACAACTATAAGGTTTGGCAAACATTAATCACATCACATATTGATAAAATACGTCAGTGATGCATAATGAAAATGTGTCATGCAACAGATGTATGCCGTATATTTCCACCGCACTGTCAATGTGTCATTACATTTCGCACATCATCGTTAAATCCCATCTCTCCGTGCCCTTTGACTCACACAGTGGAAATGTGTGGGAGGGGAGACCTACAAAACCTCAGACCTCCTCCGTGCCAAACGTGTGTGTGTGTGTGTGTGTGTGTGTGTGTGTGTGTGTGTGTGTGTGTGTGTGTGTGTGTGTGTGTGTGTGTGTGTGTGTGTGTGTGTGTGTGTGTGTGTGTGTGTGTGTGTCTGTGTGCACAAGCTGAGTCAAAAGCTGTCAAGAAACTCACCCCTCCCCACTGTTCTCCCTTCTTCACCCTTTTCCTCCCGTCCAAACTGCTCTCCTCTGATCTCGTCTACTCCACTCAGCTGGCAGGAGGTCAGCGTCGGGCCAATCCTCAGCAGCCCCAGAAGGGAGCTGCTGTCAACATGCAACAAGCAACAAGGATGGTTTGAACACTGAGGGCAGCACTGTGGCACACCAAGGTCATGTGGAATCACTCAACCCAAAATGGCCCATCAGCACAGTCTTCCAACTGCGCTGATGTCATGGTTTTGAGGCTGTGGAATGGATACCTCCACCACTTTATTATAGTTATGGTATGTGCTGAGTGGCATGCTGAACCCTAAACTTAGTTCAGAACTGGCAAGCTAGTCTAAGAGAGATTCCATATCTATAGCCTCGTTGGGATGGTAATGATCGAACCCACATTTCCTCTCTCACCACTTGTAATTAGAATCTGGAGCACAATGTACAGTAAGCAATTCTAATCAAGTGTTATTACCTTGTTGATCAATGACCATGCATAAACTACATACCCAACACTGCTCTTTGCATCAGTCCTTTCCCTGATGGAAAACTGCTCATTTCTCAGACAAGCCTGCCCTCTGCAGGTTAAAAGTTGTACTGTAAGAGGTCTTCGACATCAGTGTGGCCTTGGGGTGTTTACATTAAATATATATATATATATATATATATATATATATATATATATATATATATATATATATATATAAATAATTTTATTTTTTCTTCGCACAATACTTAGTATCGATACAATTGATTATTTGCATTTGAAAAATAATACGATACCATGCAAAGTCAAACGATACGATATGATATGTTGCTGTTTACATATCGATATACTTCGATTGTTGAAATTAAAATCGATATTTCGATGTTACTGTATCGTTAATATAATGGAGAGATGCATCCACAGACTGCAGCACAATGTGCAATCACACCAAAATACTCAGCCCTGGATCAAAGTGGTGGGGAAAACTAGGGAAGGGGCAGATGAAAGCGCTACAGATTAAGCTGTTTACTGAGGTGACATGAAAAGGTGTTTTAGCTCAGTATTCAGCCTAATGAGGGGGAGAAACCTGAGAGGGCTATGCCATTAAATATTCAGAACCGGTATAGTTCACAGCCTCTTGCACCCCCTCCACATCAAAAGAGATAATTCACAATTATCTGGGGTGATATCTTTTTATAGCATGGTGTCTCTATGGATCATATTTACATTTAACTGTTTCATGGACGGCCTCATTTTGGGCATATTTTAAAACCTGAGCACCCAATGGCAATATAACATGCAACACGATTCCAAATAAAAGTGGTTTTCCTCCCAGTGGCTTGTGACTACGCAAACAGATGTTTGATAGACCACAATAAATGATTAAAATCACGAGAGAGGGTGGGGGATGTCTTGGTTCTTTCTGGCAAATATGTTATTGCCTCTCAGTTAACCCCATTCACATTTAGCCTGCTCAAAAAGCTACCAATTTCATGGGTAGCCTATATTTATTTTGTGTTGATATTTGAACTGTTTGGTTGCTACTATATGAATACCAAGGACCTCAATGGAAACAAGACCGCAAGGACCTTTTTGGACGGACCTGTTAAACAAAGTATTATAAATGTTTACATTTTTGTTTTGCCTAATAAAATATTCAATCAATCAAGTTTGTCATGTGTCAACATGTGGCAATTTAGAATGCCAGCATTCAATTCAATTTGAGGTTAAGCTAGCTAAAGTTTTACTTGCAAGTCTAACCTAACCTAACCTAACCCTAATCTCACAATAATTTTTCAGACTAGGCCTTTTGGGATGTTGGAATAATGGGCTATCAGACTAATGGCCAGCCCCCCTGCCTATCTCCCCACCTTTGCCAAGTTCAGTTTCCCATTGTACCTTTTCACATGTTTTTTGGCCAGAAATGTGTCCATTGCCTCTCTGCTCCTTTCATTTTCTTATTCTCTCTGTTCCCTGGCTTTTATTTATTTTTTATTTAATTTAACCTTGGCAAGGCAGACGGCTTGACAATCAAAGTTGGTGACAATGTTATCACAAGGAAAGAAGAAATTACCTACCTAGGTTCGATCCATTTTAGAGGCAAATCTTTCCAGTGATAAAATGGCAACAAGAGTATCAAAAAAGTCAACCAAAGAACAAGTTTTTTTTATAGGATCTCCTCTCTGGTCAGTAAGAATACTTTGAGGACTCTAACAGGAGCACTCATCCAAGGTTACTTCGACTATGCATCCAGACATCCCAAAACAAACTGGTAAGGCTACTTCTTGGCCTTACATCTACGACTCATCTAACCCCTGCTCACTTTGCTAGGGTCGGATGGCTCAGGGTTGAGGACCGAGTACAGCAACTTGCAATGGGCCTGGTCTACAAGATACACTACACCGATAAGACACCCATGTACCTGTCAAAGTAAATGAAGTCCACAATCCTAACACCAGAGGTAGCTCCACTGATCACGTTCAACCCAGATTTGGCACTAACAAGGGTTTGAATTCGTTCTCCCCATGCTATGCCACAAAAATGTGGAATGCCCTACCAAAAGCTGTGAAGGAGTGTAAAACCCTACTCTCCTTCAAAACCGCTCTAAAAGAGTACCTACATGTGGCTGCAATTCGAAACTGACCCCTGTAAAAGTCAAAGCCTAGCCCCCCCCCCCCCCCCCTCGAACTGTTTACTGTACATATTTTTGTTTTTGTTTTCATGATGTTTTGCATAGTAGTGTATATCTGTCTGTCATTAAATGTCTCTATGAATTGAGTACAAAGGACCCCAATGGAAACAAGCCATAGGCTTTCTTGAGTTTTAAATCCTCTTAGCAGACCTTGTATTGAACTGTACTTTCCTGCTAATAAAGTATTCAATCAATCAATCAATAATAGCCCCTGATTTTGATGGGTTTGTTTTACGTGTGTGTTTATGTGTGTGTTCCAGTTGCAGCATTTTCACAATAACACTGGGAGGCAGGGTATCAAATGACAAGTTGAAACGTGTTTAGCCTAAATTATCAGTGAGTCAGTAAGTAAATGTGTTGTACTTGATCCCATTTACAGATCAACCATACCTTTGCATGCTCAGTAAATTGTTGCAGCCTACAACAGTACTTGATCCCATTTAAGGGTCAACCATAGACCTTTGCATTTTGGAGAAGTGAAATGGCTGGATTCATCTCACCCTGGGCCCTGACTAACCTCATGTCACCAAGCTACCCCTGAGAGAAGTTAGGCTACTAATCCAACTAAAATCTATTGGTCACCAATATCGCCAATATTGGTCACCAATATCACCAATATTGGTCACAATATCACAAGTGGCAACGGCGCTAACAGTAGGAGAAATAGGTGGGGGGGAAATAAAGAACAAGACTTAAAAGTTTGGAAGAATCTTTTCCTTTTTTTCCCCCACAATCTTTTATGAGATAAAAGGGTGAGTTTGCCGTTTCTCAATAAGTGTTACTGGATTTACGGTTCCTTGTGACTGGAATCACTATACCCGGTTCAGACGGAACAGATAATTGACAATATTAACATGGCCAGGTAGCTACACAATCCTAGGTTCTTCCAAAGTTTGCTTTAACAACTCATCTGCACTTAGGTTCATATAGCTATCCTTTAAATAGCTTTAATATAAGCCACAATCCAAAAGTTGTACATTGCAACAATGTCCTAACTACATTACAGATGGCAGCACATCTACTGTCACACTGGTCACGTTGCCATATCCAAATCATCCAGTGTTGTTTCCGGCAATCCAGCAGAGTGTCCTCAACAACGATTAGATCACTATAAAACACCTAAAGCTATAACATAGACCAATTGACATCTAAACTTTGTAACTACAAAATGACATCATTCAGAACTTTGCCATTGCCTGTCAGAACAAAGTTTGGACGTTCTTGCACCTCCAAGATGTTGTAACTAGCCAAAGAAAGTTTGGGCAGAACATGTGATTGGTCAGATGTTCGAAGTGGGAGTTATTTATTTAGTTTTGTCTCCACATTCTGGCCAAGGCTTCATTCGGCCAGCCACGGGTGCTGTATATAAATTGCGACTTTTTAAATCAAGTTTTTTAACTATCAGTTGTACATGTTAAATGCATGAATTGGGCAACTACGTGGCATATTTAATGCCTAAAATGTATAAATTGTTTACAAACAAGCTGTTCTAGGCAAGCCTCGAGTGGCCGCATTTATTTTGCCTTCGTGTGCTTTGCTCCTGGGTACAGCTGACCAGTTTGAAGCGCTGAGCACCAGGGCTCTCGCTGGCACTCGCTGCTCAATCGAGGTATTCGTCTCACGAGCCAACCTCCAGGGGGTACAAACACCTCTGTAATCCCCCTCTGAGTGACCAATGACCATAGATACATCCTGTCGCAAGAAATGGCAAAACCTCTTTACCTCCGTGACATGTGCCACGGCGCATTAGAGGGAGATCCAGGTGGTAAAAACACCGGCCCAGCACCGGCTGTACCTAGATTCAGAGGCTCAAGTGATCGAGTGAGCTACAATGTTGCTAGGCAGATTCATTGGGCAGAAGGATACATACAGGCATCTAAATGTTGCGGGCACCTCAACATTAAATTGGCTGTTTCAAATAGTTGGGAATTATGTAAAGTATACATGAGTTTAACATGCACGGTACATCATCAGACATAAATTTACCCTTCAACTTCTTGTTTATTCTCAAAATGACCGGATATCACAGGTTTTGTAGCATTTTGTAGCATTTAGAAATATTGGGCCTTAAATGTAAACAATTATTAGGCCTTCGGTGAACGGTGGACATTGCTCTTGTCTTCATGTTTTTATGTATGTACTTGATTTTGTTGTGTTTCTGTGTTATGTCAAATGTGTATATTATGTGTTGCATACATGGCTGCAAAGTTGCAAGACAATTTCAGTGTGTGAGCTGATAATAAAGTTATATCGTATCGTATGTATTTGGCCCCTCATTTGTAAAATAAAAGTGGATATGTATAATAAAAAATGTAATAAAAAGGTGCCCATGTGTTCTGAGTGGGCAAGGTCTAGTACTCCCTGAGTTCTGCGGCAGCTAAACACTTTGATCATCCAAACCTTCTTTGGATTGGCAAGCCCTTCCGAAACCGATCAATGAATATTCAAATATCTCAGGCCTCGCTCCCACCCTGCACCACTGCCAAAAGCAAGTTTCATTGGACCATTACACATTCACAGGATTGGTGACATCACACAACCGGTGTTGTGTGATGTTGTGTGTTGTTGTGTGTTGTTGTGTGTTGTTGTGTGTTGTTGTGTGTTGTAACTTGTGTGTAAAGTGTGTATAGAATATTATCCATTGGACTTTATTTTGACATGTTTGGAAAAGGGACTTATAATACTGACCACAACATCACGCCGCTTGGCACCATTTCTCCAGCGTTGCTCACAGAGCTGTTTCTTCATGGAAAAGACCAACACCATGGGCAAAGGGGGTAACGTTTAGAGGTATGGCATAATTAGAAGGAGAAATTTAACTTATATAATCTAAAATGAACATAAACAGATATACTCGAGAGGTTCACACACATGCGCACCGCAGAGCCTGAATACCAAGATCAATTTATAATAGTCACATTTGTCACACATTATAAATAAAATGTTTCTAATGTATCTGTGAGTTATCTGACTCTGACTGAACTGACAGAACTAGGGCCAACATACAGTATTTATAAATACAAAAATGAAGAAAATCTGATATTAAAAAGTCAGATTTAAAAAAATCAGTTTGAATGGGCATATTGTTCAATTAATTTATTAAATTTCAGTCAGTTTAGTTCAGTCACAACCTAGAAATATGTGCTCTTCGGAGCACAGGTCTCCGCCAGGCCAGGTAGTAGAAGTCAGTCTTAGCCAATCAGGATGTAATAGCAATCAATTTCACAGCAATTGGATGCTGCTTCATGATTTGAGGCATTTTGTTCAAAATGAGCCACTCCTGCAAACTTTAGATGCCAATCTTAGCCAACCAGGATGGAATATGAAAAATCGGACAGATCCGTCTTGATCACATGACTGTAAAGATAATGTGTATATACTGTATATAATGTGTAAAGACATTGAAGAAACCCACCTACCAGTGACATCATCGGTAGAGGGGTTTTCAAAGATTTCAAAATGTGTATTTTATTTTTTTATTAATGCCAGAACAATGGCTTCTAGTATTGCATGCCAATAAATAGAAAGCTTTCAGTTTCTATTAGCTTGGATTCCCCATCGATGATATCACTGGTAGGCGGGTTTCTGAACTGTCCACAGCCCTCCTCTGAGACAGACTGAGTAGACAAAAATGGTACCATATTATAATGAGCATTAATGAGGATCAATTAGATGAAGATATGAAATGGGTGGTCCTTTAAAGTCCTTGAGCAACTGCCTTTTGATTTTGAATACATGAGTTTCCATCAGTCATCTTGTTTTAGGCAACATGATTTTGGAGTTGGATTTGATTAACTATCATCATATAACAATCTGTTCATTGCTTGTTTGCAGTATGCTATCTGCTTTAAAAGGCCAAATAAAACAAGCAGTGGTAACACAGCTGCACAACTATGGCCCATTTGGACAGACGTGGAGGAGGAGGGGGGCGGTTGACTGGATGGAGCAGTGGTGCAGACAGGACCTCATGCAGTTCAGGGCAGACTCTCCTCTATTACATTCAGATCAAAACAAAACCAGTACTCGCAGGGGAGGATCCGGTTTCAGCCAAGTTAAAGTGCCGTCACAAGGACGATAAGCCCTATGTGTAAATCGAGTAAAGGCCCCAACATGCTCTGAAGCCTCCACAATTTCTCACTGTCCCGCAGCGTAAGTCTAAGACACCCATGTGCATGAAAAAAAGAGACACACAACACCACATTGAAAACAGATGGTCAAAGCAACTCCCTTTTTTGGACTGCGCACTGTTATTGGAAAGAATGTCAGTAAGGATTACCAAATGTGGCCGCCTTTCAGGAAAACAAATGGACACAGATGTAGTTTTCCATTTTACAGGCTGTTTATGTCTTGCAAATTCCTCCTCCAGAAGAGCGGGGGTATGTTCTTTCATGTTTTAATGGCTCGGAGTGACCGCAGCCCTTTGTGGCCAATGCATTTTCCAATACTAATGACATGCAGTCACACACTGCTCTGGCATCAGTGTGCTACTAAGGCCCTGCGCCCACTATGTAATTAGTCTACCACTAACTCCTACTCTGGGGAAACATTCACAACCACATTAAACCTTGACGGTTTTTCACCTCACAGAGCCCAAAGCAGATGGCTGTGCTCAAGAGGAATCATATAGAGGCTACAAATGGATTTCGTCAGTCGGTTAAACTGATAATATTTGCTGCCTAATGGGAGGGGACGTTCAATGATCCCTGCAGGAGCTTGGCTCTGCTTCCCCTGGTCAATCTGGACTGAAAGAATCAGGAAGGCCAACAAGGATTAGATAACAACCTTTTTTCTTTTCTTTTTTGGCGATACATCCCCACAGTAACGCAATCACTCCCTGGAGAGTCTGCAATCTGCTGCTGTAAAAAAAAACTAAACACCAGAGGGGCCTGCTGTAGTCAGTGACAATCCTGAAGAATCAATCTTCCACGGCACCTCACAGAAATGCCTCCCTTCTCATCACACACCCACAATTCTTTTAGCAATGCAAGACTGATGAAGCCATATCTGATGTGTGCAATGCTGCCATCGAGTGGGCACAAAATGGCATTACATCCATCATATTATAAACACAGCTTTTACTATCCTTTTCTCTATGGGAAGAGAGACATTTTATACATTAACAAAAACACATAGAAATGGTGGAGACCACAGCAGTCTGTCTGTGATCATCCTTGTGTCACAGTGAACTCAGAACACTGGGGCACTCTCTGATCCTGATCCCTTTGTCAAACGTCTGTTCCAGATCTCACGTGTTCCTTTAGATTTCCAGATCAGAAGGGGACACATCAGGAGAAAACCTGTTGAAGCAATCAATCAGACTTGAACCAGCCTCATTAGCCATGGCTATATCGGCATACTTGTCTTGCGCAGACGACAGGCTCTGTGTCACAGAGGTTACATGAAAGCCTTCCCAGTGAAAAACAGTTCTGAGAGGGGGCCCTTTCTGTGACCTGGCTTTGAACAAAGTGTTAATCCAGAAGAGGTGGGCTCACTCTTGTAAAGCAGGATGTGATCGGAGAGGGGGAAAAAATCTGGGGTAGCTTGCTGAACGAATCTCCAGAGAAGATCTGAGAAGGCTGTTGCATGTCATTCTTTCTGGTGTCATCATCCCAGTGCTGAGATCTTAAAAGCACAATAACCTGAGGCAAGTCACAGAATGGACATGCGGTTCTGGTTACAGATCTGGAAATGAGATTAAAGGATGTTCTTCTTCAAACACACTGAATTGTACTTGCCATAACTACTGAAAACAGTTGACACTGATGAAACCACAAATGATCAAATAAGAAACTAATGGTTGCCATCTCTTTTTTTCATGACGACTATTTCACAATAATGGTTAAAAAAAAGAAGAAAAAAAGAAAGAAAGAAAGGAAAAAGCATTTGGGACCGTTCAACTCAACAAATTTAGACAGAGGTGACAGGAGGAAGGTTTTGCAGCCACTCTTCAGTGGCATATTAAGTTTCTTTCTTCTATAAAGTGGCCCAGGCTCAGAACTTGATTTCCATCAGGGGAATGACATATTGGCCACCCGCGCCAGTAGACTGTGCTTTGGTGAATCAAACCCACTCAAACCAGGAGAGGAGGAAAACAGAGAAATCATCCAGGACAATATAAGTCTCACAGGTGTCTATGTAATCCCTGTGCTTGGCCACGTCCAGCACTTCACTGGAAATAAATCGTATTAGCTGCATTAATAAAGGCTTTGAGGGGACTGCACTGCCAGGCCACATTCCTCTTAAAAGTGTTTTAAAGCGTTTAAATTAAGACCACATGTCCTCTTCATATGTAAGCAATATTTCATGAGTCAGTATGAATTACACACTAGCACAACTGAATAGGACATCTACACTTAATAAACAGTTAGTGGGAGGGGGAGGATAAACACTCAGGTATAAAACCAAACATAGCTCTGCTCTGGAATGTCTAGGTTTTCAGGCAAAAACTAAACTGCAGCGACAATACTATTACTATTGCTGGGGTAACACATTATATGATATTTCTTTCATGAGAAAACATATAACGCACAACTTTATGGTGGAGGACACTGATCTGAGTGAGACATTTTTCACTGGCATGGAGAGATGTGAAAAGGAGCCAGAGAAAGAAATTAATGCCATTAAACAAGATTACCTGCTGAAAGAATCTACAGCTTTAGGCACATGCAAGCTGAAAGTAACTGTGAAAGAAAAAGTGCACCACCTACTGTTCTCTGTAGGTTGTCACGACACTCATTCATGCAGGTACAACAGTGAAATGTTGGTATAGCATGCTCCGCAAGACTGTGCTAACAATAACAATTACAATATGACAAGATATTAATGATAATAATGGATATTACAACATAATAATGCAATAAATAAGGTTAGGGCATCCTGAATTACGTGATTCACTGCTGGGTGGTAAATGAAAAGGGAGTAATTCGTTTACACACAGAATACAGCCAGTTGTGCATGCTGCATGAAGAGTTCACGCACCAGAGACCATCTAAAGAAAGAGCTGGAAACTAGAAAAAGTGCTCCTCGGAGCACAGGTCTCCGCCAGGTCAGGTTAGTTATTGTGGCCTCCTGGTGGCGCTATAATAGGCCAATGTGAAAAGGGTGGCATTTCTTCCTCGGCCTAGTGGGAATGTGCGTGCAAATTTTCACGGAAATCGCACGCCACGTTCATGATTTCAGACATTTTGTTCAAAACGGACCAATCCTGCAAACTTTGGAATTCAACCTTAGCCAATCAGGATGGAATATGAAATATCGGACAGATGCGTCTTGATCACATGACTATAGAGATACTGTGTACCGATTTGCGTGATGTTTGGATAAAATCTGAAGGATTAATATCCAAAAATGTATTTGACATAAGTCGGCCTCCTGGTGGCGCTGTAAAAAGCAGATGTGAAAAATGCAGTGCAGATGTTTTTCCTTGGGCTCTAGAGAGTAGGCGTGCAAAGTTTCACGCAGATCGGTGCAGTTATAGTTAAAAATGCAAATCGGCCTGTTATAGCGCCACCATGAGGCTGATGTGAAAAGTTTTAAGTGCCATTTCTTCCTCGGCCTAGTGGGAATGTGCGTGTGCAATTTTATGGAAATGGCAAGCTGCGTTCATGATTTGAGGCAGTTTGTTGAAAACGGACCAATCCTGCAAACCTTGGATGGTAACCTTAGCCAATGAGGATGGAATATGGGAAAGCGGACAGATCAGGGTTGATTACATGACTATAGAGATACTGTGTACCGATTTGCATGAGGTTTGGTTAAAAACTGTAGGAGTAATGGGAAAAAATGGGTTTTGCACAAATCGGCCTCCTGGTGGCGCTATAACAGGCCCATGTGAAAAATGGGTGAGGCAGAGGTTCTGAATTGGCATCCAGGGAGTGTGTGTGCACAGTTTCGCAACGACCGGGCCAACGGTGCCGGAGATTTGGTGGTAACACACAGACAGGACACATGGACGGACGGACACACGGACGGACGGACGGACAGGGGCGAAAACATACTCTCTCGCCATGCCTTTCGGCCTGGCGGAGACAATGATGGCAAGGCTGGGTGTGGTACTTTTTTTTTTTGAGGAACCAACAGTTTGAGAAAATCTAACTTGAACACTATCAAATAGCCTACCCAATCGTGAAGAAATCACCAGTGGGTGCCAGATACTTAGCCTACTTCACAAAGAAGAAATTAGATTAATGCAGCACCTAGCACTGCACCTTTAATACACCCTTTGGGTGACAGACCATCGTCCGCACTGGTCCCCATCATCAAAAATAACTTCAATACGTTGTCACCAAGGATTCAGAGCCTCATAATGAAAATGCACAGATACGACTTTGAGCTGATATACATGCCAGGAAAGCACCTGATACTTGCTGACACACTGCCCCACTCACACACAAGAAGTACAAGGATGTTCTCAGAAGCTTGAACATGGCGTCTGCTGAACCTTCGGTATCAGACAAAATTCTTTGAGAAAATACAAAATCGATTGCCTACAGGTTCCAGTCCAGTGTTCTACCACACCAGAGGTGAACAGAGAATTATTGGACTGTTGCAGAAGCAAAAAATATTCCATAAGAATTAAGATGGGATATACTACAAAGAAACCATGAAACCAAGGTCATCTCGGTTTGAGAAATGAAAGAAGCTGAGAATCAGTCTTCCAGCCTGGAATCAAGAAAAACATTGAGACAATCGACAAATCGAAGCAAATTTGCGAAACAAGTCACAAACACAGGAATAAGCAAAGAGCCTCTGACAATAGCTGATGTGCCAACAGCACCATGGCATAAAGTAGCAATGAACGTGTTTCATTTCAAGCGTAAAGACTAGTATCTCATGTCATGGTCATTATCTACTTTTCAAACTTCCCTAAAATGGCATTACTATCAAACACATCGCCAACCTGTCATAACACACACATTCAATCATTATCAGACAAGGCATACCAAACACATTGCTGAGTGACACCAGACCATGCTTCAACAGCAGAGAATGGCATAGCCCTAGAATGTCAGTCATCTTACATAAATTTCATCTGCACTTAAACTGCAAGGCTGCATGGCTGTGTTGTTGAACACATACACAGCTTAACGTCAGGAAAGTTACACGACTCACTCGCCCAGGTGGTGTCAATAATAGGCTACTAATCACCGTAATCGTAACAAAATTCAGAATCACAGCGCTGCCTGTTTCGGATTCCGCACGTTAAAGTCCGTTATATTATACCTCTATGGTTAAAGTATATTAATTCATTTGTTCGTCTATTTATTAACTGCTACTGCGGTCTTACCCTGCGGTACATGAAAACTCCTGTTACAGTCATGGATCAACTTCAACCTGGTGTTTGCACTTTCTCCATTTACGGTCCGTACATCTATATAAACGTTCAGATTTCAAATATAAAGTGCTTACCCCATGGCCACGGATGTTACAATTATGCACGGGACTCTGAAAAGTACCCGTATATTCTGTATTGTTCAATAAAAAGCATTTTAATCCGATCGCTCAGTTGAAAGCATATAGAGAAAATGGCCACCGATCAGATTAAAATGCTTTTTATTGAACAATACGGATGATACGGGTACTTCTGAGAGCCCGTACATAAATGTAACATCCGTGGCCATGGGATAAGCACTTTATATTTGAAATATTAACGTTTATGTAGATGTACGGGCCATAAATGGAGAAAGTGCAAACACCAGGTTGAAGTTCATCCATGACGGTCGTGACAGTCGACCGTCGTGTATCCATGGCTATTACTCCCTCTAACATTTCCCATGTTTTTAGTTTATTGAAATAATGTCATGCACGTATTTGTCCAGTGCATAGCCTACTGCAGGCCTTGTTGACTAGATTTAGAAGAGATTTTGAAGCTCTTACTCCTGAAATGATCAATTATTTTTAAGGGGAAAAGCCATCATTTAACATGCAAGTCAATGGGTGAGAAGCAGAGCTTGCCAGGCGCTGCCAGGCCTGGGTGTGACTAACTTCGCACCACCAGTCACAGAGTGGAGTGGGTGGGGCTTAGCGAAGGGTCCATAGAGCGTCGCAGTTCCCGCCCACTTCCTGTTTTTTTTTGTGCCGGAAGAAAAAACTCAATGCATTTTTCCATTGACATTTCCAAAAATATTTATATCTATTAATTTAAGCCTCGAATCAAGCCATCATGACATGACATGAATCATGACCATAAACGTTTGATTCTGTGATTTTTTTTTTGTTGAAAACGGCAAAACAAAGGGTATTTATTAAATATAGTATATCATATAATTAAATATAAAATAAAAAAAAATCACAGAAAAAAACGTTTTATGGTCATGATTCATGTCATCTCGTGATGGCTTGATTCGAGGCTTAAATTAATAGATATAAATATTTTTGGAAATGTCAATGGAAAAATGCATTGAGTTTTTGAAAATAGTAAAAAAAAGTTTAGGCATAGGCGCGCAAGATAGGGCCCCATGTCCCCTGTATGTACATCCAAATGGGGAAGCTGAAAAGGATTCCAGATTGTCAAGCAACACCTGAAGAACACTGCTGGCAGTGACTCATAGATTGATACTTTGCTCTACTCAGCTACAGAACATCGCCTCTTGAGTGTGGACTTAGACCTGCTGAGCTGCTGATGAATCAGAAGCTGCATACATACTACACTGCCAAGATTCTCAAAGCAAAGAAGATCCAAAACTGGAGCAAAGGCTACAACAACAGAAGATAAAGTCAAGTTATTCTTTGACAAAACAGTCTGCATGACTCACGACACAGTAAAAACAAGATGACATTTTGAAATCACTTTCAAACACTAGGCATCCAGCCTGCGATCTCAACTGCAAAACGTAAATAAATTAAGTAATGACCACACCACGAAAACGTGCATAGATAAAATGTGGTCACGAAATACGTAACATATTTACTGCCAATAGACCAATTATTTGTTTACCAACATTGAGACTGGATGCACAGGTGATTGTTTCATGCAATCAATTCTCAACCTGTTGTTTTGGGGTGCGCACCCCGTCCCCAACCCCCTCTTGTGTGTTGGCTAGTGAGGCGCGTCCTAGCGAGACCTAAACAATAAAAGCCTGGAGATCTAGGCTAAGCGAGACCTGACAGAATGGGTTTCATTTGGAGCCAGTATGACGTTTGGACTTTGGAGCCAGTGTGACATCGTCTGTTAAGGGGTCTATACTTACATTTGCTAATACTTACATTAGCTGTCCACGGATGGACGGATGGACGGACGGACGGACAGGGTGCGAAACATGTGCACATTATGTAGGGATGTCAGGAGGACTGAAGAAGTACAAACAAGATGGGATTTGAACATCACTTTCAAACACACTGTTGTTAATTAAGGCATAAGTATGCCTGCAGCATACTCTCACTTTCTCAGACAAGCATGCTTCAGAAACAGGTAATTAGTAAGTGTTGCGTTGCATGTACTTCCTGACTGGAAGTGTCCCTCCTGGGCTACTGTGGAGATAGACAGGCCATGACTCCTCCCACTTCCTGATTTCCAAATTGTTTGGTTCACTATAAGGTGTCCCAAAAGGGGACACCTGCCTTACCCGCAAAACACCTGCACTACCCGTTACATTATGCATAGGTTTGGTTTGGGCGTTACAATAATACAACCAATCACTGTGCCAGATGCTATTACCTTTAAGAGAAGACTGCACAAGCCATTATCCCCAATGCAATCTTACCTCTCCTTTCTCCCAGGTCTGCTTATTATAAGCCACATTGGGCTTGTTTTTCTGTACATTTGCTTGTAAATAATGGTAGTTGCGGTTTTGATATATACGTTTGAAGTGCTCATGTGGCCTATTATAGTGATATAGTCGCTTCTTTTGGGCTTGTTTTTATAGACTTAGTTGCTTGTTCCTCTCGCAGATTCTGGCAACACTGCTCCTCGCTGCAGCCACACCGTGGGGATTTAACATGGGCATCATACACCCGATGTTTGCTTTCTAAGCTCTAGCCTTTGATTACCTTTCAATAAAACCACATTTGATAGACATACGTATCACCTACATGTTACTGATTAAAGAGAATTTTATATTTTTGTAATCAGTTCATTATTTCCTGCGTAATCGATGAATAAAACTGACGTGTGTAATTTGGAGAGCATTGGATTGTGCACCGAATAGACTATCATCTTATATAAACACAATTGACACAAGGAATTGACACTCACTTCTGCTGATTATGGGAAAATTATAATCAGAGATTTGTTGAGAATGAGGAGAGGGGGAGACCTCAAATGTTGTGCCACTGCACGCCCATTGCAGGTGCGCTCTACCAAACCAAGTTGGCATTGCGGGTGGTTTTAGATTCCACTATAGACTTTCCCAAACGTGTGTGGGTAAAATAGCAATTTTGGGGATAATGCAACAACACGCCCACGGCCACACCTCCAGTTGCAAATAGGGGAGTCGGCATAATGAATAGCGGGTATAGCGGCCGCAAAATAGCGTTTAGGGACAGTGCCAGCTCCCTTATCCCTAATTCACGGGTAGTGGGCAGTAAATGCGGGTTTAGCCTTGGCAAAAATAGGGCCCCATGTTGCCCTTCTTGAGACTGACCTTTTGTTTGTCACACTTTAGGCCCTGCTCCATATTGACTCTGCTTCCCTGTGTTGAGCCTTCCACCTTTTGTGTTCAATAGTCAGACAGAGGCAAATGTTATTATGTTTGTTTTATATGATAGATCTGTTTTACAGTGTATTAATTTGTTTCTTTTGTAGACACTGACTGCCACTGCTGTTTTGTTATGTTTGGGTTTTGTTGATAGTTTTATTAGTTTTTGTTCAACTTTAGTATTTGGTGGCCTTTGTTAGTGTAACTTATTTTTACGCATTCTCCATTCTTTGTAACAATTATTGTATTTCCCCCAAGAAGTATTTAACTCATCATACACTATTGTATGCCCTATTACTGTGAACATTGGACGGTGGAGGGTTACTCATTGGTATTTTACACTCAACCTTTTTGCATGCTTTTGCTTGTTTGATTTATTGTATTAACCTGTGTAGGGCACCTGGCCGGTAGTTCCCTTCCCTTCCTTTTGGCTACGTATTTACAGTATATAACGTCTATTTTTATATGTTTTTTTAAACGACTATGCAATAAAATACTTTTAATTGATGTTGAATAAAACATTGTAAACTGGGGGGGGGTACTTGTCTCAGTCAATGTATTGGTATTAAGAATCTGTTTTCAGTTGAGTTGAGTATTTAAAGGGTCTGTAAGTTAAAACTTCTAAACCAAACCAGGGCCACAGCCCGGCCACACGTGCACGCAGATCCGTGCGCATTTTGTAGGCATGATGTCGGCGGTAGTAGTGACTCGGAATCCCATTTGCGCAAATCAGAGGTCTGTGTGTACTGTGTACATATGCAAAAACAATGCCTTGCCGGCCTCCTCATTTTCTCTGGTGAAAATGACAAAACCTCCTGGAGTCGGTCACTTTTGGTTGACAAAGACGTTGAGGCGGTTGAGACAGACTTACTACTGGGGCCAGAGCAGGAGGGATGTGGAGGACTACTGCCTCCGCTGTGATGCCTGTACAGCCTGTAAAGGCCCCCAATGTCAGTCGCGTGCACCGCGTGGGTGCGCCCATGGACAGGGTAGCAGTCGATGTGCTCCCCTGTACCAGTAGGGGGAACCGTTCTGGTCGCAATCAACTACTTCACAAAGTGGCCTGAAGCGTACCCCCTTCCTGACCAGGAAGCCGCGACCTTGGCGGAGGCCTTGGTTCCAAGAATGTTCAGCCGCTTCGGGACCCCCTCGGAGCTCCATTCGAATCAGGGGCAGAAATTTCAGTCACAAGTGTTCAAGACGATGTGTAGCCAACTGAACATCCATAAGACTAGGACCACTCCACTTCATCCACGGGGCGATAGCCTTGTGGAGCGTTTCATGCGGACCCTGAATGCCCTGTTGACTCTCACCAATGTCCCTGATCAGAGTGGTTGGGACTTGCAGATACCGCTTATCCTCATGGCGTGTCGTATGCGGTTCAAGGGTCCACCGGTTGTACTCCTGCCTTGTTGATGTTGGGGAGGGAGCTGAGGACACCACCTGGCCAATGGGCGGCCACCTGATACTTGAGGGGAGCAGGTGCCTAGTTCAGGTATGGAGCTATAGGTCAGGCTGAGAGGGGGGGTAAAACAATGGGGAAGGAAGGTTGGAGGAAAAAAGCCTGCGAGTGAAAACAAGGAAGCGGGAGACACTATTGTTACACAGTGTGGGTAAAGAGAGACAGCCTAGAGACAGAGCAGCCTCTTTGTTGTTTTTCAGCACCCTCAACCCAGATCTTGCCTGTAAAGGGCAATAAAACCCGGTTCTCCGATTAAACGTCAGTCATTGTTTCCTACCTTTATTTCATTAGTGGGTCAGCTGTGAGGGACCACAAACGCAAAATATGCAAAAGAAATGCCTTATGACGGCCTCCATCATTTTCTCTGGTGCCCTGTCAAATGTTATTAATGATGACATGCACAGCCGTATATTATCAACCACTGTTTGTCGAGGTGGTTTCCATATAATTTGGGTTTTGTTGTAAGTAACGTCATAAATATGGTATATTATGTTATATAGCATTATAAATTATTTATAATAATTTATAAATGTTGAGGGAAAACCTGCTCTGATTAGGACACAGCATACAGTACATCCAACTTGGGATGGTGTGAGGCTCATTTCTACACATATGGATGAGTTGGATTGACAAACCATGCTCATCATGCACAGTTGGGACCAGGAGGCAGACTTGCAGCAGCCATACACGCATCTCTGTATCCACCACAACAGCCATGATGAGCCCCCAACCCAAAATTTAGTTTGTATTTAAGAATCTGATTCTGATTCTGATTCTGATTCAACCATTTTCGCCAAAGAAATCTGAGAATACATTTAAAAAGTAATTGAAAAAACACGGCCCCTTATACATGGCATGTGAAGTCCACAATCATAACACCAGAGGCAGCTCCACTGATCATGTTCAACCCAGATTTGGCACAAACAAGGGAATTAACTCTTTCTCATGCTATTCAACAAAAATGTGGAATACCCTACCCAAAGGAGTAAAGGAGTGTAAAACCCTACTCACTTTCAAAACTGCCCTAAAGAATCACCTTCAGGAGGCTGCAATTCCAAATTGGCCCCTGTCAAAGTCTTAACCTACACCCCCCCCCCCCCCCTTAGAGGACCTTGTATTGTGAATTGTACTTCCATGTACTTTTACCATGTCTTTCTAAATAAAGTATTCAATCAATCAATCAATCAAACAAACATCAGTTATCCTTATCCTTATCCAGAAGGACAATATCAGTCACCAGAACCAAGGACAGGTGTTTTCGTTGAATCCATCATGGTTAAAATGTTGTTTGAAGTTACAATGGGTTTGTAGGAAGGGGGTGTGTCTGATTAAATTAATACCAAATATCTAAATACTGAATAAAGCAACTTAACTGCTCACAAAAGCCTGAGTAGACGTTAAAATGACGCCAAACGTGTTTGAAAGTGAAATATCCCTTTAAGAGTTTTATTAGATTTTTCAAAATACAGTATACCCTGTACCAATAGATGGTGCTGCAGCTTCTTCAAATTATCCTGCTATATTAGCATTTTAATGCCAATAACATTGTGGCATTCTTCTATTTTCCATTTAGCCTACCTGTCTCCTTTGGCGGGTTTTTGTGTAAGTAACTTAAGTGATTTAATGCTTACTTGGCACAAAGTAATATTGTAGCATACATTATTTTTATAAGAAAAGAAAAGAAAGAAAAAAAACATGATCCGGGCAATAAGTAATAACACTCTCCATTACTGTCATGGCTCAAGAGCTTTCCAACTGAATAACATTACTTATTAGAGAACTTCCATGACAGATATTTATCAAAAGGGGATTTCACACCAATGGCGAGGCTACTTCTAATGTGCATCTTGTTTGCCCTAGCCTGACACTCAGCCTGAATTTCCATTTAATTTCATCCAACATGGAAAAATTATTTTAATGGTCGTGACTAGCGATTCAGGGGCTGGAACCAGGCAAAGTTTGACCCTTACAAAAAAGTATTATGTAATTTGAATCTGCTTCATAACAGAGCTACTGTATACAAAGTAAACTGAGAATGAAAAACTTTTATTATAAAATGACAACAGCCAACAAGACTAACTTAGCCAGCGTTAGAACAGAAACAAAACATGAGGAAACTTTTCTTTTTGAAAGATCTCAGTAAACACCAGAAGAGAACAAGCATCATAATTAGAAACTAAAAAGTGGTACTCAAGAACATACCAAAAACACACACGTTCTCAGCAGCTTTCCACATGAAAGTAAATGAGTTTTTGTCCAGGGAGAAGTCTGAAATCTTGGACTGGTTTTTATAAACTCTCAATAACAATCAATAAGATCTCAGGCGATCTGTTCTGAAAACTCTCTTTTCCAAAAAGGTGGCAAGAACATAGTCTGCAAATCAACAGACAAGACCTCACTTTCTAACCGTATCAACATTAAGCCTGCTTTATGATTTGGTGACAAAGTGTTGTGCGATATGTCGCTTGACATATTTCCAACAGAAAAAAAAAGAAGACGATGCATAAACACTTTTATCAGTTAAAAACAAGTTGTTTTTTTTAGCAACACGTCGCACAACACTGTAGTCGAAACATAAGTCAGGGTTTTAAACTGCTTTGCGGTGGTACTCTGGAGGGGCCACTTCATAGTCACTTGCATTGAAGAGGGATGCAGAATGCTTAACAAGGTACCTAGAAAGGACACAAAACAGTTACTTACATACTGTACTACAGACTGAAAATGATCTTTCAAGTAACTTTGTGAAACCCACAGTACTCACTTGAGGAAGTCCTGCAGATAACTGAGCAGCAGTGCAAGGCTCTTCTCATCCAGGGGTGTGTAAGCCAGCATGGCTCCAATTCTTACTGTCAGAACCAAGAGTGGGGGGAGGTATAAATCATTACACTTTCTTAGATACATTAAAACATAGACATCATGTGATGAAAATAAAAACCTACACTAGAGCTTTCAGTGAGTTTCCAGAAGTAAAAATACTTCCAGAAGTAATTTCTATTATTAGCCATATCCTAACCATTCAAGGTTGACTTACGAGCCATGATTGTGAAACGATGTTATTCCTGTATATGCCACAAGTTCGTATGAGATAAACGTAAAATGAGTCAATAATCAACCTCACTTTGTGTCAATCACGTTTACCCACTGTGTCCGTCATTATGTTTTAGGACCAGGTTTGATTTTCTGCTGTTCCACATCATCTTGTGTGTATGTTGCAGTGTTTAAAGGCTGTAGCCTACAGCCTGAGGAGAGGCTCATAGCACACACTTTTCCGATGGGGCGATGCTCTTCAAGTGTGTGTGCGCGTGTCTCCTGTCAGCCGCTGTTTAGGATCGCGGGGGTCTTCTTTTTAATGTGACTCCAGTATAGCAAAGCATCTCCTTGCTCATAGCGATCTCAGAATGGATCCAATATTTCCTTTTTATATGTAAGTAAGAGGACCGCACAATCACCCTCACTGCTCGAACAGTTTTGTTTCGTTCTGCAAAATTAATGGAATACTACTGTATCTATCGGAGTTAATGTGCAAGGTGGGTGTATCTTTTACGATTTAAAACTTCTGTATTTCAGTGGGCAAGATCCTTTAGCCCTACATTTTTGCTACCAGATCCCATAGCCCGGAAGGCTGGCGTTCATCATCGTCTAAAATCACTACAAGTCAACTACAATATGTTTAACACTATAATTCACTAATATAAACACGATAATAAAAGGTTACATTTTGAAAGAAGTAAGCTGAACTATCGTTATGTTGGAAACATTGGAAAGGTATGTGCAATGGCTTATGGGATGAGTAGTTCCTTCACTCTTTGCATTTTCCAATTTAATAATTTTTGACCCAAATCAAATGCTTTATGGTCATGATTAATCTCATAGTTGAATGGCTTGGTTCCAGGCTTACATTTGTATTTTCTGAAATGTCTATGGAGTAAATGTATGGGAAATTTACTTTAAGAAACAGCTGCTCAAAAAGTGCGCTGGTTATTGTGATTTCAGCTTGGGAACCTCGTCAGTCATCACAGACGCAACACCTCCAGAAGGCTCATCAGTTAATTCCGGCAGAAACATTTAGACTTTGTTTGCTTTACATAAACCAACAGTTCTACAAATATTTCCACAGCATTCATATTTGCATTTAGTAAAGAAAGAATGCATCCTATTCACCGTAAAAAAAATCCCCAAAATCCTCCAAAAAACAGGATGAAAACAGATAAATAGATTAACAACATAAATAATTGAGCTTCTGATGATAGACAGACTGTAGATTAAATAAATTAATGATGGGCATCTGGGCAGAATTCAAATTGGTTTAACCCACAATTTTGAGAGACATTTGAAGAAGTTTGATTTAAGAACATACTAATTATTATTATTATTATGTTAGCTCTAGATAGATACAACTGGCATATTCATTTGCTGCCAGGTCAAATAGCACTGGAGAGCTTGTAACCTTTAATAAGTTTGATGGCTAATTTCTGCCTATTCTTGCCAAAACGATAATGTTATTTGTAATTTGTCATGAACATGCCTTCTTCATTAACCTTTTGGGTGTTTTTAAAAATGTATTTAATTAAATGTATTATGATTATTATTGTTGCCGTTTGATCCTTACATAATCAAAGCACATCCCTGTAATAACATAGCCATGCAATCATATAGAAATATTTGTACCAAATAGTCTGAGTAAATGCGGAGCCCCGTAGATCTGAGACATAGATGTATCTGGGTGGTTGGCAAGGATGTCTGCATACTGTGGCCTCTCAAACTTGTACAGAAGTTGTGTTCCCAGCATGACGTTGAAATACTCCCGTACACCAGCAACAACCTCATTCACAGCAAATTCCCTGCGCAACAAACAGATGAGTCATTGTAGATGAAGTATCAAATTATTATTAGGATAAATATTGTTATTGTTGTGAATATTCTGCCATGTCACAACTGCAAGGTAAACCAACAAGAATGGCTCATAATATAAGATAACAGCTGGGCAATATGTTGATATCAAGTGGATATCATGATGATATGAGACTAGATATCTTCTCGGATATCGTAATATTGTGATACAGCTTAAAGATTTTTTCCTGGATTTATGCCTTATTTAAAAAAAATAGCAAAATAGCCTAAATACAAATTCACAACGCAATGCATTGTGACGCATTGTGGGCCTGTAGGTGAGCTATTCTTGCCATCTTTGAAATGTTTTGAATTATTTTAAAGAAAATGTACATTATCTTCACAATATCAATATAGGCATTTAAATAATTACCGGTACGTGATATTTGATTTTGTCCATATCACCCAGCCCAAATATAGGCAACAAGATCAAAACATATCAAAATTGTGTGTGTATATTACTTGCTGTCAGAGTTTCCTCTAGATTTCTTGTAGCTTGCATAATCTTCAAGAACAGAATCCACATTCTTTTTGGCAGGCAGGTGGAAAAGCTGAAGAAGACGAAGAAAGATCTTTATAGATTTGACAGAAGGCAGCTACTGGGGTGATGCAGGGAGGGGAGGGGGGGGGATATGCTGTGTAATTGTTAAACCGATTCTGGTCATGAACCTGCTTCTGCCGCGTGATCAGGTCCCAGTCATCCACGAGCCATGGTTTTAACTCCTCTGGAATCTTTACTTTAACCTCCACTCGATTTATGAAGGTCTCCTCCTAAACATACACAGGAACACTGTAGTCACTACAATCCTCCACGCAGCAGTAACTACTAGTTCAATACAGTATGCATCTCAGTGACAGAACACATGGCTTACATTGTGTAGTTAAAGCCACATGGCTTTTAACTACACAAATTCCAGCTGATCAACTTTAACCAATTTAGACCCGAGGCCGATTTTAAAAACTATTTTTTATTCAATTTTTTTTTATCCTGTTGCTATATACATAGAAACATCTAAAATGACACAGGTGCTTTCCCGGTTTTAAAGGTATAACAACGTATAGGCTTTCCTGGTCTTAATGGGTTAAGCAAGACGTTATGTTATTTGGCATTATATAGGACACTTGAGGTTTGAGTTGTCATGATGTAACTCCGTTGTACAGTTGATTAGATATAAATAACCCAAAAATAGTGCCTCATTGACTTCCATTGTATGTTGAAACAGCTCTTTTGGCACACTAAAGATAGTGGCCCACAGGCTGGCCCTCCCTTATGCCAATTTTAATATAGGATAAACAAAGCAACAAAGCTGATTCTGACAATATATAAAAATATAATAAAACCCAGTACAAAGAGTGTTTTAAAGAAAGATTTAAACTTCCTGTTGATTTAGACATTTTCTGTAGGAGAAGGAAGGAAGAAGTCCTAGACTGGATCCGCAGATCTTTGAATAGTAAAATCAAAATGAAGTTTAAACGTTCATTAACCCATTAACTGCCAGAGGTATTTTCATATTTTTTTAGCCAGTGCCAGAGATTTTTCATTGAAAAAAAAAAGTACTCAGGAGCCGAGATACAGAATTTTTAAGTTTTAAGTTAACAAGGAAGTGGATAGGAGTCTAGATCTTCGAAAAATCATATCTCCTTGGTCTTTGGGTCAAATTGGAAAAAAGAAATATATGTGATTTTTAGTTCACGTAGATCTACGCGATTGGCACGTGGCGGCTTTAAATAGGTTCGCGTAGATCTACGTGATTGGCAGTGAATCAGTTAAAACACGCTTCGTCCTGGGTTTTGTGATACATGCAGTATATTAAAATAGTTTTTCATGTACATACACTTTCAACAGTTGGGTCAACACGTGCCCTCTTCTTCCTTGGTGGGTGGGCTGGGTCTCCCCCTGAACTAGTGCCTTCTCCTGCCCCTGGAGCTGGATGGATACAAGGGACAGGCAGATCCGCACAAACCCGTTAAATAGAACTAAAGACATTAATGATTATTGTGGTTCATCTCGACTGTTAAAACTCCCAGGACCCTTGAAGGGTCCATTCGAGTACATTCTTACACTCTACAAATTGAGAATTGTATATTTATGGAGTTTTGGATCATTTCAGATAACTATTATTTTGAGTATAACACACTGTTATAGAATATATTTACCACCTACAGTTATAGGTCATATACATATAAAAACTTAATTACTGTCTTTCATAGACCAATATTCAAACAATGTAGTATATATCTTTGTGTCAAGGATGGACAGTATAGTTTGTGATGGGATAATACACAGCATTTATATGATACTTACTCTTGAGTTTGTTCTTTTTGGTTTTCCTGCAGGGGTAAAACAATGTGGATATGTTAAAATTCCAGAAGGCAAAATCAATTATATTACAGTATCTAAAAGGATGAAAAGGATATTTCTCTAGAAATAGAAGGTACAGAAAACGTAACAGTCTGTACTCACACATCATTTTTCTGCGGCACAGCAGGTATCTTCTTGTTCGGTGCTACACCCCTCATCCTTCCCTCAACATAATGGTCTCTGGAAAAAAAAATGTTTTGGTTAACTTGTGACATAAATATTGCATTATACCAAGAACCTAATTTCAGAGATGAGTCTGCTCTGAGATTTCCATTTCTGCTGAGCATTTCTGAGAAATGTAGCAATAAAATGTTGAATGAAAAAAATATAGAAAATGTTTTCAACTCCATAAGATGTCAACTCCGTCAGATATGCCATCTTATGGAGTTTACATCTAAATAAAAAAACAGTGGGAGGTTGGCCCATTACATGGTTTAATAGTCAACACTTTTTAAATATCTTTTCCCGGCATAATGGAAGAGTTCTTTCTTTTAATTTGGAAATAAATAAAATTAAAGGTTGTCCCAATTCTCAAGAATGGGTGTGATATATGGTGTGATATTGATATATATAAAATTCCCCCAGCTAATTTCTTTACATCAATATTGTTCTTGTGAAGTAGTTTTGTACATATAAATGGATTATTTCCATCTCACCAAAGGAGACCGTCACCACACTAGTTGACATGACCACAAGCAGACAGTTCATCAATGCAGACCTAGTAACTTTCTACCAATAGCTAAAGATTGGACAGGTTGGATATGCCTTTATTAGACTATCTTGATTATTGTTTATTAGATGGGCTAAATCTATCCAATTAAAACAATAGTTAATACTTGCTGCCTCTAGTGGTCAGAAGTAGCTTACTGCAGCCATAAGAGAGTAAAAGTGTTGTGGCTGCTTGTCTCCACAATGTGATGAATTTGTGATAGTTAATTGATGTATAAATTCATCCATCAGAAATGTTACGTTTTACATAAATTAAACACTGAACATTTGTACATATAAACAAGTAATCTGGGGCAGCTGTGGCTCAGGTGGTATAGTGGCCAGTTGGGAATCGGAAGGTTCCCAGTTCCCCCTGGGTTAGCGTCAAAGTATCCTTGAGCAAGACACTGAGCCTCTAAATTGCTCCCGATGAGCAGGTTGGTGGCTTGCATGGTTTCCTCTGCCGTCGGTGTGTTTGTGCGCATGAATGGGTGAATGTAATGCCCATGTAAAGCGCTTAGGCTAAAGGCACAATATAAATCCACCATTTACCATTTCTTGTGTTAAACTATACCGACAAAATACAACCCAGTATTAATTTCAGTGGGCATGACATGTGAATTTCAGTGAAAAGACAGTTTGCGGAGTAACTCTATACTGTCAGGGCTGAAGCCTACTGTACATCAGCATGACAGGTCTATCCTCACTTTCAAAACACATGAAGAAAATCAGTCTAAAACATTTGAAAAGAGCAACTCACTGATTAGCCCTCTGAAGCTCTTTTTGTTTCTGCAGGTTACTGTCCACATACTTAAGCACTCTGCTTTCAGGAACCCATTCGTCCCAGCTGAAAAAAGAAAGAAAAAGAGGGGGGTGAAAACAAATCAAGCACCTGTGTAATCTTTACTGCTTTACAATATCAAAATATTTGAATTTGACAGAAAACTTACTTTTTATTCCATCCACTATAATGAATGAAGTATTTGATTTGCTTTTCCTTGATATTTGTTTTAACACACTGTGAAGAGAGACAGGACTGTCAAACTATGAACTGAGTCATAGATAATGGTTATGTAAATGGTCAAGGGAGATCCACTGGGCAAACCTCCTACAGGCCTACCTTAGCTTCGTAGAGCAATGGCCCATGAAAACACAGCACTCGTTCACCTGAATAAAGAACAGTTCAAACATGCAATGAGAACAAGCTAAAGGAGGCCTTTGCTGCGGGGTCATTTGTTTGCACATACTGTAGATAATGAGGATCATAAACATATCACCATAACATTGTACCTGATATATAGATATTACCGTAACATAGTTCCTGAGTAACCTGACATAACATGTTACCCGACATATACATATACAGGCTATTACCATAGCATAGTACCTAGATTACACAACATATTACCATAACACATTACTTGACATATAGATATAGCCTTGGATCAAGACTGCCATAGATTTATTTGATCAAGTCTGACATTTGTTATCATAAATACGTAAGCTAAGCAGCACAATAAATGTCAGACTTGATAGAAGAAATCTATGACAGTCTTGATCCAAGGCTAACATACCAGTAAAGGGCGTCCACCCATATGATAATAAAGAATGATAATAACTATAATGTTAACTACGTGACAACGTTCTGTAAACATGCTGAAAGTGACGTGTGGAATCTAAAAATGTGGTTGGATTTTGATTGGCTGTCTGTTTTTATCGATCATCAATGGATCCCAACGTATTGTTCACGACCACTGTAGTTGTTATTGTAGTCGTGGTGGCCACATAATAGTTATCTTTATAGTTATAGTTCTTTATGTGGACGGCCCCTAAAGATACAAAGTAGCCTTGGATCAAGACATCATAGATGAATATTTGATCGAGTCTGACTTTTACTTTCGTATCTGCAAATGTCAAAATCGATCAAATACATTTATGATAGTCTTGATCTAAGGCTAAGACAAAGAAGCCCTTCGCTAGGCACCTTCCTAGCTTGCTAGTATAATCTCGACATCAGCTGTTCCTATTTATGCAACAAAACTGGGACAGCACGCATGTATTATTTTAAGCGTAGGCCTATTAGACCATTACATCGATCAGATTAGAAAGGCGAACCTGGCCGATCACTGTGATCCAGAGCCACTAAAGCAGGAAGATAACATTAACATGAACATTAGCTAGTGAGCGGCGGGAGGACCATGTTTGTATTGATGCGAAACCGTGACCATCGTCCCTTCAACACCACACTACACTACAATACACCTCAGACATGCGATGGACAAGTCCATACCTTCTTGAAATTTAGGCTTCGGGTCCTGTTTCGGCGCCATTCACAGATTAAACGATCAAAATATCTGAAAATCAAATCCAGGCATCGCCAGCTTCCATTCCATTCAGAAACGGCGCCGCTCTATTACGTAATTCTCGTCCGTGACGTATAAACCGTGCGACCAAAGACAGACCAGCCCAACTATTATCTATGACATTGGTTCTCAAAGTGGGGTCCGGGGACCCCCAGGGGTCCTTGAGGGGCTTCCAGGGGGTCCCCAGATAAATGATGGATAGTTAAGAACCAAATGGACCCTTATGTGGCTGTAACTCTGAGAGTGTACAAATGGTTGTCCGTGGTCTAACGCAGGGGTTCTCAAAGTGGGGTCCGGGGACCCCCAGGGCCCTATAATATGCATCAGCTATTTTCAAAAAATCTTGACATTCTTTGAAAATGTTTGAATATTTTTAACACCACCACTCTGAGTTCCTTGGCACAGCATCTATTCAGATGGGGGTCCGCGGCCAAATACACATTAATTTAGGGGTCCTTGACATGAAAAAGTTTGAGAAGCACTGATCTATGAGCCCAACATCCTTCCTTTATGCCTTCATGACATACAGGATAGGTGGGCACTAGGGACACCTGGGCACCTCGATAATTTAACATATTTTGTCCAAAATGTTAAAAGATTAAATATTTGAAAAATGGTCTTAAGCAATGTAAAGTATACATGATGTGAACATGCACGGTACATCATTATCAGATTATTATCCTTCAACTTCTTGTTTATGAACCAAATATGACTGGATATACAGGTCTTGTATCAATATCTTAATTGTCTAATGTTTAAGCATGTTCTAATCAATACTTTACTTTACTTAAAAAGATTTCCAAATATTTACTTCTTAACATGTTTGGAAAAAATTGCAAATTTAACACTGAGGTGCCCACTCTTCCTTGGTGCCCACCTATCCTGTTCATGATTTGTTACAAGTTTCCTCACATTAATTGTAACGCTGAACCCCTTCTGATTTGGACAAACCCTATTATCCATCAGGATAAGACGGCACCACTTTACCAGTTTATTTACAATTTCTGATTTGGAAGTCAAAGAATCTCAGAAGATAGAGGCACCCATGTGATGTACCTGTCAAACTGCTTCAATAACGTAAAAGACAAACACACAGGCACAGCACCAGAGGGAGCTCCACTGGTCTCGTTCAACCCAGATTCGGCACACACATGGGGTTAAAGTAGTTCTGCTGCTATGCCACCAAAATGCACTACCAACAAAAAACGCCTTGAAACAGCACCTGACTGCAATTTGTTACTGGTCCCTGTATAAAGTGATTAAAGTCTAAGCTTAACACCAGAAATGATCCCCCCCCACCCCCAAATTGTTTACTGTACCTATAAATTTTTATTGCTACCAAATGATGATGATGCCGTGTATATATTATTATATATTATTGTATGTCTTTAAATGTCTCGATGAATTGAATACACAGGACCACACTGGAAACAAGCCCGTGGGGCTTTTTGTGTTATCCTTTTAGCACCATCGTACCACTGTACTATTTGCAAACAGTTAATAAAGTATTCAATCAATCGGGTTATACTGTTATGTCACACCAACAACCAGTCTACTGTACAAGGTTTTTTCGTGGAACAAACCTCCATAGAATTGATACAAATAAAATAAAGACCACAGCTTCCCCAAATCCAATACACTGAACTGCTGGCCACAAGCTATTTTGGACCTGAGAATAATAATGGCTGTTATGTTACTGTCACACTCTCCTTTTAATATTCAAGACTAAGCCTGTTAAATCACCCCACTACCCATACCTATGACACTAGCCCTGATTCAGTCCCCAAGGCAATATATATTTTGCTCTTTTTTTAAAAATTATCAATTGGAACCTATGGGCATCTTACTGGTTACAGGCCAGGTGAATTTGGTAACGACTACTACATTGGCGTTCACAAAATCCAAAGTGGTTGTTTTATTTAATATTTCTGAAAGGAGCCATATAGAGACCATGGTGTATTTATTAAGAACACATCTTAGTACATTATTTTTAAAAACATGGGGAGCTGCATCAGGACTAATCTCTGACCAACTACAAAGATGTGCTTTCTTATATTTGTTTAATTCATACAAATATCAAACAGCACAGTAGACCTGGGAGCCAGTCAAAATGATCAGTCCATTGTGTTACTGACATCTCATAGTAAAACGGACAGAGGGAAATAGAACAAAAAATGTTACAATGCATGTCAAGCAACAGTATCTTTAAATAGCATTAATTATATAATTACAAAAGAAATATCACATACAATGACAGCAATGTATATCCACAGATCAAACAAATGCAAAAAAATATATGATAATAAATAATCCTAATTATATGCACAAGTCAGGAGAAAAAGCAAAGGGAGCAAAATAACTTGAATGATTCTTTTCTCAACCATCACAATTGTGATTTCAGTATTCGGCTGCAGCAAATACACTGAACACAAAGTAGGCTGTTCCCGTGTTATGGATTCACGAAGTAATAAGCATAGGAGGTTCCAACAAATTAACTTCCAGGTGGTTTGCAGAGTACAACATCAGGCATGCAAAGCCAGGAACTATGCCATAACTGTATTCTATAATTGTGAACCCTTCACTGGTCAAAATTGCCTTTATGTAAAAAGCAAGTACTAAAAATCTGACTGAACTCGACACTTGTATGTCTTTTAAATAAAATAAAAAAACTGAGTGGACCAGAGGCTAGCCTTGTCGCAGATTTTGAATAGTCAGGTTTGGAGATAACGCCAACATCAAGTACCAATGGTACTTTACTAAATATAAGTGTAAAACTCAATATCAGATAGTGGTCTCATGTTTTTGTGACAAAACAACTTGTCCTCATCCCTTATTTTACATTTAAATAATAGTCAAAATTCATAATTTGGTGACAAAAGCAGGCAGAAGCACATAGATTCTTTGCTAAACAATACACTTCCTTCCCACAAATTCAAATGCCTGGTCCAACAATATTGACCAATTTCCAATTAATATGTATACATATTAATCACACTCTGAACTATAAAACAATCATGTTATTTCACTATAGAAGAGCACGGATAAATTGAGCAAGCAAATACGAGTGCAGATTTATGACAACAGAAGGATCTAGCATCTGTTTTTGCATTTCTAGTGGCAACAACTCCTAAAGGCGTTGGGAATGCTCTTAAAATAACACATATCCAACATAACTTACATCATAAATAATTTATGAAAAATAACAATAACAACCACAGCTTGAATGTCTGAAAAAAAAATATGAAAAAACAGAAATGAAAATCTACCGTTGTGGTAAAAATAAATCACAGATCTTTCTGCTGTCGAAAAATCTATGAGTACGCACTTTAGAAAATAAAAATAATGCTATGCATTCTTCTGCATTTTCTTTATATTCTAAGTATTATGTTCCATAAGTTGTCACCTTGTACAGGTGTGTGTGCACTTTACATTATATAGAGATAATGCCATTGACATGGAATAGTGAAACAAATAAAACGTAAAAACCAAGTACAAAAGGTACAATCTAATCAAAGGACCACATGAAGGTGTGAAAAAAGTCTTCAGTATTCACAGAAAAATATCAACTGAAGTAACTCACTGGACAGGAAGCGTCCTAAGTCTTTATACATACGATAAGTAAAATTGAAAATAGATTTTTCTCTCTGTACATAGCATTGTATTCTTTCATCTTTTCCACTTCTTCTGTATTTACAAAAGGAACTCCTGTTCCTAAGTTCTCCCACCAGTTGGTTCTCAGTTCTGTGTGTGTGTGTGTGTGTGTGTGTGTGTGTGTGTGTGTGTGTGTGTGTGTGTGTGTGTGTGTGTGTGTGTTCTAATCGAGCGAGATAACGTCGGATATGGAGCCGTACATGGCCGCCGCTGCAGCCATGGCCGCAGCCTCCGCCGAAGACCTCGACACCGCTGAGATGCCGTGGCTGTCCCTGTCTCTGTCCCTCTCCCGATCCTTGTCACGGTCCCGCAGACTGCTGGAGGACACCAGGCTGCTGGTGCTGCCACTGTTGCTTCCCCCATTGGCACCGGTCAGAGTGCTGCCACCGGGTGTGCCAGGCTGCTCCAGGAACATCTGGGATGAGCCGTAGGGCAGGAAGCGATTGAGGAGCAAGTCGTGGTCCTCCGAGGCAGAGGCGGACGCGGCCGCTGCCGCCGCCATCACCATGTTGTAATGCTGATGGATCAGACAAAGACACAGAGAAAAGAGTGGGGATGATGACATCGGCAGATACATTTATGTCGTCGTTCAATGGTGTGTACTAGTGATGACAACAGTTAAATGGTCTGCATTTCTATAGCTATAGGTATGTCCGGGCAGCTTAGTCGGTACAACCTGTGTCTTTGAATTGCTAGTTTCTGGGTTCGATACTGGGCACCGCCAACTCGGCGTATGGGTAGCCTGGCTTAAAGGAAACTAAGATGTGCAGTAAGTACTGGAAGCTGACAGCAGGGGTGGCACTCCACCTCAGCAATCCATCTCCCTGATCTAGCGCCTTACAAGGGGGATAAATGCCCTTGTTGATCGACTGATAGATACAATTAGCTCTTTTACCAACTTATTTCTATAGCACCTTTATCAAAAGGAATTTGCAAAGTGTGTTACATTCACACAATGACAGCAGAGGCAACCATGCAAGGCATCAGCCGGCTCATCGGGCTTAGTGATTCATTGTCTTGCTCAAGGACACTTCGATATAAAGGCAGGAGGGTTCCCAAACGGCCACTCTATCTGAGCCACTGTTACCCACAAAACAAAATATACTGTATGCATAACAGCGTATTGGTTAATTTGCATAATGTTTCATACAAACAAATACATGTTATCTATTTTATACAATATTATTTTGTTAAATAATGGGGGAGATGTCATTATTTGAATCACACTTGGGGAGACACAATAACCCATTAGTTTTAGACTCTGCTGGTCTTAAGCAATGTCTGGAAGGTTTATATACTCTGCCAGCTGATCAGAGCAAGCGAGAGTGCACCTAGAGCGAGCCAAAAAAGCAAACAATGGCCAGATGACAATGTAATGGATTAAGTGTAGCTCAGTTTGGGATCATTTCAGGAAGGAGGAACGATGACAAAGTTGATTCTGATCGCAATCAATCCTCTCTGTCTTTCTTTCTCCGACTCTCACTTAATCCCTTTCTATCCCTTTCTCAGTCTCTCTCGGTCAACAGATTATGCACTAAAATTGACACCAGAACACATTGAGGCGTTAATTGTCCTTAAAAAAAATATGTAGGCCAACCTCAAGCAGCCAGTAGCCTGGGTCGGTGTTGATCTGTTGACTCCACTGGAAATGTGATTTTGTTTAGTTAGTGTCAACGTCGTATTTCTTTGCCCTGATATCCAGCAGTTTACAACACAATTTAGGCTATTATTATGCCTACATTTTATTTGTCATGTTTAAGGTTGCATTTTGAAAGGAGCCTAAATAAATATAATGTATCATACCATGATAAACATTAATTCTGTGTACACATACATGTGGGTCATAACTTTATTTCAACCTTACTAACCGTTAATAAACTACATAATAATGTCGGCTAAATGTTTGTAAAACTATTCGTCAATCTCATCCCTAGTTCACACACAAGTCTGTTTACCTGATTATCGCCTTGGAGGAAGGAGAAGAAATTAAGATCTGCAAGAAATGAAAGAAGGTGCATTTAGTCCATTTACTGCTTGGTCCATTCTTTGTTAACATGTATTAGCTGTGTTTACGAGATAGTGACCGGATACTTAACATGGGGTTAAGTGAAAGCTCTAACCTGGCAGGTCGCTGGGTGTGTGATAGTAGTGGCGGTAGTCCTGGATGAGAGGTGGAGGTGGTGGAATGTAACCTGTATCCACAGACGGCATACTGGGAGCTCTGGTCACAGGGGAGGACTGGCCGTGTAGATTCAACACCCTAAGTGGAGAAAATTTCACATCACTACAGAAACACAGAAGGGTTGGGGGGGGGGAGAAGAGAAAAATAAGATTTCTTAAAATTCTGTTCATATAACAAACTATTTTAAAGTCCCCCTCTCCATGTCTGTTGGTGTTGGATGTTACATTGGCCAAATATCAGATGTGGTTGTAAAACACAGTATTAATGCTTTGGCGACATGCAGAGTGCAAGAAACGAACAGAATTATCATGGGTAAGCTTCAATAAGACATTAACCAAATAAAACAGCAGATAAGCTGTGAAGATAAGAAGTGCTAGTATAGATCAAGGGCATGACATGTAACAAAGGCTTTGTGATTTTAGCCCATGATGTTGTGGTTACGTTAGTGCCTATGTATATTAACTGTTTGAGCCCCTGGTTGATGCCCTATCTAAGATCATGTTTAACTGCTGGTTGGAAGACTCACCCCTTGTGTACAGGTGAAGAGGAGGGTGACATGGAGGGACAGGCGCGTTTAGCAGGAGGCTCATCATCCACCTCCTCGTCCGAGGAGCTGTCCAATGTGAGGTCGATGACGTCCACTTTCCTGCCGTTGTCATTAGACGAGCTATATTTCTGCTCCGTCCGACACGAATCTACAAAAATGAAAGTAAATATTTCTTCTGATCACTATGGAACAGACTCAGGGCACATTAAGGGTGTGAAAGATTTGCTTGCACGCTACGTACCAGAGTCGCCATTGTACGAAGCAGACAACTCCTGCACCTCCCTCTTTGACCTCATAGGCGACCAGTTCCCATCCTCTTTGAATTGGATCTCATCACTATCTGTACAGCTGTTCAAGATCTCCATGAACAACCTGTAAAAAAACAACAACAACCATACATTTATTTGGGCAACCTGACAAAATAGACTTTTATGTCCACACTTACACAGGTATGTTTTCAAAAAGATTCTGCTAAAAAACATAGCTGTCTATCGTCAGCCTGCCAACAACTACAGTCCTGTGATGACAGGCAGCCCATACAGCTCGGTCTGTGCTTTTTATATACCTCACCAAAATTATACAATGTGCACATCGAAAAACAAGAGATCAGATAACAATGTGTGATATGTATTATTTTATTTCCCCGAACCCATAAATGGAACCATTTTGCAATCATTCAAATATAGTGCATGTCCGCTTTTATGTAATACTGATGTAATCAATGGCGTTAACGGCACTAGGAGACGACGTCAAAAGCAAAAAAACAAGAGGCACATGTGGCAGCAGAAAACAGTTTTCTAATGATCCATGGCAGTGGAGCAGGGTTTAACATTAGCTTACCCGTCAATGATGAGGTGTTCATAGGGTGCCTTCTTGTCACACACCGGACAAACCCAGGTTGGCTTCTTCTCATTCATTTGGAGGTAAAGTGTGGCATCAAAGCACTGAAGGTGCGAGCACGTCATTGCTCTACAGGGGATTGTCAGTCTCATCTTCCCAAGCTGAAAAATACACATACACACAAATAAAATAAGCTCAAAGTTAATTAATGATAGCATGTTGCAGAACAAAGTGGGTTAGTGCTGATGATTGATTTGTTTTTTTTACTGTAGGGTTAGGGTTATAAGCCAAGTTAAACCTTTATTGTTCCCTGGAGGGAAATTCAGGTATCATTGCAGCATATGAAACATATGAGATTTATATACTATAACTATACAGTATATTTAAGGTAGGGTATGTTTGTTTACTGGCACTGCTGGGTGAACTGGGTGCACTGCTGGGTGAAATGGCACTTTTATGTAATTACATATATTTCTATTTTATTACATTTCTCTGTTATTTTATTTTATGAGAATGTATATCATCATTAGTTAGTTGCAGTTATCTGCAGCGCAATTGCCCCTCAGGGACAAAAAAAGATGCTACTACTACCTTTGCTAATGTAGTGTAGTAATACTTTATGTCTTGATATATCCTTGAAACCCGGATCTAATTTGCATAGCCCTAGGGCCTAGAAGACAAATTGTTGCCAAAAAAGTAGTTTGGGGCATGCAAGTCCAACTTTGACCACGTACACCGAACATGAGTATATCAATCTAGATAGTTAAATTGAGTAATAGCAGAGTCTTCTTCAAAATAAAAGCAGTGTGCAGTATTTACCGGACAAAGGAGAGAGACTCGTAGACTGGTTGTGGCAATCTCACTCTCTGGATCAGCCGTTAGCTTCTCTTTGACTGTGAGATAAACATAAGGAAAACAGACATTTTAGTACGTACAAGAAATCGAATATTTTAGTCATATATGGCTATATGTAATTTTTTATTAATAAATGTTATCACATCTCTTCTCATCTTTATCTTAACATGTGTGTACAAGTATAAGTCTGTGTGTGTGTCTCGTGAACAGGTGGATACATGTTTTTATACATTTATGAGCACTTAAATGTGCTACATTTGATTCAACAGTGGCGGTTGACAATACGTTAGAAACCTAAAGTTAAAATTAAATGCTCCGGCTGTCAAATTTGTGGAGGCCTAGTTAATTAGTGACAAAACTAGAAAGAAGCGCCCTTTAGGTGTTTGGCCCCTTCATACGTGAAAGCCCCCTGTACCCCCAGAAACTGCTAGGCGTCCTTACAACTATCCCGATCACCTTTGAGTGTAATCTATATTGATCTAGCATAGTGCATAGATGTAGTCAACAATGTAGTCTTATTTTTGAAAAGCAGAAGTAATGTGTTGAGTCATTGAATTATGAAAACAATGTTATTACAAATTTGTTTGAATGAATGACAGAGCAGGACTGTATAAACAATTTTGTCAGTAACAATATGTACACACATGCACACGAACACACACACACACACACACTAACAGAGCATCTGTTCAGTACTAAGTCTTACGCCAGGGCTACACCAAAAAATGTATGCGTGCCTTGTGCGCAGCCTGTGAAAATATCTGCTACACCAGGAAACACAATTGTGCACACAAGTTGTTGCAGGACTCGAGAATCATCGACCATTTATAAATATGGGTGGGTATTTGTAGGCTATCCTTCACTTGTTATGTAGGCTATTGATAATAATAAAATAATTCCATTTTATATATCTTATAACTTATATGCAATCAGAATCTTTTATAAACAACCCTCGTGTCGTTTAATCGCATTCACAAGCGAGCAATTTATCATGTTGGAACCGCATATTGCTCATTATTATTTACAGAGAGTTTGGTCGCAATTGGACTTACTGTTGTGTGAGACCCTGACAGCACAAACAAATACAAACACAAACACACCGGTGTTTGTGTGTAGTTTGATGATCTGATTATACTCAATACCGGCAGAGACATCGCCATTTTTTTTGTCCCATTCTAAACCAGAATTCACTGTTAGTGGCAGAGGGGAAATGGCTGTTTTTGATGTCTCTGCAACTACAATATATCACCATGTGGACAATCTGTGGTGCCTTCGACTTGATGCCTTTGCGATACAGAGCGTGTGGGGACTTAACGTGTATTAAAATGGAAATAAACTTGAAAGAAGAAGGAATACAGTATGTGTATGCAAGTCTGTGCAAGTAGTTATTTGGTGTGACATCATCAGCTGGATGGTATTACATCAAAATCAAGTAACCACATACTCAGGGCCCTGGAGTGGTCAGGGTTCCGAATTCCTTTGGCCCGTAGCCTTTGCAGCAACACAGTAGATGACTGCTGTCTCACCAGATACACAGCCATGGAAAAACTCTGAAAAATACCAAAAAGGAAATCAATAAGGTGGGTGGTTCATGCTTAAGTAACTAATACTAATATCACACTTCACAACCTTACATTGTCCTACAAAGCCGTTTCATAGAGACTAGAATGCAAACACAGTGGCATGAATCTCTTTACCCTGCCAATCTCTGAGGTCCATGACACCACAATCGTGTTGGGGACTGTGGTGGATAACCGCACCAGAGAGGTTATGTTGATGGGGCGACTTGGCCTTTTTGGTTCAACTCCATTTTTGGTGGGAGGAAGATATCCCTGAGGGGGGAAAGGCATACATTGCAAATTAGTGCCAATCCTTTGCAATTAGATGCAAAATTTGACGCAAAATACGCTGTCAGAACTCACCGGTAGGTTACAGGGTTTGCCGTTCACCTTAACACACAGATTTGGGGGGAAATGATCCTCCTGGGGACAACTGGTCTCTGATAAACAAAATCTGGAACAAAAGAACAGTGACTGTGTGAGAAATAAACTCAGATAGCTGTCAGAAACGCATTTCTAAATGAGTGGATAATCTAGCTACAACACTGGACTTTTTTCCAGTGGGATTTAGATTAGATTTCAATCTATTGTTTTATTTTCTCCCAATTTATTATGACAATTTCTCATTTTCCCGACACGAGTAGTACCTCACCATTAACCCAACAGTTGTGGAAGGGTTTAGACGAGCATGTGTGGAGACATCTACAAGTTTGCGACTCAGAAACATCAAAATATTTACTAAGTTTTATTTCAGCCAGTGCCACAAATCCCTGCGGGACCACTGGCAATGCAGTACACTCTATTCAATATAAACAATTAAGTAAACAAAATTCTGGAACGCATGCCTGTTGGCGAAGTCAATTGAATGAACAGTTCTTGAGATATGCAAGGCACACAGACAGAAATTCCTGGAATTTATAGATGGATGCTTTGACTTCTGAAATCCAGCCTCTCTGGAAACTTCTATGCTGCTGCTGCACTTGGCTGCACAAGTGTCATTTTCATACTGCGCAAATAATGGCCATTCATTTGGCTTTTAACTCTTCCTACAACTGGAGCTGGGCGATATGGCTTAAAAGGCATAAGCGGCATTACAACATTGACCATGGACCACCCATCGACACAATACACATTTCTACACCTTTTAGTTTTTCTTACACACATGGTTAGAAAGCTTAGTATCGCAGTTTTAAAAATATATATAAATGGTTTGAATGCAGTGAAAGTAATTGCCAGTATTATCAGCCCACATAGGCCCCATTCCTCAACAAACACCTATGCCCGTAATTTTTTATAATGTATGGTGTACAAATAGCAGCACTTCACATAATTTAAGGTGGAATTATTCAAAGTTCAACAGAATAAACTAAGTCTCTACCAAATCACAAAGATTTTAACAAAAGTTATCGAAATTTGCAAAGGAATGTTCCAAATTAGCAACACTTTCTCTCACCACACTCTTTCTCTGCCCTTCCTTCCTCTTAAACTTTAAGGATTTTTGAAGAAATGTTTCTGCTATGATTATGAGTTGAAATTCCCTGACTCCAGATGATCAAAAAAATTAAACTACTACTAAGAACACAAAGTGCAAACTCTGGCTCACCGAGATGACAGAATCCTTACATTTAGAAAGAATTAGATTTATACTCAAAGACAAACTGAAAGATTTTGAAAAGATTTGGAAGCCTTTAGTCTCCTTTCTTAAAGGTTGATAGGCTAATCCTTGTGGATGACCTGTGTCGCACGTAATCTGGGGCAGCACTTCTGGGGAGGGGGAAGGGAGGCGGGAGGGTCCCTTGTTTTTTGCTTAAGTTTGAGTGTATTCTTTTCATGTTACTCCGTTTTGTGTGTATGTCTGTTGGTTTTTGTTTAAAAAAAAAAAAGGAAGCAATCCATATGAGCAAATGTATAATATAACCCTGTGCTTCACAATAAAAAAGATTTGAAACAAGAACACAAAGTGCAAGATCGGCGTAAGCGGCGTCAACTAACAACAGGGTTTTCCTTGTGCCAAGAAAACCAGTAAGTGCTGAAAAAACACAGCAGATAGACATGGAGGTAGATTTGAATTAAGTTGTAGCCAAGCTTTCAGACTATATCCAACAGTGATGAAGATTTTTTTAATCGTGTTGAAACTCTCATCTAATGAAATATCACAGCAAGTTTGGCTGAGTTGGTAAAGTATTGCCGGTTAGAAGAATGGATGTATTGAACTCTTGATGACAGAGAAAAACGGTGGTCCATTCATTACAATAACTGGTCCCCCAGCGCATACAGTACACTGAAAACGTTTCTACCGTGGATGTATGAAACTCAGGATTTAGTGCAAGGTTCATTATGAAGAGCGCATGATGCAGCTCTGTGTAATTTATTGGGAATGTCCTAATCACAGGGCACATATCCATATCCCACCTTTCACTTTAAGTTCTTTTGAAAATCTACATCTGTCACCAACATATTTCCTTATAAAGGCCATAGTAACCCTTAAACGGGGCTTCCAGGCAGCAGAGGCCTGACCTGGCCACACTGAATCAGTGGCAATACGTAGCCTTCTATATCTAAATAAAAAAATATGGCGGAGGACCAAAAAAATGAGTAAACACATGCATGTTTGTTTTGCAACCACTACACGCTCATTATACACTTGCAACACACCACCGCCCGTCATTTGACCGGGAGGGTACCAGGCATCCTTAACCGTGTGCACCCATACAGTATGTATCATTTGAATCCCTTGTTTGCTGCAAATAACATCAATGGAGTGCACAATAAATCTAACTCACTTTTACACATACACACACATACCAGAAGTAAGGATGTACACAGTCACAACAATATATGTGTTGTTGGAATAAAATTGCTATCTCATATGAAATCAATTGAATATTCTCTCAGACAGTACTTAGTGTTAAAATGTTATTTTTTCAAACCGGTAATTTTTTATGGTAAATCTTTTGGTGTACCAGTAATTTTGGTTAATCCCACTCTCCGCAACATGATCGAGAATTAAGTTGGAATAAATTAAATGTACAATGTTAGTGAATCAATTTCCCTTACACCGTTGAAAATACAGTGAACATGAGGATTTTTTTTTTACATCTGTATACAATTACATATATCTGTTATCTTGGATAATTTAATATAAAGTATTGCCCAGCGCTACATTCAACACAATGAACAAAGTGGAAAGAACTGCCCCAAAATCTGTGGGTAGAAAGGCAGTACTGCTGAGGTGCTTAGAAGACAAAATGCCATGTTTGGAGAGGTACTAATATAATACAGAGAAATCTGGACAGTGTGAGCACTTCCATACATCACAAAAAAACTTTTATGAAGGTCAGCATAAGAATGTTCATCTTACCTCAACTGTACTTGAACAGCAAAGTCACATTTGGTCCCGGAAATGTCCCTATAGGATTAACATAGAAGTCAGATGAATGTGATTATTCTGTACACAAACGGAAGTGTTGATGGTCAAACATCTAAGCAAATATACCATAAATACTTTTTGAGGTACCTATTAATGGCAGCTTTTTGCTTCATGTAAAAAATACTGATCATGATTATGCAGTTCCACACTTACATTGAACTGCTGATCTGTTGAACTTGCTGTGGTGTTAATGCAAAAGCATAACATGTTTCCTGGAACCGTTGACTATTGTCGGAGGCTACAAATGACAAAAAGGATTTAAAAACAATAACAAATTAGTAAAAAAGAGTAGCTATCACTTAAGTAAAAACAAAGATGCTATTTGACCTAAACCTACATAAATCTGACATTTAACAAATAATACAGTTTCTAAGAGCCTATCTGTTCCACTACATGAGATTACATCATCATCACATTCTGAATAACCTTGTGAGGGAACTGTTGAGTTGTTGCATCAAAGCTTAGTATCAATGGGCCTGGTAGCGCCAACCATGACATGGCACAGTCTAGATATCCGTTGTTACCCTGCTCTTACTGTGAGCACATGAGTTAGCTAAAATAATTCCCATTATCAGATTGCTGAACAAGTGGTGGTGGTAGACTGGACTCACCCAGGCTAGTGGGCTTGATGAGCTCATCCAGCATGTCATAGAAGGGCAATCTCTGGAGCTTGACGTCTGGGTGTACAGGGTGCAGAGCGGAGGGGAGGTGAGGCAAACCCAACTCGTGCTTAGGACCAAGTAGAGACACAGGCAGCAGGGGCGAGGGGGCGCCGTGACTGTCATAGCCCAGCTGAGTAAGTCCTGCAGGTAGGTTGGTGGTGGAATGGACGTTGGGCAGGGCTAGGTCCACCGGTGACACCATCTTGGTGGGAAAGCGTCGTCTATATAGCTCCTTGATCTTCATCTGCACAGCGGGGCTGCAGCCAGCCTTCAACAGGTGTAGCGCTTTGGTCAAAAGTTCGTGTTTCCGTCCGTGCTTATTCCGGCCTGCGTACCCCAGCAAAACTTGGAGCTCCGAAACTCGAAGGCTCATAACCATTTGCTAGAAAAAATAAAAAAGAACAAAGTAAACATCCTATAACACAATAACATGGAAGTCTAGTTTCCCTTGTTGACATAAAGGAAGGAACAAGGCTGTGTTCTTCGACTTCTTTTTTTCTTTTTCTTTTTTTAGGCTTTAACATAATTCTGTTTTCTAATTGTGTCTTTAATCTTTGAACCAAGAAATCATCTGGTGCACTACGGTCCACCAGATTATGTCCAGAAATGCAACAGCATGGCAAGCAACACTGTGAGCCTCCTGAACACTGTTAGGTTGTTTAAGGCCACAGTGGGAAACTAGGGCTGCAAATATCGATTTGATTACCGTTGATTAATCGAATAATCAAGAAGAATGTTTTTTTTTAATATATTTTTTTTAACCTTTTTTTAAATATATTTACATGTCAATTAACCACTTAATAACTTAACCACGCCCTATTTTATACTTCGCTAGTGTTCCAACTAAAAGCATTGAGAGGGTATTCTAATTACAGAGCAACAATCATTAACTTTAAACTTAGAAAAGGGAAGAATTGGAACATTGGAATTATGCATGCTTTATATGCTTTTTGTAAAAACTGGTTAAACATAGAAACAGAAAAGCACTTCTAAAGTTAAGTGGATAATAGATTTTTTGTCCATAACGATAACTTATTATATTACATTATACTAACTACATATAGTACTACATGCGGATAATCATCATTTTCAGTGACCTACAGTTTAATAATTAGGTACGAATCAAATTAAACATTAGGTTAGGTTAAACTGTTATTTGATAATTGATATTAGCATACAGTCTACTATGACGTCTTTAAAACAAGTGTTATCAGACTATATAACAACAATGTTTGGCCGATCACATTTTTGTGTCTTGAATAATTTTAGCCAAGGAAGGTGACATGCTATGCAAACCATTCATCTTTTTTCGCACTGCAAGCTTAGTACGGTAAGCAATATGGTAAAGCAGTTGTCTCCATTTTTTAAATAATCGATATGATGACATATTGCACATATCCCAAATCTCAAGCTGGTGCTGAGCTGAACAGTGCCTGAAAATAGAGAAACATGGCCAGACATTCACAATTATACTGACAATGTATATTCCAAAGTTGGGGGTCATTAAGAGACAATTACATATCAGTACACACCGACAGTACACAGTATGCAACACTCCCTCTCCCAGAGGTAAGTGGTGTGGTTGGTTGGTGCAGGTTTATATCATCAGAAAGATACCTCTGTTCCTTGACTAATGAAGATGCAGACAGCATCAATAGTTTTGTTTTTACACCAGAAATATAGACTTACACTCGTTCACCTAGGAGAAGAGTACATGAAAGACAGGTGTGGAAATGCAACAGGTTAGGTTTCTCACACAATCATCATTCTCACAGCAGATGGCATAGCAATAGTTGGAAATGTGGTTGCATAAATAAAAAATAAGAAACAAGACATCAGGGGGTGATTCTTGGCCAACCAGCTTAACCCTTTCAGGCGTGCACAATGTTTTGATCATATTGATCATGTAAATCCAAACCAAATGCCACTTTTGGGACCAGAACTGTAACTATGAAGTGCACGAGAAGAGAGAAACAAGAGTGACAGCACAGGTGTAAGTTTATGACAGGTGCTCTTGAGATCAGAATAAAGAAATTAAAATATTTAATTAGCGCAAGTCACTTATCAAGACTCACAAAACCGTTTGTTCAAAGCCAAATTCAGTACATTTCAGATGACGGGGGGAGGGGCAATCTGGAATTGAATGAATTAACTGACTGATGCTGTTATCCATCTCTTTGACTAAATTGAAGACTATAACAAATCTGCGACTTTAACCCAATCATACCAACGTTGATCATAATCTGTAAATTGCATGAAACGGGAACTAACAGCTAAGTTTTTGATTATATTCAGTGGACTACTACGAGCTAATGTAGCTAATGTTCATAAACTGCGTTGATTTACCAGGGAATACACAGATCCCGTTGTAGCATACATGGCAGCACAGTCTACAATGTACTACTTAGGTTTGGTGGCTAATTTAGCCAATAACCGAAGTGGAACGGACGACAATATTGTGGCTTTTATCTCGTTTAAATTCAGGCTTGCCTGTGAGGCCTTGTCTGCAGGAGAGGAACCTTCCCTTACCTAACGGAACCTCGGCAACAATAACAAAGCTAATGCTAACTAGGCAGAAAGCTAACAGTCCGGCCGGTCCGCAAATTACCGCGGTGTTACCGTGAACTTTGGAACAACGTGTGTATCGCCAATTAATCGTGTTTCTATGATGGGTAACACACGCCTTTGAGCGTGAACAGTTTATTTGTCAAATGTAACGCTGGGTTTCGCTTTACCTTCAGTTCCGCACTCTCCGCCATCTTGTTACTCAGGGTGCGCACGCGCAATATCCATCCTCAGGGGACAGTGTGGGACGACAGCAGAGAGAGGGTCTCGGTCCGGTCGTGGGTGTCATGATGCAACCGCTGAATGAATTGTTCTCAGAGTAAAGAGAACGTGCAGCTTGTAGCTTGAACTGCTTTTATATACGATTTTTACATTTAATGTTGGTGCTAGACGGAAATTGCTGGCAAAACACACCACCACATGAGAGTAGGTCAGCATCAAAGGAGCAACACATACATTTCAGGACTGTTTTTTATTTGATTTGGGTCAAAGAAATACAAGTAATCACAATATAACTTAAACCCAGGATATACACAAAAGCGTAATGAAACACTTGTTTTCAATGTGGTCCTGCTGCATCTTGTATCTGTAGGGCCTACATGATGTGTAGGCTGTAATATGGACATATTTGGGCATATACCTGCCGCTATGTAGACCTACCAATGTGTTATATCACTTTTGCACCATTAACCTCATACTGTATCTGCTGGTCTTATGCTAGGCTATGTGTATATGTAGATATCTGTGGGGGACAGTGAGAGAAAGAAAAGATCCAAGAGAAAATAGAAAGACATGCGAGGAGAGGCAGAAATCTAACACATTACACATAACATAATCCAGCTGGTACAGTATGTACATGAGGTTAGACATAAGTTGCATAAATGGCAGCAGGTACCGGTATGTACATAGTATTAGTCAACAAAAGAATATCATATATGTATGAGCGCATTGTACATGAGATTAAAGGTGCAAAGAGAGTATCAGTGCAATGTCAGGTTCAACCACATGTCCATTGTCCACAAAGGGCAGTAACTTTCACAGATCCACATGGTGACAGGATCACATAGAGCGATAAAATACACAAGGTAGATCCACACAGAAAAAGTAAAGTCCAAGGCCAGCCTTGTGATAGGCGGTGGTCAGGCCTTGTTCAACAGTCTGATGGCAGCCGGGGGGAAGCTGTTCATAAACCTGGTGGTCGTGCCGTTGATACTACAGTAGGCCTCCTTGTCATTGATGATGCACTGAGCTTTGACTACACACCTTGTACAGGTCCTGGAGGGAGAGAAGTTCACCTCCGGGACCTCCCTTTATGCGCTCAGCCTCACCACCCGCTGTAGGTTTTTTCGTTTGCAGGCGGTGCAGTTTCCGTACCAGGCAGTAACACAGTCCGACAGAACGCTTTCAATGGAGGTATTGTAGTACAGCTTGAAGATGTGGGGGCCTACTCCAGTCTTCTTCAGGTGTCTGGAATCTCTGACGAGGAGAGGGGGTGCAGTGCCGAGTGGTTAGTTGGTCCAGAACCGAAAATCCACAAATCTCTGTAGCCTATCTGACAACAGGTCAACTTGTATTATTGCATGACCAAGGGGTATGCGTCCCCAACGAGAATTGCCCTATAGTCATTCAAATCTGGACAATTAAAGTTTTTGTAATGGCTCAATTTCTGAAAATGTCCAGGGCCCCAAACAATCCTCTACCCTGGCTCAGGGTAGAGGACATCGTACAGCAACTTGCAATGGGCCTGGTCTTCAAGATAGGCAAGACTACAGGGGCACCCATGTACCTGTCAAAAAACTGCAATAACGTTAAAGGCACACACAGGCACAACACCAGAGGGAGCTCCACTGATCTCGTTCAACCCAGATTCGGCACAAACATGGGGTTAAATTTGTTCTACTGCTATGGCACCAAAATGTGGAATGTCTACCAACAGACATCAAAAAGTGTGACTCCTCATCCTCATTCAAAACCGCCATAAAAGAGCACCTGCTGCAATGTAACTGGTCCCTGTGCAAAGTCTAAGCTTAAAGGACGACTTCACCCATTTTCAACCTATCTTCATATAATTGGTCCTCACTTAACACCGGAATGCCCCCCCCTCCCCCAACTGTTTACTGTACACGTTTTACTTTTATTGCTACTATTGATGATGTGTATATTATTGTAGCCTCTTTAAATGTCTCTATGAATTGAATACACAGGACCACAATGGAAACAAGCCCTTAGGGCTATTTGTGTTATCCTTTTAGCACCATTGTATAATCTTACCACTGTACCATTTGCAAACTGTTAATAAAGTATTCAATCAATCAATCAAATATCTGCTCAATGATGTAGTAGCCTACTAGTCATAAACGTAATTATATTACAAAACAATGCCATTTAGGCCTATATGATAAAAATCACACCCAGTGTGAAGTGAGTGGTGCCTTTGATGAGTTAATTTCATTAAGCTATATATGAACTAGAAGAACAATGTTAAATCCCTGTCAATTTATTTCAAGGCTGCTCAACAGCGCCACTTGAAGGTAGGTCACCCAGTGGTATTCAGGCGGTACTACTCTAATTGATGTGTGTGGGCACTGGTATTCAGACGGTACTACTCAGGTTGATGTGTGGGCGCTGGTATTCAGGCGGTACTACTGTATTTGATGTGTGGGTGCTAGTATTCAGACGGCACTACTCTGTTTGATGGGTGGGTGCTGGTATTCAGGCGGTACAACTCTATTTGATGTGTGGGCGCTGGTATTCAGACGGTACTACTCTGTTTGATGTATGGGCACTGGTATTCAGGCGGTACTACTCTATTTCATGTGTGTGCGCTGGTATTAATAAGGTACTACTGTATTTGATGTGTGGGCACTGGTATTCAGACGGTACTACTCAGTTTGATGTGTGGGCGCTGGTATTAGGGCGGTACTACTCTATTTGATGTGTGGGTGCTGGTATTCTAGCCATGGTTCACATGACGCTTGTATACAAGCGTCATGGTGCCGAGTCCCCCTGGTCTAAAGTTGTGTTCGATTTTTTCACATTGCCATCTCTCACATAAACATAAACGTTCAGATTTCAAATATAAAGTGCTTACCACCGAGCCACGGATGTTACAAGGCGATGCGGACCGCGATGAGTACCCGTATCTCCCGTATTGTTCAATAAAAAGCGTTTTAATCCCATCGCCGGCCATTTTCTCCAAATTGTCTCCGATACTTTCAACCATGCGACACTAATGGTTGGGAGGTGTATTGCACTCTGATACATTACAAAACAAAATAAAACAAAAAAAGAAAATGGCCGGCGATGGGATTAAAATGCTTTTTATTTAACAATACGGGAGATACGGGTACTCATCGCGGTCCGCATCGCCTTGTAACATCCGTGGCTCGGTGGTAAGCACTTTATATTTGAAATCTGAACGTTTATGTTTATGTGAGAGATGGCAATGTGAAAAAATCGAACACAACTTTAGACCAGGGGGACTCGGCACCATGACTGTCATGGTATGACAGTCATGTTTCAGGGCTACTGGTATTCAGACGGTACTACTGTATTTGATGTGTGGGCGCTGTTATTCAGACGGTACTACTCTATATGATGTGTGGGTGCTGGTATTCACACAAATAGATGCGCCCACACATCTATTTGATGTGTGGGCGCTGGTATTCAGAAGGTACTACTCTGTTGTATGGGTGCTGGTATTCGGGCGACGGGCGGTACTACTCTAATTGACATGTGGGCGCTGGGATTCAGATGGTACTACTGTATTTGATGTGTGGGCGCTGGTATTCAGACGGGGCTACTCTATTTGCGCTGATTAGAACAATGGTCACTGTCACCGAGTTAAGGCCATGAAATGTGAGAACACTGCTGTAGTGCCCCATACAGTATGTGTGCAATTTAGGTTTAATTAGTTACTTTGAAGTATTTTAATGATTTTATGATTTTTTTATGTAGTTATACTTAAATTAGGTACGTTTGACTTACTTTAATTACTTTTAAGTATTTTTACTCCAAGTACTTAATTTTAAGTATTTTTACTCGAGCTATATCAAACCATCTCAACTGTGACGCTTTTTTTTGCTGTCGATCTGCAGCCGTTGCGTTGCCTAACAACCAACTAGCCAATCACAACGAGACCAACCGTCCCATTGGGCTATGGGAACCTAAATATGCCCATTGCCTGACACTTCCAGTGGCCTACATTAGATGGCGATGTCGCGCTACAAAACGTAGCCTAAATATGAACGTGTAGGTCACTTTTTGTAACAGCAATGAAACACACACGCACGCACGCACGCACACACACGCACGCGCTTGCACACATGCATATACACGCACGCACGCCTATACACTAATAATAATTATATTAACAATAATAATATAGGCTACAATGCAATGTAGACTAATGAAACTCTATGGCCTACCGCAGCCAGTGATATTTTTCAGATAAATAAGTAGGCATATCAGATATTATGTATTAATTGAACACACATGGGAGGATTTCATATTTCATTTAATAAAATTATTCATTCATTAGCTGTCAAACCAGACTACATGGACAAATAGGCTACTCTTAGTAGGATATGTTGCTACTTGCAAGTTAGCAGATGTAATTTAGCCTACTAACTTAAGTGTTTGCAAACCTTCAAAGCAAATATTCCCTTGGTGCATGTTGTGATAAAATCAGTCCCCAAACACATATTATATTTCAATACACACAGGGTAAGTAATTTCCATCACTAGTTTAAAGTGCATAACATCAACAAAAAAAAGTAGGCCTATAAGCTAAAGCCTACAAAGTTGAACACAGCAAAAGTAGTAGGCTAATTCACAATACTAAGACGAATAAAGAGCAATGAGTTGGCTACTTGCATCTTCTAATGACAAAAGAATACTGAAATAACAATCTAACTATTACAATATACATACATTGTCATTGCACTTTGCCACTAAATAAATATTGATGGTATATTTTCAGTGAAACAAATGTCAACCATATGCCAAATGATAGGCTACATTGAGCGTGGAGAGATACATATAGTCCAGTATGTTACAGTTAATTACAAGAGGGCCAGTAACAACTTCAGGCTACAAGCTTGTTTTCTCAAAATCATCTTTTTGTGTGGCCTTTCATTCATTCAGCAGAGCAGAGGCAGTCGTTCTGTCCTTGACATGTCCTTTCCTATGAGGAGTTTTCCTATGAGGAGTTGCAGGGTTTAAGGAGGCAGCAGAGGAGACTTGAAGGTACAGGTTCCAGTGCAGTGGCGCGGAGTTAACATCTTACACGAGAAATGGTGTAATGCGTCGTGAGCTTCTAGGAAGAAACACAAAACACAATGAATAGACATACTCCTGTCCAGACCTCTGTGTGTGTGTGTGTGTGTGTGTGTGTGTGTGTGTGTGTGTGTGTGTGTGTGTGTGTGTGTGTGTGTGTGTGTGTGTGTGTGTGTGTGTGTGTGTACTAAAAGTATTGGTATCAAAATGTACCAAAAGCACCAAAAGTAGAAAGTAGCCTACTCATTATATGCAAAATGTCCCATTTCACAACTTTTCAAATAAATAAAATACATAAAATGTATTAAAAAATCTATTTAAAATAGCAGATCTAAGCTCACAATGCATTGCATGTGAGGCATTGTGAGCTTGTAGATAGGCTATTTTATAATGCCCAAAATGTATACAGAGCTGAAGTGGGTATGTTTTGTGATAATAATACACATCTAGAAAGTAACTTGTAACTAAAATTTTCAAATAATTGTAGTGGAGTAAAAAAGTACAATATTTGTGTGTGTGTGTGTGTGTGTGTGTGTGTGTGTGTGTGTGTGTGTGTGTGTGTGTGTGTGTGTGTGTGTGTGTGCGCGCACGTGCGTGCGTGTGTGCGCACGTGCGTGCGTGTGTGCGTGTGTGTGTGTGTGTGTGTGTGTGTGTGTGTGTGTGTGTGTGTGTGTGTGTGTGTGCGTGCGCGTGCTTGCTTGCGTCAGTGCATGAGTGCGTGCATGCGTGCGTGCGTGCGTGTGTGTGTGAGTGTGTGTGTGTTTTGGAGGGGATAATGACACGTGTTTGCAGGCATTGCATGTCCGCATCGATCATGTTTCCCTTTAAAATATGCAACCCATGAAACCCAATTTTTTCCCCGTGAGACACTTCGACTTCGCCATTTGGGTTTCGAAGAAAACAAACATCCATGATGTCAGTCAGTTATATCAGTTGATTCAAGACCATGTTCAAAATGCAGTGAAACAAGATCGACGATAGGCTGCTATATATGTGTAAAAAATTAAACGAATAGGCCTATTAGCAATTAAAATAGAACCATGGAGTGTCAAGACAGACACTGTAGCCCCAAGGGCAGAACAGCAGCCTATATGTCTTCACCGGGATTCCAATTGCATTTAATAGGCAACCTTTAAACTTCTACTGAATAGCTTTCTTTTCTTTTCTTTTCTTTTCTTTTCTTTTCTTTTCTTTTCTTTTCTTTTCTTTTCTTTTCTTTTCTTTTCTTTTCTGGTCCAACTCGCTGCATAATGTGTCCATTCATTGCAAGACAGAAATGATCGAGTGATAACGTTCATTGATGCACACTGATACGGATGAATTCCGACAAATAAAGACGTATTTGGCTCGAATTAATTATTATTAATATTATTATATATAAATATATGTTAATAAATACTTCTTTTTTTTTTTACAAAAAAATAACAAAACGTGTCTATTACAAGCTGATGACAATCCATGACTTGACCACTCAAAATAGAATTTGAACAAGGTCTTTATTTCATTTGAGTCTCTGATCTCTATTAAAGGTAGTTTAAACATAGGCTATAGATCATATAGCCTATCTCATATATAGCCTAAACATATACAATTGGCCAGTAAAATCCACATGAGCACATATATATTTTGAGTAGGCCTACAGGCAATAGCCTACTATGCCATTTTATATCAAGCTATTTGGTGGAATTTTGAGCACATCGTGCATATTACAGCGCTTGTTGCCATCGTTTGTTTGTTTGTTTTAATTTTTAGTTTTGTTATTGTTCTCACCTCTGACAATATGAAGCTGTTGGACCATCTCTTCCCTGTAGGAAAGCTCCCTTTTCATTTGATCTTGAAAATTATCTATAAAGACGCAAAGGGAAAATACACATTTTAGTCAACAAACAGACTTACAGGGCGGATGCCCCCAGTCTACGTTTGTTAGAATGTTCAATTTTAGATGTAGGCCTACTGGAGGCAGGTGTTGCCAAATAGGCGACACATCTCTGCACTCTCTCTGCAAGCTCCCGGTGGCCGGGTCCTCTGCGAATTTATTGGCCTACAGATGGCGCTGTTTTAAAGCTATAGCGGCAAAACGAGGTACCGAATTGAAGTGGAGATTTCAAGGATTCCGATGGTGCCATATGAGCCTATGGCATGACCTATGGCATGATAGATTATGGTTCAAATATTTCCGTTTTAATTGTATAGTTTTTTTGTCACAGTTCGAGCGTTAAAACAAATCAGAATGGCAGATACTTTATTAAATATACTACATCTGATATTTGGTAACAAAAATAGATCCCTTAGAAAATTAGTATGGCATTGTGGCATATGAGGTATATGAGGAATTAATGTCATTTGAGTTATGAAGCTTCAAAGAGCAAAAAAACAACTTCACAATTTAGACTGAAATGGCAATGAATGTTTAATATTCTAAGCAAAATCCATCATAAATACCATAGGTATCTGTAACTGATAACATGAGATTTCATTTGTCTTGAATAAAAGCTAAATATGAACGAACGCAAAGGGACAATATTATTCAAAACATCCAAATGCAATATAAAGATAAAACCATTTTTCTAGAATTATCTTCCTGCAAAAAAAAAAAAAAACATTCATTTCAGACCACATTTCTTTGTGATAATCTGGAGCTAAGCACAACATTTCAAGAGGGTGATTTGATTTTCAGTATTTTTGGATGGATGGAGAATTATTGTAAATTCAAACGAATCAAACTCCCCTTACTCCAACACTTGGGAATTAAAATATGGTAAGAGAAATGTGTAATGAGAAACTTTTACAATTAAAATAGCTAACTCACCATTTAAAATTTCAACAACATTTCCTGAAATTCAACTCCCAGATATTAAGCACCTATACCAACTAATTGAGTAGTTTGACCTCAGTCTCTAATCACATATTAAATGTCTTCCTTAAATGTGCTGTAAGTTTTGTTTGTTTCAAAACCAAAACCAAAAACCTGATATGTTGAAATTGTGTGCTTATTTGGTAATATTACATTGTCTATCCTGTTCTGAAAAAAAAACTCAATAAATATAAAGTGTAAGAAAAACTACACTTGGTAACAAAGTATTTTGTTAAGAATTTAAAGCCTGTATTCTGATGGTAATCATGGAGTTTGTTCAGGATTCTCCCCATCTCTACGCTGATCTGATTTGATCAAATTGGTATACCAATCTCAAAATGTCTTTTCTATTTACTAAAGAGCTGGAGAGACGGGTGGAACCCTGTCAAACACTCTATAGGCCTAGCAACGATTACGGAATATAGAGATGTTTAACACTTATTATTTATTTATATATATATATATATATATATATATATATATATATATATATATATATATATACACATATATACTGTAGCCTGTGTGTGTGTGTGTGTGTGTGTGTGTGTGTGTGTGTGTGTGTGTGTGTGTGTGTGTGTGTGTGTGTGTGTGCGTGTGTGTGCGTGTGTGCGTGCGTGCGTGCACATCACTTACACCACTTTTAAAAACTTTTATCCATGAAGGATTGACGTGTATGTGTGAAATTGCAAATTGTTTCAAAACTAGTTTATCCCATAATTTTTCTTTCATTATTTTTCTGAATGTGTTGACCTAAGAAGGTCTGTGCTCATAACTGATACAGCTACAGTATTTGTTAAGGGTCAGGATCATCTTCACGTTATAGAAGAAACAGAATTATTCTCTGGGTTTTCCCAAACTACATATTCCTATGTAGAGTGAGAGTAGTACAAAAGTGTTCAATAATCAACAAATAAGTGAGATAAACAACAAATGACAATAAAACAATGTGGGGGAAAAGCCTACCTTTTAAATTTTGAAACTCACGTTCCAACTTCTTCCTCAGCTCAACTTGCTCCAACAGTTGTTTCTGTAGCTCTTCTATTGATAATTGGAAAGAAAGAGTTGAGGCAATGAATTATTTGCTTTAAGTTGACCTTTAAAAATGTCATTTTTATCAGGGTTGGGGGGGGTAGCATCACTCATATTTTGTTTGGTTTGAGGGCCTAATCTTTGTCACTCCAAGCAAGACCAAGAATGAAAACGAGAATGGGACCTCCAGTAATGGCATAAAAGCAGGGCCTTGCTCATTTTACATGTACCCCCATGGGATCTGGCCAGTAAGCACAGGGATTCATGCTTAAATGTGGCCCTTTTGCTGGTGGCACAATGCAATTACGCTAAGGAGTGGACATGTTTTTTAGGGGTATGAGGTGGTAGGCCTAATATCTGGGGTCTACATTTCATAGCTTAATTTAATCAAAGGGAATACGCAAACAGACCTATTAGCACACCAATTGTAATAATTTGAAGGAAAAACTAAATACAGTAGTGTATATATATATATATATATATATATATATATATATATATATATATATATATATATATATATATATATATATATATATATGTGTACATATATATATGACCCATTCAGTTAAAAATCACGTTTAGCAAACGCATGTGCGACTGTCTTACCTTTTGCTAGAGTTTCGATATCTTTTTGTGCTGGTGGAGTTCTGACTGCTGCTTCCTCGCCTATAGGTACACAGAGAAAACGTATACAGGCCAGTGGTTCTCAACCTGTGGGTCCCCACATGATTTTTTTGGGGGGTCCCCAGATGACAGTGAAGTGACAATTTAATTTAAAAAATACTAATAATACAAAATACCACATACTGCATCAAAAGTAATCAACAAACTCTACCATAAAAACGGATCAAACATTGGCCAAATTGTCAAATAATATAAGAAAGAGGCAAACATTGTGAAAATAGCCAATCTATACTGCAAGGTGTTGTGAGCTAGCTATTTTTACAATATGTATCTGTGGGACCGAGTCAAACTAAATGTAATGCCTCAACTCCTACATTCCAAGTGCTTGTCGGGGTGGGGGGTCCCCAGTTCAAATATGATTATTTTGGGGGGTCACGGTCTGAAAAGGTTGAGAACCACTGCTCTAGGCTTTGCCCAAATCATTTAATCAAAGGCAAAAAATTACACTCTTCTTGACAAGTAGGCCTATATTTAACTTACCCTCGTCCGCTGATTGCTGGGCATCCTCGCTTTGTTCATTAAATGATTTCGTTTCTATCTCTTCTACGGTGGAGGATGGTTCTTCTTTGCTTGCACTTTCATCTTAAGAGAACATAAAAAATAAATGTATGTAAGTTTCCACTCGATTTCAAATAATCTCAAATCATTTTGCGAATTAAGGTCAACAACAGCAAAATCGCTAACCATTTGATGTGATCAGTCCACTCTGGTAATTTGTAGGTCTGAAGTGATAAGGACTATTTCTTTGTTGCAGCTCTGCCCTTTCCGGTGTATAAACCTAAAGGAATGAATAATTAACTCTTTGAGTTCTTAGAAATTATCATAGGCCTGGAATGATTAAGGGATTATTAAATTAACGTCAAAATAGTATATAAAATATGTCAAGGACACAAACCCACTTGCAGAAAACTTCTGAAATTAAACCCTCCGTACATGTCACTGTATCTCAGTTTTGACGGGTCAAATCTGTACAAGTCACTCACTTCAGCCAGTAAAGATGTGGTTGCGTGGTTTTCTGGCAACTGCTTGCTCTGTATGTCTCTGTCTGTCGACTGTGCCACATGCAAGCCCATTCTCCGAGAGTCGACAAGAGCAGCTTCCTGCACAGGTTTGGACTCCGTTTGGTTTGGTGAGACACTGTGAGCCATGCTCTGTGCAGGAGGAGTCCGAGGAGACACTGATTCATCGTCCCTGGGTGATTTATTGGTCTCCACGTCCACATCTGGCTCGCCCTCGCTGTCCACGCAAGGGGACATTGAGCGGTAGCTCGAGCTCTCGCTAAGGAAATCGGGCGATAAGTAGCCGGTGCGCGAGCCCGTGTAAACGCCCCTGTTGCTGTACAGTTTGGCAATACTGTCAGCGTCTTTGATGACAGGCCTGAACGCAGATATGTAGCTTATTTTTCTGGGTACGAGGGTCATCCCCTCCATCGGCCTCGCCTCATCCCCCGACTTATCTTCCTCGTTACGCGTCGACTGGGTGCTGGAGCATCGCTCACTGTCAGCCAGGCTGTCTTTCGGAGTGTTCGTGTTGCGGTCGCTGAGCTCAGATATGTCCAGATCACTCTGTCTGGGAGGGCAGAGCAGCTCGGAGGGTGGTTTGTGTGGAGGCTGGGGGTATGGGGGCATGGAGAGACCGCCTGCTGTGGGCCAGAACATGGGGAAAGGGTGGTAGGCGCTGTCCTTGGTACCTGGCCAAAGCACACCCGATAAACTAGGCTTAGTTTGCTCTCCCATCATACTGTCCTCTTTCTTTTGACACAGCCCGAAGGCTGGGAATCCGTATGGATGCGGGAAGAGCGGTGGTGCGATCTTCTGTAGCATGCCAAAGCCCTTACTGGGCACGGGGATGACAGGGTAGCTGCGTGTGCCCGTTATGTTCAGGCCTGATGCCCGGTTATCCTCGCAGCGCAGAATTTTGTTAGGGATCTCGGGTGTGTGTCGGGGATGGCCGCCGGATCCCCCTGATTTCATTGAAGAGCTGGACTCTGGGCCGCTCATTGGTAGAATCCTCTTGCGACTGCCACCGTTGAACATGGCCTTCACGTCTTCCCATGCATGTGCCACATCGTCTGCTGAGTTTTTGTCTGACAGCTTGAGATGTCGTCTCCAAGAATTAAAATTCGCCGCATCCGGCTGCGTGTACTTCGATTCTGGCGTGCGGTGCGAATGAAATATGAATTTATTAGGAGAAAAATACATGTTACAATAGGAGCACTTGATGCACTTGGCTCTGGAACTGTTGTATCTGGCCGGGATGAAGCTCCCTCGACTGCCCCAGGCGCATTCGTGGGAGACGTCAAACGCGAAATTCTCTGGTAGTTTCGGTGGCGCGTGGGCACCGAGGAACGACTTGCAGAGTCTCTCGGCTTCACGTTTAGTGATCATCCCACAGCGCCTGGAGGAGATGGGCATGGCTCCGGCGCGCCTCAGGATCTCCAGCTGGACCGGAGTGCACTGGACGCAGGTGATCCCCAGTGCCACGCGTCGGTTGTGGATCTCGTTGTAGCTGTAATTCTTCAGCAGGGTGTTCGAGATCTGCGCCAGGCAAAGCCTCTCCTGGCCATCTATGACCAGAGATACGATGTTTATTCCGTACAGATTCGTCTCGCTGACTTGGTTCGGCTTGAGGTTTGTGCTGGGGTATGAAAGTTCTTGTTTGGAGCTTGGCGGAGAGCCGGCGTCCCGTCCTGCAGGCAACGACTCCATCCCTTGAAAACCTGTGTATCGCCAAGACAACGTGTAATGTTAACAACTGAGTTTTTTTGCTTAAAGGAATGTTGACAGGAGCTGTTTAAATATAGCCTCGATCTGCAATTGCAGTGGTATTCACTGTGCTAGTTAGATCATAGGCCCAGAAACTAAATTGTCTAGAGAATCTGTCATTAGGAAAGACAAATAAATGTCATATTCGTAGCCTATTAAGAAAACAAATAACCAAAATGGCCATTTGCATTTGGTATAGGCTATGCCGTCTCTGTTCTTATCAGGATAAAGGCTGACCTTTATTGGCGCATCATTAAGGTAGGCAGTGAGTGAAGTCCAAAAGCTATATATAATTCGACATAGCCTATAAAGTAGCTATAAAGCCTAAATATAAGCCAGAGAGGAGTTTAATTTAACTGTGCTTTGGATCTTTGGTCGTTAAAATACCGGTAACATATAGGTCATAGAGAGTCTGTGTTTTTCGTTTATAGGCTAATTATTTCAGCAGCCTTTTAAAAGATACGAGATAGCTGCATCGGACGCATAGCCTACATTTCTTCACACTTAAAGGAGTAGGCTAGTTATTATTTTCTATCAATTAAACACCTCATGAAGCCTTGAATATATGGAGATTTTTTTAGTTTTTCTCACATTCCTATAAGACAATAATTTGATGACCTGGTCATCGGTCAATAGGACACTCAGAAACTCTTTGACTCCGCCGGTCATCAAATGATTGGCTCAGGAATGCGACAAAAAACTAAAAAATCTCCATGAATTCAAGGCTTCATGGGGTGTGTAATTGATAGAAAATAAGTAATTTTTGGGGCGAACTACTCCTTTAAGAAAATACAAGCAGAAGCCTTGTCGTTAAACAGTTCCCATAAACTCACCTTGAACGCTCAGTATTAATAGCTCTCCTCTTGTTCCTCTGAGAAATAAAAGAATCAGCGATCAAGTTCACGGCGAGCCTAAACGAAGTCCAGTTTGTGCAAAATGGTGATCACTATAATATAATATATAATATAACCCTTAACGCAATGCTTGTCCAAAAGCAGCTCCCTCTCCTCAGGAAACGTGTGTCCTCTGCGTTGCGCTGAGCTCTATGTGCGCCTGGTTTGTGGTGCGATCTGTAGTGTGACTGTCCACATGGCAGTCTGGTACTGGTACAGCCCCCTCTATGACAGCGGTTCTCAACCTGTGGGCCAGGACCCCCAGGGGGGTCCCCACATGATTCTTTTTTTGGGGGGTGATGACAGTAAAGTGACGATTGAAATACTTTTAAGACCTTTTTAATACCTCAAAAAGAAAAGATATGGCAGAAAAGAAAAAGACCATAACATGAATCAAAAGTAATCAACAAATTATACTATTAAAAATTGTCAAACTTTGGCCAAATTGTCAGATAATATATGAGAGAGGCAACATTTTGAAAATAGCCGATCTACAAGCTCACAACGCCTTGTGTTGTGAGGCGTTGTGACTTGTGAGCTTGTAGATCTGCTATTTTCACAAAATGTATCTGTGGAACCGAGTAAAAAAAAAAAAAGAATCCCTCAACTCCTACAATTCCAAGTGATTGTCAGGAAGGGGGTCCCCAGTTCAAATATGATTATTTTGGGGGGTCCCCAGTTCAAATATGATTATTTTGGGGGGTCACGGCCTCAAAAGGTTGGGAACCACTGCTCTATGACATCCACAAGGCTTTCCACAGCGATCAAGTGACAGCCAAACTTATGGCAAGGCTCCCACTCCCACTCACACAGGCAGGCAGCCCACAGTGGTGATATGAGCACGAGGATCGGATCGCGCCCGTTTTTATTAATATTGTTGCTGTGCTTGGTTTGAATGTAGCCTAATTAATGTATGTGGCTGTATGACTAAATAAATATTATAGCAAGTAAAATGTTAAACAGTTTTATTTTATTTACTTTTATTCAATTGTCAGATATGACTAAATAAACGAATTCTCCACTAGTGTAAATAGGCTACAAGTTTTAATGAAAGTTTAGTTTGATCACTTGGACTTAATTGTGTGGCTGATTCCGTGGATTTGCTTTTAATTATTTGAAAAATACTATTCCTGCAATTTCTTATTTAAAAATTCTGTATTTTAAGCATTCTTATTTTTTTTGTTTTCTTTGTTTAGTTTGTATCGTCTGTCTAATTGTGTATTATAATGGTGGGGGGTGGGGGGTGGGATTGTGTCTTGTGTGGTATACACACATATTAACAATTATTAGTCATTGATTTCTGATGTTACTATGTGTACCTATGTATAAAACGTGTAAATGTGTCAAACTAATAAACTAATATTGTTGATATCATGCATGAGCCTGTATAGTGGGATCTGGCTGAGAAAAACAAAACAAAGAAACATTAGTGGCCCATGCAGTGATGAATGCGTGGCCAGGCCTTGGTCATGTGTTGGGTTCCCACGGACTCACAGTTTAAGATACGCATTAACAATAGCCAATAGGTTTTGACAGTGACCAGCTGCTCAAGAGCTGGTCACTTTATCAGTCAATTTATTAGATTTTTCCAGCATTGGGGGGAAAAAGAAGAGTAAAAAAAAAAGATGAAGTTGTTGATCAACGTGTGTCGTCTTAGACCAGTGGTTCTCAACCAGTGGTCCGGGGACCACCAGTGGTCCTTGAGGGGGTTCCAGGTGGTCCCCAGCTAAATGATGGGGAGTTGGTAACCAAATGTCCCCTTATAGGTCTTTAACTCTTGAGAGTGTAAAATGAATGGTTTCATTTTACGCATTACTTAATTTACAATAAGTCTACACAATTAGAGAATATAGAATAATTGTTATTTTGATCAACATTTGCCTGTTTCTCTCCTAGCACCACATCAATACAACATGGATGGAATTGTGGACAAAATCGTATCCAACGATAACAACATATTTTAAGTCTTGGGTCTGAGAGTCTAAATCTCATCAAACGGTGAATCCGTAGCTCAAATGCCGAATGATATGATATGAAAAAGGTTCAAAACCACTGTCTTAGACTAAATAAACCTGGAACTTCGAAAAGGCAAAAATGTCTTTGGATAATCATTTTCATTTGGCATTGCGCGGCCCAATGCAATATTGATGAAGGTAACCGGAGCCTGATGTCCCTTTGGTCTTATTGACTTCAGTGGGCGGAATACTTTTCTTCTACACTCCAAGAATAATTACAATTGGTCAAACATTGGTCAAACATTGGCCAAATTGTCAAATATAAGAGAGAGGCAAAAAAATAATTTAAAAAATAGCCAATCTACAAGCTGACGACGCGCAAAGCAAGGCTTTTTGAGCTTGTAGATCTGCTATTTTCACAATTTTCATCTGTGGAACCGAAAATGTAATGCCTCAACTCCTACATTCCAAGTGCTTATCAGGGGGGTTGGGGGTCCTCAGTTCAAATATGATTATTTTGGGGGGTCCCTTTGGTCTTATTGACTTAAGTGGACGGAATACTTTTCTTTACACACTCCAAGAATAATTACAATTTACTCCTTTAAACTTTCAGGCACCAAGATTATACAATACAGATACCCTCTATGGCCGTTGCTATATATTAATATAACGAAATGATCATTTTACTGCCACATCTTTGCTTGTTTGAACATGAACAGATTATATTATATATATATTTATATTATATATATATATATATATATATATATATATATATATATATATATATATATATATATATATATATATATATATATATATATATATATATATATATATATATATATATATATATATGTATAATAGGCTATTATACATATATATATATAATAGGTCACAGCATTGATGATATACTAAGTAAAAATTTAGGGCTAAGAAACTACGTTTCAAACAGGAGCAGTACCTCAAATTTATACAGCTTAGAAGACAAATGAACATAGGAATTTGGGCATAAAATCTCTCAAAATGATATAAATAAAATCTATTTGCTTGAGAGGGGACATTCTTGAGAGAGAGAGAGGGAGAGAGAGAGAGAGAGAGAGAGAGAGAGAGAGAGAGAGAGAGAGAGAGAGAGAGAGAGAGAGAGAGAGAGAGAGAGAGAGAGAGAGAGAGAGAATCTGTCCTCTGTCTTGCAGCTTTGGAGAGAAAAAGGTATTGGTATTCCACCAGATATTTTAAGCAGGCTACGCCAATAATCCATCACAAACAAACTTCACTGTTTGGCATCATCAGATAGAAATTATTCACCAGAAAATAAATTAAAAACTAAAAATAGGCAACAAAGGACAAAATGCCCTGTATAACTGTGTTTCCAAAAATGGTCTTTTGAATGTGTTTTAAAAAAAGAAGATAGGCTTAGTTGTTTAAGAGGTTATATGTTATTTATTACAATTTTAGCCACATCCTAAATTACAATGTAATTATAAATAAACAATTACATTATGAAATCCATACATTCACACATATATTTTAATAAACCACATTCTAACACATGCACGAGCGATGAAGAGAGCGAGAGGGATTATGCTGTGTGTGTGTGTGTGTGTGTGTGTGTGTGTGTGTGTGTGTGTGTGTGTGTGTGTGTGTGTGTGTGTTACAATAGTTCAGTGCAGTTGGACCAGAACCTGGCAGGGGAATGGGGAATGGGGAAAGGTATGAAGAGATGCAGAAGCCAGCCAGTGGGGTCATTATCTGGCTCATGCGTACACTACCTTTTTTTGTGTGCTAAAGAAAAAGCTAATTTAAAAGTGTGTCTGCATTAATCACAGTGCTGCATCAAAGTATGATAATCACCTGAACACTCTATTAAAATAAAAGTGCCAGCCCAGGGGAAATCTCACCTTACTCTTTAATTGTTTTGAGGCTTTGATAGGCTTTTTAATCTAAGATTAATTTATGCATTCTTAAATAACTCTACATATGATTAATAAGCTTGAAAATTAAAAGGAGACTGAAGCAATTATAACAAGTGGTTGGTCATCACCTCATTAGATGGCACTGAAAAGATGCAGTTTGCCTGTCTGTGTGTGTGTGTGTGTGTGTGTGTGTGTGTGTGTGTGTGTGTGTGTGTGTGTGTGTGTGTGTGTGTGTGTGTGTGTGTGTGTGTGTGTGTGTGTGTGTGTGTGTGTGTGTGTGTGTGTGTGATATGGATGTACAGTGCATTAAAATGCATGTGTTTGTTTGTTTACGTGTGAACATGTGAGAGAGAGAGAGGAGGGGGGGGGGCTATAGCGTTTGATGAGACAAACAAGCCTGAGTGTCATTGGCCAATTATTTAAAATCGTAGTGTATGATCCTTGACCAAGTGAGTCAGCATTGCCAGACTGGGGCCTGAGAAAGACAAGCAACTTACTGCAAGTGACTCATTGTTGCCTGGTATACGATACAAGTCCAAATCTCTGAGCCCAATCTAGATTCTGCCAAAACTCGAGCTGTGAGGACAACAAAAGAGGGAAGATCAGCTTTTTACAGAGGCCACCGGAGAACCATGGTGAAAGCAGTAAGAGTGGCTAAAGGCTTGCTAATGTGTAAACAAGACATCAGTCCTCTCCCGGCCTGATGTTTATTTGCCTCCTAAAAGCCCACCCCTGGGCCCTGACCCCCCCCCCCCCCATTCTCTCCCGCTAAACGGAACATTTCATCTCACGGGGGGAGTGGAGTGGATGGAGGAGTGGACTGTGTGTGTGTGTGTGTGTGTGTGTGTGTGTGTGTGTGTGTGTGTGTGTGTGTGTGTGTGTGTGTGTGTGTGTGTGCACGCACACGTGCGTGCGTGCACGTGTGTGTGTGTGCATGTGTGCGTAGTGAGGGGGTTCGTCACTGCATCAAATGAGGCTGGGCTCAGGGACCCTTTTGTCACAGACAGGGACTCATCTGCCAGTGCCGAGTGGCAGGGTCCTGGGGGAAGAGACGAACAAAGGTGCTAAAAGGCTGTGTGACAATGAGGGGTGCTCTGAGGAGAACCTACATGAGTGGGGGATGTAGGCTGCACAGGACGGCCCGTGCCAATCACTCCACAATTACTATTACATACAATCCAGAGGGTCGGATGTGGGCATTCTTGTGTTCAACACAAGGACAAGTCTTTCCCAACTTCCCCTTCCATGCACAACAGGCCAGAAATCTGCAGGGACTTGCTTGCCATCCTGTTGATTTGGATTATGGAAATATTGATAAAAGGTCTAAGAATCATCTGCCTTTGAAGAATATCCAAGTGAAAGTGACCATGCATTTTGTTTGACCATAAGAGAAGTTCATAATGTCAGTCTTGCTAAAACTTTACTTGAGAACTATATAGATTTCCCGTGTATTTCCCTCCACAAATGATCAAGATTTAGCTTTATTTAAATGAAAAAAACATGTTTTTACATATAGTCACAACCAATTAAGCCCTTTCTCCAACATCTCACAGTGTTCTTTGTTGTTTATTCATCATGACAACATGCACTGTTTTAATCTTCAACCTTACACACACTGCCACCACATTTAGCGATTTTCATTTTACGTTTTGTGCATTAGCATCTAGGCTATAACAGAATAAAGTGGGACGCAAGAGGTTGTTTATATCCAACCAGCGAGCAGTTTCAATAGTGTAATGAGGAGTCGAGAGAGAATGGGAATTATAGTAATGATAACAAAGGTCTATGCACCATAGCTTGAGGCGGTATCGGGGGGCATTACCATAAAGATGCGATGGGCTTGTATTGCGGGTTTTGCTGCGGGAGAAGGCCAAAGAGATAATAACTATTAGTAGATGACAGTGCTTTGTGGGATTCCAGCTGTGGAGCCTGAATTTCCATACAGATCGAATGGCTCTGGGAGGATGATATGTGAAGCCTATGTGTGGGGGAAGGGCTCGGCGACACCATGGACAATCGTAGTCTGTGAATAGCAAATCACTGTGTTGGACTCACTCTTACAGCGCCCCCGGCCAGAGTTTTTTGGGTGAAATTTCAGTTTGAACACTCTCTGTGTTGGTCTCTGTGGAGGAGCTGTCCAGGGTACTGAAATGGCCCCGCTGTTGCTCTGTAAACAGCTCTCTGTAATGTCAGGAAGTGCAAACAGCTGGGGCTGTGTGTGTGTGTGAACTGAACAGAGTACCAGAGATTTCCATCTAGACCACAGGCAAGTGGGAATGTGTGCACCAACCCTGTCAGCACCAGGGATTGGGGAAACCTCTCCTAATAAACCAGTATGAGGCCCAAAACTTTGCTTTCAAGGTTACATGACAAAACTTTCAAAATCGTGCACCTGACAGACCAGGGTCTATTAAAAAAGGCATAACACTGAACTGCTTATAATGATTCACACATGTACCCGGTTATATCTCATAATTAATTCAGCTGCCATCACTTCAATGTGCGATTCGTTCAACAGCAGCTAGTGAGAGTGTCATTCTGACCCAGAAAAAGACATGCAAGAGACGCAGGGTTGAGGGGAGAGAGAGAGAGAGAGAGAGAGAGAGAGAAAGAGAGTGAGAGAGAGAGAGAGAGAGATTGGAAGGTAACTGTGATGAATTATATATGGGAGGAGGTTAGGCTAATAATAGCTATTAAGGTGGTGATACAGTACTGAACCCTGCACTCACTTGTGTTCCAGCCAATCTGCTGATGTAAATAAGTCCACAAACATCTGTAAACAGCAGTGTTAACATGCTCTATCGAACAAACCCAGCTGGCAAGGAGGGGGCCCCAGAGATCCGGCGGGCCAGGAGCCGGGGTCCCTGGGACTAAGGAGCCTTTGGTCGATGTCCAGCGAACAGACAAGCTGCAGGTATGTGTGTTTGTGTGTGTTTATGTAAGGGCAGGGCTAAGAGTGAGGGGACAAAGACAGTGAAAGCAATGAGCGCGAGGACACCAATCACCCCATAATTATCCCCCTGGTGTCTAGGCTGCCCAACTCTCCGTCCTTGATAGATTCACCTGACCCAATAACACTGCGTGCGCACACACTCACCGCCACAATGGACTGGAGGCGGGATAAAGACAACACCATAGATCAGCCGGGGATCAGCAATGAGACAAAGACCTAACGTCTGGGAGCTGCTGTGAAATTAAAGAACCGAAAGACCGAACCAATCCCACTCCCGTGCTCTATTAATAGCCTGGGAGCTGCTTGAGAAACGGCAAGAGGTGAGGTAATGCAGGATTCAATTCCATTTGATATTAAAGAGAAACACCCCGTGGCATCACTCTCTCTGTCTCCCCCCCCCCTCTCTGTCTTTCACTCTGGCTCTTTCTCTCTCTCTCTCTCTCTCTCTCTCTCTCTCTCTCTCTCTTTCCCCACTGCTCACATGATTCTGTTACCTGAGAGGGATGTATTAAGCCATTTAAATTAACAATGGAATGACTTATTCTAATAGGCCTGCGCTCTGGAGTGCCTCAGACACTTACTTGAGTGGTAGATCATCATCATCATCATCCCTCTCTCTCTCTCTCTCTCTCTCTCTCTCTCACACACACACACACACACACACACACACACACACACACACACACACACACACACACACACACACACACACACACACACACACACACACACACACACACACACACACACACACACACACACACACACACACACACACACACACACACACACACAGAAGACATATGTACAAACACACACGCACACACACAACTTCTCGTCCTCAGGCGGGACAGTGTTGCGTGTCCCTCCTTTGTAGCCAAATAATCTGGCCAACACTCCATCCTATGGCAGACATTCATGTAGTCATTATGGCAGCTTTGATATGTCAGGGTGAAGAGGGTAAGCCCATCATTAAAATACAGCACTAAGCACACCCACGTCACAAGAAAATATACATGTTGTATCCACGCTCCAATTGGTGAAGCGAAGGAGATTTTAAACAGTAACCACTCAGCCAGGGAGAATGACTCTTTGATTTTTTTGGGTTTGTTGTTGTTGTAAACTCTAAATGAGAGGCAGTGAGACTTTTATGCAGTTCAAGTGGCAGCTTATGAATCTCATATTTCTCTCTCAGTCTCATTCAGTATCTGTAAAAAAACACAACTCTAAATCACTCTTGCCGAGGCCTTGGCCAGTCGCATACAAATGAGGATACAGTGGGTGCTCGGTCCATCCCTGAGGGTCTGTACAGAAATAGAGTTGGGAAAAGAACACTTTGATTGATGCCTCTACACTCTGAATAATGATCGGTTCAAGGGTCAACCTACTTCAGTGGCAAGCATTATATCATTAATTACAGACATCAATAAACAATGGGACATCCTCCATATGTCTCAAGTGTGGCTACCCTAAAACCTCTCACCCCTACTGGATCATTTCACAATTAGCAATTGTCACACAGTTTACCTTTAAAAAAAAACACAGGGAAAAAAGACATTCTGCAGCTATTGATCACATCCCCAGAATACCATGCCATGCAGGTCTTGGAGAATGGCATGGTAATTACAATGTGATGAGAGAAGCACATTTCGATCGCACAGTTACATATGCAATTAAAATATTATTCATTACCTCTTAAATAAAAGCCCGGTACTGAAATCCCATTAAATTTGGGATAATTGTGCGTGTTTAATTATAAGCCATGCAGGAAGGAAGTTTCGGAGAAAGTAGCAGTAGAGTGTGCCGTGACCTAGATAGCAGCGGAGACATTTTGTTTTAAAAGTGACCTTGCTCTGAAACCCTCCGCTCAGAATAGCTCTGATGGTTTTCCGTGGACTCTCGGTGCACAGACCTATCACTGCCGCTTCTGATTAAACAGTGACTCAAACAGTGAACGGGGCCATCACAGAGAGAGAGAGTTTGTGCAGAATAAATACGTATAGTTTCATCAAGGTAAAAGACTGGGAGGTGACACTGTGCTATACAGTAGTTGCTCAAAGTGGCCTACCTTCACAGTCAAATCAGTGTTAAAACAGGTCCATTTTTATACTCTCAGAGTTATGTTAACACTCCAGATTGTGCTGTGTTCTTCAGCCACAGTATAATCTTGGTGAAGTGGAAGGTATAGCAATTGCTTCCTGACAGTGTGAAACCTATAGCTTTGGTTTTACCCTGATTATTATAATCTAAATGACCTGTCCATATTAGTTCATGTGTAAGCTGTGGGCTGCCCTTCCCCTCTCTCTAACCTCTGGGCTCCAGCCCAGGGGGCCCCATGCTGGCTCCCTCGGAGCAGCTTGGCTCAGGGCACTGGCTCCTGCCTGCAGGCAGCCACAGGACAACCCGAGCGGAGCTGTCTGCCACTCCTGTGCTTCATTAGGAAACAAAATATAAGGTTTCCACTCCATTAGGAATGACTTTAGGAGTGAAAGCACATAAGACGCCGACTCACCTCATCAACAATGCATTGCAATAACGGCGAGGATGAATGAGAGCGAGGAGAGAGGGAGGGAGGGAGGAGGAAGGGGGGCTGCAGCATTAGCTTGTATACAATGTCTTTACAGCAGAGTGGAGAGGAAAAAAATCATTAATGCAATAAAATGTGGTCAGATTAATCATATGCCTCAAACTCTTATGAAAATATTACAGGGGGAAAATGTTCTATTACATCTAATGGTATCTAATCTAATACTGGCAGTTAAAGGCTTGGGCATCTATTTATTGTGAAACACAATTTAGGAAGTTTAAAGGGGGGCACTGAAGCATGGGACCAACATAGCCGTCAGGAACGCAGGCAGAGATGTTTTTCCCCTCCTATTTTCGTTCCTTCAACTCATAAAAGCTCACCATTAAAGATTCTAGGTTGCTCTGAGTTTGCAGCGCGGAATATAGGAGAGGCAATATGTAATTAGCGTGTCATAATCAAAATGACCCACTCGGACACTTTATGATCACCAAGAGAAAATTACAGCACCGCTGGTGGCAATCTGTGGGCATGTGTTAACACCATTAACATAATGAAAATACACAAATGTTAATAGCCCGCCTCTTGATACGGCCGAGGAGAAGGAAACCCAACGTTAATTTCACAGTACATTTTCACTAACCTCCAGGTTGTAGAGGGGCAAAGATACAATCTTTCTGTAAATGGCTCAGGGGAAAAGGGAGATAGAAAAAGTCTGCCTTTTCTCTTAAAACAATGTGTGAGAAGTGCTGTTCCCCTGCCACACGTCCTCCACTGAGAGACTCTGCAGAAAATCTCATTTTCAATTAAAATCTCATTTACCAGGATGTTGAAATGAAATCACATGTTGTGAATTAGCAAATGAATTTGCATATTGGGATGCTTGCCAATATGCATAGAATAATTTACCTTAAAGATTGATTTTTTTTAAGGATCCCATTGATGGTGTAGAGCAATGATGCATGAGTTCGCGTAGAAATACATTTAACAACATTTGTCAGAAAACTTGGCAAACTGGGGATGCAAGATAAGAACATTGGAATGCTGTCTATAGTCACAGGTTGTTATGGAAATAAAAAAATGTTCCAATGTAAAAATAATAATTAAAAAAAGCATCTTGAAGAACTTGTCTTACATGTTCAATTCATGTGAAGGGGCTATGTCATCTGCTATGTCATCTTATTATAAGCTGCTAATTAGAATAAGACAAGCATAGAATAACTCAATAATTTAATAATAAAACCTAACAAAGAATGAGACAATACTTTAATATGAGCTAATATTAGTAAGATATATTCTGAATATCTGGGGAGAAAGGTGTTATGCACTAAACCTAACCCTAATGGTTCATAATGGTTATTTTTGCTCAACTCAATTGATCACCTCATTAGCACAATCTGATCACCTAGATCATAAAGAGGTGGTTGCCCACCCCTGAAGTAGATCTTTTTTTTTCCCCCATACTTCCTCAAAACTCCTTTCAAGTGAATCTGAAAGGGGAAAAAATAATTTAATCACAAATATGTTTTAAGTGTTGCATGGAGCTATCATGCTAAGTTATGGATTTGGCCTTTAAACCAGTGCAACCGTTGCAGGCACAACAGTTAATCCAACTAATCGATGTAATGATAATAATTGATCATTTAATAAAATATTCAATGAATAATGGATCCTTATTTTTGGCATGCCATTAGGCAAAAAAAATCAAAAATGCCAAACAATCTACATGCGACGCGTTGTAAACTTGTAAATCTCAGATTTTCAATATTCTTGCAAGCCACCACTATTGTGCGACAAAGAATAAAATAACGCTTAAGTGGTTGACTTACAGTATAAAGAAAAATAAGTAGTAAAGTATATTTGAAAAACACGCTTCTCGATTCATCAAAAAGTAATCAATAGAATAATCTCTAATAATAGTTAGTTGTAGCCCTAAACCAGTCCGACTGTGGCAAGAAACAAATGACAAAGAGTCCAACATACTCACAACCCAGGTAGGTGAAATGTCAGTATTGACAAATCACCTCTAACACTGCTATTGCCAGTACTGACTATTATGATAAGAGGCTCTGGTCATTTGACGTTTTTAAGGTTTCCTTCTGAATCCAGTTATCCCTGATGATCCTACACCCAGGATAGTCTCATTCAATCAGGTCTTCTATGAGCTTCGAATTGTCCACAGTAAATTACTTGCTCATTTCGGGCGGCCTTTTCTGACAAAGCGCCGCTGCTATTATTGATTCATTCTCTCAATTAAATAAGGCTTTGCTCTCTCCACTCCTTGTAAATACCTAGAGACCCTCCATCCAACGCAATATCCATTCCTCTTACACAGAAAACATTATCAGTCTCCACGCAAAATTAATTCCCCCACTATTGTTGAAATAACTATAATTGCAAACTACACAGAGAGAGAAATTGGAAAGGGGTTTTAATGTACATCTCAAGGTGTATTCTCCATTTGTTCAAGTCAATAACATTTTTCATTAACACTTGTAATAAAAAAAGCAACTTCTGCTCCGTGCTCATTTCCTTTTTAATTCAGAGATGAATTCAACACTCTCTTCTAAACTGCTACGTGCTACACTTTCTCATTTAATTTGGTTTAAGACATCCAAATGAGATTAATGTAAGCTATCAACTATAAAACATTTTAATTTACATCATTTATCAGTTGAATGAGCCATGACTCACAATAGGTAAGAAGTATTAACATGATTGCATGTTATTGTTGATGCGACATTTTAATACAGAGGCAACACGAGGTGTGAGTGGAGATGATAAAGCAACTGTTAGATTGCAATTCCCTTATTAGCTCACTGCCGAGCTGTTTATTTGATAACCTAACTTTTATGTAAATGTAAAATGCCTATAAAACTATTCTCACTGCTTAAAAATAAAACCCTCAGCCCTGAGGATGGTGTGAACATTTGCAGTCTTTTGGGGGCAAGAAATGAAGAGATGGCAGCAATTTACACAATAAAATTCTCATTGTCCATTTATCTCCAAGAATGTATAAGTTGACCTGGACATATCAGAGTCAAGTTGACACTGAGGAATTTACTTTGTCGCAAAGAGCCATGGAGCAGACGGATCTGGCAGTGAGATGAGAGTAGATAGTGTACAAGGACACACAGACCCAGTCAGTCAGACAGGCCATGAGGAAGAGGAAGAGTGAGACCTGCCGTCTCTTCATTGTTATCCCATTGACAATCCTGTGGGTGAGCAGAAATCGGTGTGGCTTGGCCTCAGCTCTGCTCAGGTCAGCTCTCTGCTCGTCTGTGCTGGAATTATGGGCTAGCCTCCTGCCCGCGGCACACAGATTTAGCCGTGACCCTGGACATGGCCTCCCCCAGCGGTTGACAAATTTTATCACCACATTTTCCCAACTTTCCTCGGGAAACCAGCCGCTCCCCCCCAGCCCCCCCCCACCCACCCCATCTCGATCCAGACCCACCAGCAGCCACCCCGCACAAAGCCCCCCACCCTCTCATCTCATCTCAGACTTAACGAGAAAATCAGACCTCTGTGAACAGAAATCTTTTAAGATTCATGGAAAATAGGAGCAGGTGGTGCACGATGTTAAGGAACAGGTAGCACTCTAATACACCCACAGCATTTTTGTCCAGAGAGCATTTTAGTGAGTCCTGTATAGACTGATAATAATTATAGAATTGCCAGAAATAAAGCACTTACCGGTAAAAATAAAGCACTTATACGCTTTCTAAAAATATATTGTTACAAATATTCTACTTGGGCAGTAGTTTAAACACAATAAAATCCTCAGTTTTAATTTAACACAGATGTGTAGTAATGGCCCCAAATGGACCCATACGGTTAAACTAAAACTGAGGATTTTACTGTGCAGCTTGCTGCATCCAATCCAATCCAACTTTATTTATAAACACATTAATAATATTTATAGGCACATTTTACAACAGAGTTGACCAAAGTGCTGTACAGTGGGCATAACAACAACTAAAGACATAATGCAATACAACTAAACACAATTATACAATTAAACATAAGTACAAATCTCAATCTGGGTTAAATGAGTTTTAAAAACAGACAGTGTGGGAGCCAGCCTGACATGACGGGGTAGCTGGTTCCACAATTTGGGAGCTACAGCTGAGAAGGCTCGCCGCCCTCTTTTGTATAGTCACTGTTGCAAAAGTGTACACAACGTATCTACAAGTAGGCTACAGCCTACAACACAGAATGTGGATTTGCACATATTGAATGTGAGGTGTACAGTCTATATGACTATTCCATTTCAAATACATTTCTCGGCACTGGGTGTAAACAACACCAGGAAATGTACAATAGAATGTAAAATGAATGTAGAAATACAGAATAATCAGCCCGTTCTTCATGTTTCTCCAAACGGTTTGGAAAACACATAGGCCCAGTGAGAGAGAAGGAAGAAGAGAGAAAAAAAATGAGCGAGCAGCCAGAGAAACAATAAATCAGAGAGCTCTTTGCTGGCGGCCGCATGCACATTAGACCACGTCTTTGAGGTTTTCAGAGCAAACCGTCGAGCAAAACTTCATTACCTCCTGACACAGAATGCAAATGAATCACAACATGGGGTGAGATGGAATTAAAGACCCTTCTCTAATCAATGACAAGCCAGGATGAAAGCTTCTCTTCCATGGCCCTGCCATGGGCAAACTGCAACCGTCTCAACGCACGCACACACACACACACACACACACACACACACACACACACACACACACACACACACACACACACACACACACACACACACACACACACACACACACACACACACACACACACACACACACACACTCACACACACACACGTCTCACACACACACACACACACACACACACACACACACACACACACACACACAATCAAGTACATAGACACACAAACATGTATATAGACACACGCACACGTACGCACACGCGCACGCACGCACGCACGCACGCACGCACGCACGCACGCACGCACGCACGCACGCACGCACGCACGCACGCACGCACGCACACACACACACACACACACACACACACACACACACACACACACACACACACACACACACACACACACACACACACACACACACACACACACACACACACACACACACACACACAGAATGAAAAAAAAGTCTCTCTCTCTCTCACAAGCACACATCTACAAACTTGGCATGAGCTCACTGGCTTTGTTCCAGTCTGACTTCAGCAGGCTGGTAGAGAGGGTACACTCACACTGAGCCCACTGTCACTCTATAGCCCACACAATCTCCCTCCGTGTTTCACTATCAGAGATAAAGGCTAGTGAGTTTGTACAGTGGATGGTGCTACAGTCTCGGGCTGTGGGAGGTGAAGGGAAGAGCTGTCTCCTTTTCTGTGGTGCTCCGCTCCGTGCAGACAGATGCACGGGCCTGTGTAAATGACAGCCTGAGCCCGAGGATGTCTGCTGGCTGCCGCGCGGCCTGCTACAGCCTGCAGGTGAAGTGTCTGTGGCGCCATATGGAGCGGGGAAAATTAACAACGAGAGGAAATTCTCCACAGCAGCGGGAGGTCTCGCTGCTCTCTCCTCCAAACAAAATTTAAAGACGTAGAGAAACAAGAGAGGGGGAGTGATAAAATTAATGGGGTTCAACATTTTAACGCAACACCGACGGCAATGTTTGCACAGAAAAACAAGAATTCCCTTTACAGTTTAGTCACATTGCGCCGCCGCATTATAAATCAGCGCCTGGCTTAAGTAGTTTGACCTACTCTATAAATGTACATTAACCCTGCCGGTGCTCTCTACCAGGTTCCAACCCACCCCACAAGCCCAGCACAGTGGCTGTTAGTGCAGGTGAGCTGCCTTTGTCCCCCGTGGCTCCTCCTGCTTGCTTCCATCATAGAGGAGGAGGGGGGGGGGTCCCCCATGGAGTATCTCTTGGTTTGGGTCATTGATTACAAAGAGCCTCCTGGTTTTGTCTGACAGATGTGAATCCATGCTATTTAATTTGGAGAGTTACCCTCAAAGGGGCAACCATTAGCTTTCCAATCTGACCACAAATAGTGTTCCATTAACCAAAGAGTTTGAGAAGCTCTGCTGGCGGTGTCTCCTGATGGCATGGAAGAAGCCTGTGCGCATTACACTGAATGTTACACTAAATGCTTGGTTGTTTAAACAAAAGGGAGATCTTACTTTAAAGCATGTCTTTGTTTTAGAGAGATACATAAAGGTTCCCCTCAGCGGGATTCTTCAGGCATATTAGAGCAGAAACTGTCCTTGTTTAGTGTCTAAAGAGGGTGGGGTTGGTAGTTAAAATGTTAATAAGTGCAATTCACTTTTAATTTAACAGCCCTCTGCATTCCTAATTACTTCACTAGCTGTGAATAAATGAGGAAGAGAGCTCATCTCTTGCCCCTCCGCTTCCGACACAATACACATTCTCTCCATTTCCCTCTCCAGTGCAGCTTAAGAGGACTTTGAGGAAAGTACACAACGTGATCTCAACTCATAATCTCTTTGTGAACAACAAAGCAACATGGTTGGCTGAGCCATTTCAGCTATTATTTCCTCAGTGGGAGCAGGGCTTCAGTTCTTTACAAGGGCTGTTACAGAATATGTTGGCAAAAGAAGAATGGTTTGTGGAAATTGTAACAAAGCGAAAGCATATTTGACACATTTCATGATGCGTAAAGGAACACAGAGATGGCGAGATATTCTTAAAACATTCAACAATGGGAGCATGCCTCCCCGCGAAGCCAATGGAATAGAAGTGTGCATAAATTACTTTATGTAATCATACAATGTAGATTAGCATGATAATGGTGGGTGTTAATAGATGCCAGGAAGCAGGGAGTGACAGCACTTTGAAATGAGACATGCTCGGGGCAGTGGGCTCACACACACACACACACACACACACACACACACACACACACACACACACACACACACACACACACACACACACACACACACACACACACACACACACACACACACACACACACACACACACACACACACACACACACACACACACACACACACACACACACACACACACAGCATCGGGGAATAGCCACTGAGGCTCTTGTGCCATTACGACAAATGTGAGTGACGGGGGGAAAGCCACCTCTACCCGGCAGCCTGAAGGCTGCTACAGAATTTCCACAAGTCTATAGGCTCCTGGTCTCCCGGGGAACTCTATTAATTGTGAGCAAAATGGTCCACCATTACCACTAATGCTTTTAGAAACCAGAGGAGATCCTGCCTTGCCACTAGCCAAAATTTCACCTGGTGTGGAGCGGGGGAAAAAGACAAGGCAGGACAAGGAGACAAAGGGAATGTAATGAAAATTCACTTTATAAATATAGGGTACATGATAAGAGGAAATAAATCACCATCAGTGGTTTGTGGAAGTGGGCTGACTAGGTGGGTTGTGTTAAGTCCAATCTCCTACAAGGAGCATGGAGTGTGCGGTGTTGGGACAGGGCTTTGATGGGTGCTCCACAGTCACCCACCCTAAAACCATTGCAGTAATTAGTTTATCAGCCCAAATTCAACCCCCTGTCGAGATGAAGGAGAGGGGACAAGAAGACTACAGGGATGAACAAGGGAAGGGATGAGATAGGTCAAATGGCACTTATTTAAAAAGTCCCTTGAACGCAGTTGGCACATTCATGTAGCCCCCCCCCCACCGCACCCACGCATACACACCTTTCATCCTCCAAAGCCTTGGCAGATCACAAAGCACAGTGGGGTGCAAGATGGAAACAGAAGGACCAATACATTTACACACCAACAGGGCGCCACCACTTCCGCAGATTAATCCAAATCAGAATGGCTTTAAGACAAATGCAATTAGATTAAACTCCAATCCTGTTTGCCCACAGCACCCACACCCACACCCCCCACCCCACACAAGCTCACAACGCGCTGTGATGCAACGCATTGTGAGCTCGTAGACTGGCTATTTTCAATGTGCAATAGCATCGTGTAACGAAGAAATAGGGCTTGAGTGGATCAGCGAGTATACTTAATGCAGTGAAGCTGGGGCTGTGGTGATACATTCATGTCTTTGCTGGCCAAAGAAGAGGAAATGCACTTTGACGCTTTTGTCAATAACTGATACAGCTGCGATAACGACAATTACCATAACAAGTGCTAAAATGAGGGTCATGGCACTATTGAATGCCGTTACCTGCAACCCTGATATCAACAGATTCCCGATCAATGCTGTTTATCATTGGGACATGTTCCTCATACAAGTCAAATTGAATTGTAATGTTTCTTTTTCTTCTTGCTAACCGACCTCTAACACACATACACACTTGCGCAGACAGACATTCGCATACACGCGCACCCTCTCGGCTAGGACAATGGTCACAGTCTCCTGAGTCCAGCGCCGTGGAGAAAGGGGGGGGGGCTCCCGCCCACCACTGACCTTCTGACAGCCAGAGCTCGGGAGATGGCAACATTCACAAGCAGAGCTATGAGGTCAACATCAGCACACAAGCACTCCAAGGAAAACTGAGTGAAAATTAATTAAAAACGCTAGTGTGCGGTGAATGACGGGCAGCTTTTGTTGGTCCCTTGCATTGACGAAGGGGGGGAAAGGCAGGACGGTCCCGTGTCCCTGGTGCTGGCAAACCCCCCGGTGGCCTTAGCTATTGTCTCGCTGCCAGGCCTCCTGCCTTATCAGCAGCAGCATATCAATGAAGCCTCCTTCATGTTTGCTCAAAATGGTAATTACAACATCCACATCTTTTTTTTGTGCGCACTAAAACAATGACGTCTTAGTCTGAGTGCTGAGGAGGGTTAAGAGAGAACGGTAGACCTTTTACAGAGACTTATGGGACATGTGCCAGGAGATGAAGACAAAGGGATATGAGCTTTGTTTTTTTTGCCTCCCCTCGCATTCATTAATGAAATAAGAAATAAATAGTCACAGTGTTAGGTACAGCAGACTGTCAACCTACACGTCAACCATCAGGTCAGGTGACATTGCAGCAATCTTCTGGATCAATCTTCTACAGCCCGTGGCCAACCCCCGGTGATATACAGGGTGAAAGATTTGGAGTCTGAAGGCATTTAAACAGGATGTTTAGCTGAGAGTTTAATGTGGGCCATCAATTGCATCCACGCAGGACCACAGCTGCTACATGTGTCCTGTGAGACCATCAGAGCAGTTTAGTGGCATGTTGCAGTTTAAAGGTGCAACCGTAGAGTCAGGTACCAGGGGACCAAATAGTCTCGCCAACTCTCAGTTTTAACTACCCACATTCCCTTTGGCCCACACTCATTAAAAGCAGAATGCATCTGTCCTTGTAGCTTTTCCACACACACACACACACACACACACACACACACACACACACACACACACACACACACACACACACACACACACACACACACACACACACACACACACACACACACACACACACACACACACACACACACACAACTCACCACATCCAGAGGTAATGGTCATCAGGTGTCAATGCTTGTGTTTTGGCAAAGTCTGAGCTAAAAGCAGAGCATCCATTAACTCCATCTGATAACATATAGTACTGTATTGTATACTGTGTAGGCCTACTGCAGGCCTCTGTCCTGACATCAGCTGCAGTTATAATGCTCCAACAGACTGCACGACTGCATTGTGACCCAAGGGGGGTCCCTTGTACATTAGTGAAGTATGTACTTTATAAAGTACAACTATATGTTTAGTGAAGTAAGATTTACAGCAACAACAGAATAAGGCATCTTTGTATTTACAGCAGGAAACCTTTTCTCTTCAATTGTGTAACTTGTTGACAGGTTTACTAGACAGACAGACAGAATGAAGAGGTAGTAATAGAGCTGGCCTGGCGCGATGAATTATTGAGCAGGACACTAAATAGGACCATCGGGTCCCCGTGCCAAGTTCCAAAGAACTGTCGTAGTGTACGATGAACCAAGCAATTCAGTTGCATCGCCCAACATTCACAAGTAGCCCAGCCAAACCTGAGCAGACTCTCCACATAACATCAATCACAATAACATCAATCAACACTGAGGATTTTACTGCGCAAGTAGCAGTGGTTTACAGAAATGTTAAATGGTCTGCGTTTATATACCATACTTGACCCTTTCTAGTCACCTGACCACTCAAATGCACTTTACGATGTACTTCACAATCACCCATTCACACATATGCACACACCAAATGGCAGAGGCAACAATGCAAGGCACCAACCTGCTGATGGGGAGCAGTTATGGGTTCAGTGTCTTGCTCAAGGACACTTCAAGACAAAAACAGGAGGAGCCGAGCATCTAACCGAGAACCTTCGGCTTCCCAGGCGGTCGGTCGCTCTAACCCCTGAGCCGCTGCCGAGCACAAGTGACCATTTTACTTGTCTGCTCACTGGTGCAGCTGTTTAATACATTTTAAGCTGACCGCCATTGTGAACCAGCCCAGATCCCAGGCTGCTTGCTAAAAGGACGATTAAAGTGATGAAAGAGAGCAGCACACAGTGTTCAATACACACTGGGCGACACATCTGAGAGACGAACGAAATAAATGATTGAACAATAGAATAAACACAGACATGAAAGGAGAGTGTTCTGTTCTAAACTCTGGGGCGGGTCAGGGTCAAAAGAGTTGTGTTAAGCTCAATAGCCACAGTCAAGTGACTCAATTACCACATTTGCTCCTTGTGTTGACCCCTCAATTAGTGTGAAACTGTAACAATCTGCCCACCAAATACAGTCATTCATCACCGGCTGCCCAAACCACCAGCCTGCTTCTCAGAGCCACTGCGCTGGAGAGTAGAGGGCAGGCAGGGGTCAAATTAAAGCCTGGCCACTGTAACTACCCTCCTTAATATCCTCAGCTCAAACGGGATAAGCTCTGCTAGGTCCACAGTCATTAAACATGCAGTATCACCAGCCACCAGGCATTAAGGCAACTTATTGTACAGGTCTGCTAACAAAATAGACATGGCAATGTGACTCTGGGTACAACATGGAGAATGGACATTCCCAAGCCATGAGTTATCTTCTAGCACTACATACTGTAGCAGCCGCTCCAGAGTTTAGACGTCATTGTTTTCCGCAGATGAACGGTAGGGTTCTATGTTTTATGGGGACTCGGGGAGAGAGGCCTGCTGTAAGTAAAAGTAAAGCAGGGGTAACTAAGCGCCGGAGAGCACAGATATCCAGATAAGGACTAAGAGGGTGTTAAGTTGGTAGCCGTAGCTCTTCCTCCAACTTCTGCACACAGTTAGACATTCAGAGCGGCTCACAGCCCTCCTGTCAGTGCCGGCCCGGCAGAGTCACGCTCTCCTTACCGCTCTCCCACTGCGGTTTGTGTTGCAGCCGCAGTAAAAGCGAAGCTGTGATGATTTAATTATGATACCGGTTCATTCAGTCACCGAGGTTAGGTTTCCAGTCGAGGGTGAGCTGATATGAGCTTAGTTTAGGTTTACGTTTACACAGGCGCACGTCGCCTCCTGAACGGCTCACATTTAATCTCCCTGGACGGGCAGCCGGAGGGTGGGGTCCCCGGAGGGTAGTGGCCCCATCCGGCCCACCGTCCTGCCACGGCGCTGCACAGCCAGGCCTGTCTCCCTGCTCTCAGAGGCCTAGTTTATTCATGACAGATAACTATGGCTCTCTCTCCACTGTCTCGCTACCTGCACCAGTTCATCTGCTGCAAAAGTGAGTAATACACATCACTCTGGGGGATTGGGTTACCCAGACAAATGATTCAGAAGTGTCCGACTGACTACTTTGATTAATGGGCAATACCTTCTATGGAGTGGCAAGCGCTATCATAATTGATACTAAACTCAACCCTGTTGTACCGTGCTTAATTAACCTCTTGATCTCCTGTACAGTAAACACTAAACAGTGAAGGAAGCAGCGAGCTCTGACTGGTGATTATATTCCTGCTATTTCTCACAGAACACCATCTCCCCATGCAAATGTTCACTCCAGGGTCCTCTACCTTTACTTTTTAGTTTGATGGCTCACTCTTCCTTTTAGCTGCAATCAATACCTTTTAAGCAAGATCTGCATCCCTTAATTAAGGCAAGTGGGAGATATTAATTTAGAGCCATTATGCATCCAGGCCTTATGGTGTCTGACATTTAGTTGTGATTACACCATTGCCTGTATACTGTCACGGAAGTCATTAGACTGCTGTCATCCCAACATGTTTTTCTGGCCTGATTAACACAAGCTTTCATTAACACATAATACACAGTGACGGCTGTGCTTCTATGCACTGAACCTGGGCGGGTCAGATGGGATTAATTGCTTTGCCATTAACGTTTGGCTTTTCGTTCCTTAATAAGACGTGTCTCTCCATCAGTCTGGGAGTGGAGAACCAAGAGACAGGTGAGCCAACGCCCCAGTTCGTATGACCCTTGAAACGGTGTCCCAGTCACCTGCTTCTTATTTACACTCACATCTGAGGCCATGGTGAACACTCTGACATCAACTATTCATGCCGCTTTCTAAAGCATCCATCAGATTACAATTGTGTCCCCCGATGAGAACGAGGGGCTGTGTTACACCTATCAAGGCCCCTCCCCACCACTGGGTTAAAGGAAAGAAATGCAATGCCATCCCTTAGAGGAACACTCTTCCAACACTGCACAGTCCTTGAATGCTGCTTCATAATATGCATCTAAAAAGATAATTATACAAGTGCAAGACTTAGACAAATGGATGGAATTTACCCAGAATGGTTCACTGTAACATTGAAATATTGTTCATGAAACTGGTGTGTAAAATCTTGCAGTTCTTGTCTTCTGTAGGGCGTCTACAAACCTACAAACACAGGTGCTGTTCACCACTAGCACTACTCAGCATTCATTATGTTTTCTGTTGGTGTGTTTAATTAAAAAGACAGATGGGTGATTAAAAAAACAGAGTGTACTTGAGTGTGGACAGACAATTCTCTCACTCTATGTAAGTGCTTGCTATTTCGGTTGACAGATACAAGGAGAAAAGCCCTCCAGACCACCTGGCTGAATTATTTCCTTGGAAAGCAATCTAATGCAATATCCCCAATGACCTGCTCCAACACAAATAACACAGGCCTAGCGGTCAGCCTGACTGCATTTTTAAAGGAGATGTTGCATGTACATGAGGTGGGGCAAACAACAAATTATACAGCAGGTAAATAGCCATAAGGCTCTGCCTGGTACGCTAATACTAAACACAATGTCGCAACGCTGTCTGTACACAGATAATACATCCCACATCTCCACTTCTGTTCGGTGAAAACGGCTGTATACAGACATGCTAAATGATATGGTTGGTATTCTTAATCAATTCCGAGGGATTAGTTAAAAGTGGGGGACAAAACATTAACAAATCAGGCAGGTCTTTCTAAAACGGCGCCATAAAGACATGGAGTGGCAGAGTATATGGATTTTCTGCAGGGCTCAATTGCGTGAGAAGTTGTTTGGCTCGCATTATTGACTTTCCCAGTATGGCGGAACCGGGTGCAGTTAGGTGCCTTTTCCTCAACTCTAATTATGTTGTCATAAACAGGAGAAGCCATTAATGAAGCCCACTCATGGCTTTAAAAACCACAGATAGGATTCAAGCGGATAAAGCAGAGGAGTGCGACAGAGGTCTTAGATGAGTCATGGTATCAATCATGGCAAACTGCCCCCTGTTAAGGATAAGGATAATTCCTTTTAACAGGACGTTCATGAAAGTCCTTGCGGGCTTGTTTCCAATGAGGGCCTGTGAGCAATTAGGGGTTAAGAGTCTTGCTCAGGGACAAATTTCATTTCATCGACACACATGCTGGCGTGGCCTGGAATCGTACCTGGGGCAACCAGGGCCTCTGGCACCCTAGGCGGGCTCACTAACCACTCAGCTATGACCGCCCCCAACTGTTGAGAGTTGGTCAATAAGTCAGCTGCAGTAGCAACAGAATGTAATGGAGACACCGCGGAGAATGGGAGACATATATGACCTGGGAACGCTTGTCATGTTCACAGGGCCATGGTCGTGCATCAGCCCAGAGATAGAGCCATGTCTGCCATGCAGCTGCCTGCAAAATCGATATCATGCATTCACATAACATGTTATGTATGTCCCATGATGTCCAAGTCTGGATATACAGTATAAGTTTGTGGAGAATGGGCTTTGATTCCTGCGGCTCTGCCTTCAGCTGTGCCAGTTGCTCGAACAAACTCAATTGGCTGCGTTTGTGGGTGGAAAGGCGGCAGGGGACAACGACCGACCCCCGCTGCTGCAATAGCAACTCCTACAGGTTGGTTGGGGGCCACCTGTTCAACAGAGAGTAGGGAGGGATAGAGTGTTCTGAATGCATCACGTCCTCCCGGTGAAACTCCTCACTGTGTATCGGAGGAGAAATGTGGTTGTCTACAACCTCCCCAAGATAAACAGCAGGTAGTACATGGGGTATGTACATGGGGGGAACAGGCAAAATCGAGGAGAAAAAAATTGATAAAAAAAAGGTTTTCTATGAATATACTGAAACAGTTTTGTTTCCTTGACCGAAAGCCTATAACATCCAGTAAACTTTGAATAAGATGTGCATTCATTTGTATGTATCCAATAAAATAATGGTAAGGATCCAAAGTAATAAAACGAGGCCATCTCTTTTGACTGACATGTCAAGGACATGTCTACCATCTATAAACAATAGGTCCAAAAAAGCAGGTCACCTCAAGTTCAGCCGCAGTGAGAGGGGGAAAGATCAATAGAACATTTGCTGTACAATGAAAGCATAATACCAAAGAGGAGAAAGTGATGGAAGATCTAATGACAAATTTGTTTGGCTGGAATTGTTTCATTTGATTTTGATAAAAGCTGTCAGAACGGCATTGGGAGAACAAAGTCCCTGTTGGCTCGAGGAGACCAGAAGAGAGTTTGAAATAGCCGAGGGATAGAGTCTTTCCCATTTTCGTTATGTCAAAGGCACTACAAACTGGTCTGTTGCCTGAAGGAGATGTCTGTGGTGAGTTTCAGCCAATCTGGGCACCATACATACCTGATACAATACAATTTCAATACCGTTCTGAAGGTGCAGTGAAAAGAAAAGGACAGAATATCTGTATGTAGTTTTGCCATATTTTCCCTAAAAGTCTTTGAAAAAGCATTTCTGAGTAAGCTGTAAGCAGTGAACATTGCAGCTCTTGCATCAAGAAACAAATATATGTTGCTTAGTTAATAGAGTGAGAAGTCTCACATGAGAAGTCTCTCCCTTGAATCTTGATGAGTTACGTTACAGCATTATGCATTATGATGCATTCACTTGCAAATAATGTGCTAGTCCAGGCATGAAGAGCAAATATACATTGGGTAGTGGGTAGTAGGGTACTAATGATAAATACACATTTTACATTAGCGTCCCATGCCTATGTATGCATGACTTATGAAATTATGAGAATGTGTCTGTAGTGTAAATGATATTAGGCTGTATCCACAACTGGGATCAGCAGTAGTCATCTTGTTCCGATTCTACATGCATTTTTATATCATGGTGGCCACTGTATAGCTATTTGGATACTACGGGGTGAGAGGCAATAAAATGTAATTACAACATGTTTTTTACTGCTAACTTCAAGACGGAATCACAACCACCGTTTGATAGAAACACCAAAGCAATTTCATGTCGCCTCTGAAAAAAGTGTATCCAGCAAGAGGGAAAAGGCAGAGTCACGGTTGAGTAGTGGAGGAGAGAGAGGGAGGGGGGTGTTGATGGTCCTCCATGGGCTAACACCAGACCACACACTCACGCACACCCCACACACCTAAACGAGAAGAATCCATTTCAGGCAGACACATATTAGATAAATATTTATATGCTATAAACTGTATCAATAAATCTCTCGGGGAGGGGAGGCTATTCTGCAACATGTCAATAGCTGATTTCACCAGCAGATAATCATTTTTCTCTCCATGGTAGGGCTTGATATGAAGTCGATACAGGTTGTCAGAGTTCATTTTGGCCAGAGCGGCTGGAGCGAGTGCATCTGGAAGGATATGGCACCTTACTATTCAGGTCTATTGATTAGATGGCGGTGTGTCGGGGGGGGACTGGCTGTCATGTCTCTATGTAGTATGTATGCTGGAGGGAGAATGGAGGGGTTACGAGTGGGGAGACACAGGGGAGTCAGGCCTTTTAATTGTCTCTTTGACACTCGGCTGCATACAAGTAGCCATGATATGCCGAGTTGGGTGGGGTGGGGTGGGGGGAGGAGGTGGTTAGGCAGCGGTCTGAAATGGCAATCGCACAACAGTACTCAGAGACGATGAACATATACAATCAGTCAGGATAAAGATCTCACCCTTGGCGGCATGAAAGGGGAAGTGAGCAGCGCTCGGGAAAAATCAATACGGAACCACTCATTTTGGAGGGACATGTGTGTCACAGTCAATAGGAGTTAATAGGCTGGGCTGTTCCGCGAAGACAAGCGGCTGGGGAGAGCAGCCCTCTCTGACAGCTTAATACATACTGAATGGCAAGCTGGTAACGTGTAACAGTCACTATGGACACATCAAGGTTGGAATGGAACCTGATGGGCGCCGGCAAAAGTTAATTATAGAAAGGAGTTGAAGGTCTTCCACACAGAAGTGCCAAATTACGCATCCAGTGATCACAACAAACCCATGCAGCTGAGCTGACCAACACAACCCCACCGACCCAAACAACAACAGCATGCTGAGGCCAGGTACAGTGACGTGTAAAAAGCCAGCACCACATACTTGATCTCTCAAAGCACCCATTTGTGTAATGTGCAAAATATTTCTAAATGGTTTATTTTAACCTTTATTTAATTCTCAGAAGGCACACTGAGGGCTGAGCGCTCTTTGTCAACAGTGCAGAGATTAAAAATATTCAAACAAAATCAAAGCAAAGGCAGAAGGAAAAAAAATGAAATTACAAAATGTCACAACATAAAGTGAAACATAATCAAGATAACAATATTTCCCATGTATATACGTCTGAGTGTCAATTGAAGATCATCCCATGATACTAAATTAAAAAAAAGCTGTGCTTTCAAATGTAATCTCAAGCTACGTGTAAGGTTAGGTTTTAAGTGTAATTTAAACTATGCAGTTTCAAAACTGTTTCACTGTTTCATAAAATGTAATGTGATGCCTCTTGAACCATGACTGGTGGCCTTGTCTAGCTTGTATGTATTTTGTAATTATGTTATCTGTTTGTGATTTTTTGTATCCTGATGACTGCTTAGCACAAAATGAATTTCCGCAAGGACAAATAAAGTATCTATCTATCACTGCGTATTTGTAATAATCTATTGAAAAATACATCTTATTGGATGATGCAACATAAAAAGCTTTCTTCAGTGTAGTATGTGTAATCCTCAGTGGTAGAGAGTTTCTCAAGCTATACCCAAACTCTACATTTTAAACCATTCATCTGGATTAGTTAAAAAGTTTAACCTAGTTTAGTATACATACTCTAAGATCATTTAAATCATCAACCATAAACATTTGTCTTGTGAAAAAAAAAAACTCTTTGTGGACCAAAATGTGAATCTGACACTCCCACATACATTAAAACAAGCACATGAAAAACAATCTGATAACATAAGTTTTCATTGCTTTACCCCAAGGCATGCTTTTCAGTTGAAAAATGGCTGTACGGTACGGGGACGTTTACTTTAAAGATTCCAGTCAATAAATTGCCAGAGAGTTGAACGGCTGAGAAACAAGAGTATTACATGCTGACGGAAGAGTTGGATCAGTATTCATGAATGTGCCGTGGAGCTGTTTTGAAATGCTTATGCAGGTGTTAAGATAACATTTTACATCTGGCTGGCTGATAACACATTCCTACACCGTTCCTTACAAATTAGGACCTCATGACTTCGCACATGTGATCACTCTTCACTTTTTGAAAAGAAAATATGAAATTGGCACGCTTTGTGTGTGGTGTGTGCAGTCAGAATTCCTTTATGCTAACTGGCCAGTCAACGGTCTGCTTATGCTGACCCAACCAATGACATTGTGTACAAAACCAAATAATTAACAAAACTCGTATACTGTACGTGAACATTTAGGACCAGGGCAGACCTTCTGTTTCAGCGGAGCCAGATAATGGCCAAGCACTAACATGTCTTCACCTGAGGGCTTCTCCACACTGTCAAGCGGAGCCCTTCCCTGCTCTAATTAATCAGGGCCCTAGTAGCAGCCTCATCACAGGTTAATTGGCTTGGAGAATGGGTGAGGGACTCTGTGGCGAAAAACAAACAGAAATACACTTCCCAGTGTTAGGAGAACATATTCTATCTTCACTGGAACCACAGCCAGACTGTCCAAACACTGGGAAGGGGCTAATAATAACTTAATTAATTGGGGTTCCGTGGGTCACTCTGTTTGGTTCCATAAAACAGGATTCTCCCTCTTAATTAGTGCCCATTAAGACCTAATTTGAAATTTGATCATCTCTTAATTTTCTACAGCTAATTGATAATTAATTACATTTTCAGCTTAAAGTAAAGTTTTGACCACAATACATACAGTATATATATATATTTTTTACAAATAATGTCAGTAGGAAGTCATGGGATAAAGGCAACACAATTAATTATACAAGAGCAACTAAAGCTATGCATGTTCAAAGTGTTTGCCAACTTGACAACGCATTTTAACACATACTCTAAACAGGTACGGCACCATTCTGATGACTCTCTGGTCATATATATGAGCAGAATACCACAAGAAGGAATATAGAAACACATCAACGGTAAGGAAACATTTGACTGTTTTACGCTTTCACCAGTGTGTGTGGGACAAAGACTAGAAGCGGGGTGTGGAGCCAGTCACACAGTACGGTAGCACAGAAAAGAGAGAGCAGATGTAAAAAGGGTCTTGGCTCCAATTGACATTTCAATAAGTGGAACACAGCGTTAGCAATCCAGTCCCAACTTTTCTGAAACAATTATTGAGACGGTACCTCCAGGCCATGTGTGTTCCTGGTCCCCCGAGCCCTGACGGCTGAAACAGTAATTGACTAAATTGTAGAACACATCAGGGCCATTTACAAATTTGCCGAAAATGAATCGTTTAAAATGAAATGAGGGTGACTCTCAAATTAGCAGGGAATATGATTGAGATGTGGCTCTGGGAATTAAGAAACATGATTTGGAGCTCCGCAAAAAGGAGCATCTGTGAATAGTCCAGTATTACAGACCACACTCCTCTGGCTCGTATTTAAATATCACTGCGGTTTAGCAGATGTTCAGTAAAATACCACAACCCAGACTTAAATACAATGACTAAGTTTCATCATTGTCTCACAATAAAACATGGAATGTGGTCTGGACCAGGGATTCCATTTCCAAGTTATTTTAGTTTGCTGTGTTGTATCTCGTATAAGCCTATTGTGTAATGCCTTGTAATAGTTTATTATGATACGCTTACAAAATAGTCTACTGTTACCACTTAAAACTTGCATACTGGTCCCCTCCTTTTTTCCCTCAAGACCAAATCTCTTGGACAGAATTAGCCGATCAGCAAGCTCACAACGATGCGTTGTGATCTTGTAGAACTGCTATTTTCGCTAAATGTTCGCCTATTATGTCATGCACAGAATATGGATGCATGTTTGTGGCTACTGGCTAAGCTGTATTTATACTCCACTGCACAATGTTTTTGCATAGGCTACCGAAAATGATGTGAGGCGATATGATGCATTGGGTTGAAAATCAGTCCTTTTTGACAAGCCACACCGTTGTACTAAACCAAAGAAGTATAAGAGAAACAACTGAATTTGTGGTAATGTAACACGTTCTATGTATAATGTATGATATACAGCATACCTTCATAATGCATTATAACACATGCATAATGCATTATAAGAGTTGTTTATATTATAATGCCTTATGATGTCTTATATTAATAGTCATAATGAATTATATGTTCAATAAGGTCACTACCTATTTTGCATTAAAGGCTATAAAGTCTTATAAACGTCTTGGTGCACTGCCTTCTGTAACCATCTCCACCTCAGGATAATGTGATTATCGCATGCCATAAGCTTTATGACAGCTCATTGACTGCTTCCAGGGCATCTATCTCTATAATGTGTTTATATGTAGAAATAACTCATTTTTATACACCGTATATGAAAAATAAAAATGAGTTATACACTGGCCACACATTATGGTTGCAGAAAGCGACAAAGCGCCATAATGTCCATAAGACCGTATAACCTTTCATACAAAAATGCAGAGCAATTATGAGCAATTGTGATATCTGACCTTATAAACGTCTAACTTATGCCTTATGAATGTTGAAATAAGACATGATAAGTCATTATGAAGGCTTACAGCTACTCTTATAACACATTGTGCCTACTTTAAAATATTTTATGAAGGTATCTATAATCTAATGCATTATAGCTATAGGTTTCATAGAAAGTGTGCATTATGATAACAAATGTGTCAGTATATTTTCAAAATCACATATTCATCCAATTTCAAGTCATGACACCAACTGAATTGTCAGCAAAAAATTCAAGTGAAGAAATGTGAAGCTGCGAATACTAAAGCAAACCACCCAAGAAACGTTCTAATATTGCAAGAAGTACTGACTTCCATTTCAGAGGGTGAGGTCTGAACTCACAGAACCGTTCCTAGTTCAACAAAGAGTTTTTTTTTTTTCTTTTTTGGAAAAGCAGCGTGATAAATCATAGGGTACAAATCTCATTGGTTTAAACATATTGTGCTGCGAGGTGTTTGGGAAAGTGATCTTAGCTACATTTTACAGGCTGTACTCATTTCTGAAGAACACCAACAAATTACACTGACTGTTAAGGGCCTGACAGATTTGATTGATTGTTGTGCAGACACTGTGTTGATTGTTGCCTGTTGTGCCATTTCTGTGGCTCCCAGCAGCCACCGCTTCCATCTCACCCGGGCTAAACTCTTCCAGCCAATGAAGAGTAATTACTAAGTTCATTAGTCACACTAGTGGCCTAGAGTATTATTAAAAGAAGATTTGTCATCAACTCTCTCTCTTCACTGCTTCTGAATATCTGAACTGTCTACATATTGCATTCAAGTATGTAATCATCACTATATGACAGACAGATGTGCTTGTGCATTAAAGGCATGAAATATCCAGGATAGCTTGTTTGGGGTAAATGAGGTGAGCATGTTAAGTCACTAAGTAACATTAATGTCTCAAAATGGATTGCAAGTGTTAAGGTTTCTGTAAAAGTGTATGATGACAGAACAGGAAGCGTTTTATTAAAGACAAAAATACATACACTTCACCCAAAAATGGACAACGGGAGACATTTATCCCGGTCTGTCTGAAATGAAGCAGCCACAAGCTATCTAAGAGCAATGTCCAAGTAATTTTTCTTTAATAGGAAAATTGTTACTTATTGATCGGCACTTTGCAATGCCTGCCAGCTATGCTCCAATCACTGGAGCTGTCAAAATCATGGAAGTAGTCTCCACTCCTTTGCGATTTGATGCCACGCTGATATCCCATTACTGGCACATTTCCAATGTTAATTACCTTCAACATAACATCATCTCCCTCGAAAGAGCCTCACGTAGGCCACTACTATCTCACCAGAGGACAGCGGGAGGTAAGAGTGATAGGGTGAGGCTGGAGATATCATGCTTTGCCTGTCTAGAGCTTGTGCTGAAGCTGTGCACCACTGACTCTGGCCATTAGGCAGCATGATGGGCTTTTCCTTTCCAGACCATTTCCTGTGGCCAAAATAGCATAAAAACACCATTTTGGCTCGACTTCAACTGAATAATCACAAGGGTGAAACTGTAACTATTACAGAGGCACCTCTGGGATATCCATACATAACAGGGGTGTCAAAAACACTGTAGGTTTTCTGGAGGGCAAAGTGTTTAAAGTGTATGCTGCTGGCTCTCGCTCCAACATCTGCTTTTAATTACTCAATTAGCGCAATCATTTAGTCTCCTTGACATTCATCCAAATGGCAAATCATAGCCGGAAGTTGTTCTGTTTAAGCAGAGCGTTAAGAAGAATCATGAAAAATGCATACATGATAATGTATATGGATGCTTATCTAATTGAACCAATTAAGGGGAGGGAATTGGTTTGAGTGAGAACAGCCCCGATGTCGCCCTCCAGGAAGACGCTTTGACACTTCTGATCTACAGCCTCCCTGCTCACAGTGCAAGGCCTGGGGTCATATTTCAGCAGACAAAAGGACTTTCCCTTCAGTCATACAGCAACAATGAAAGCGACTATTCAAAAGCAATGCACATTTAAGGATGTTATGATAACGGATGAGGTCAGCCCGCAGTATTTGTGGTGTGTTTGGATGCTTTAGAAGATCCAACTGGATGGTGTTTACAATTTACTTGGAATGTCTCCCCCAGCATCAGAATGAACTGCAGGTTAATACAACACCTGCAGGTTGGGTTTATGTACAGTAGTTACAAGTGGAACCTACAATTCCGCTCTCAGTATATGTCAATGCTCTTCTTACGTCTGGCATACAACAGTGCCATAAGAATGAATGTAAATGTATCTGATACTGTATATGTCTAATTCCTCATGGACATAAAAATAGATCAACCTCAAGTCCAAATGAATGTTAGTTTGAGGACTAGCATGCTTATGCCTCCTCCCAAAGTTAAACCAATGCACCCCCCGCCCCCCTTCTTTTGGACTACCACCCACCCACCACAAAAAAAGAATGATTGTACCCCCGCGGTGGTGATTTCCTGCTTGCTATGGATGCATAAATAAACATAGGCATAAATACACAGAGGACACTGACTGGGACTTGCTGGCCAAGTGGGGCAGCTGTTATTAAAAGGGCTATTTATCACTGTCACCCCACTCAGGTTCCATCCCTCTCTGCCCTCCAGCGATGTCACTAGGCCGCACAGGAACAATGTGGCTCATCCAACCAAACCTACCCCCTCTACCATGCATGCACAAAAACATGCATGAACACAGACGCCATGAACACACAGATACACATGGACACACAAATATTTAGAAATAGAGTGTAACCTGCATGTATAAACTGGAGTGTGTTGCATAGATGAGCATTTGCAGCCCGCCAAAAAAACAAAACAATAAAGCACAATAAACAGGAACCTCACTACTGCTTTTTGTCCAATATCTACAACACATTTACACTACACACACCAAACACACCTTTCATTTTCTGCTCTGCTACCTTATTGATTGTGGCTACAATTACCCACTTTTCTGAGGCGCTGTATTAAGTGAATTCCCCCTTTGTTGGACAATAAGTACAGAAGGTTGGCTAAGCCATGCTATCCTTCAGCCTAGGGGGACAGTCTACTTCTCCTGCACCCTCATCATCATTAGCAAGCTGAGATAAAAACACACCTCAATTAGTTCACCTCTGCAGAGGGGAGGCACATCAAGTAAAGGCACGTGCTTCCAGCTGACCCCTTACACACTTCCACTGCCAGCTGTCCACTATTATGTCCAGACTCAGAGGCCCAAAGAATCATGTTCACCGTAAGTCACACATTTTTAAACATTCACAGCATGGACATATTAAAGCTAAATCTTCATACGCTATTCTGATGGAGCATAGTACATGCATAGTTCATTTGAGCAATTCTGTTCAGATCTCCCTTCAAGTCTGCCAGCTATGGACCCGTAAGGGTAATTTTTTTCAAATTAACACTCCGGATTTTGCCGTGTATACAGTGACCTGTAACCCTTATAAACCTCTCATGCACTGCACCAGCAATCCACTCACCATTAATGAAGTGCTTACTTAACCAAATTAGACCCCTTAATTCCTAGTAATTCAACATAATAGCTATCCTCTCTGCCAGAATTAACGACACCCTGGCAGAAACGCGGAAATCTCTACGGGGCCGGGCCGGCAGAGGAAAAAAGGCAACCCTAGCAAATTCCATATTCTTTGATAAATATGTAACAGTATGTATATAACTGTTAAAATGCATAACCCTCGCGTAAGACCCCTATCAAGTCTGCTTTACACCTGTATTACATTTCTCCTTCAATCAGCAGCTTTTCTCAGACACCGGCCTCCCACGAGGAGCAGAAACCATTACAGGCGACCGCAGCTCATTTGCAGAGAGATTGGAGATCATGCAGTATCAAAAAAGTATGTGAGGCATTTCTGAGAACAGAATTGATTTATTCCACTTCTGCGTTTGTATGCAGCAGCGGTATCAGTGTATTTAATGTAAATCTCCATCCCACAGCCCACAGAGTTGCTGTGTAGGTATAGTCGCTCACGAGTGCAATCAAGCAACACAGGAGGCCTATTCTCCGGCTAAATTAAAGCAAGGACACCTCAACATAATATCAGGCCGCTGACCCCCTGATCACGACCATGTAAGCAAAGCAAGAACTAACTGCATGGATTGATAAAAAACCACCCTGATCACCCTCCTTTGCATGATTCTGCTGGTGCCATTTGTTTATGATTCAGACACATTAAGGGCTCTTCTTTGGCGATGGGGAAATGAACAGACAAATAAATAAATATATCGGAAGATTTCAATTTTTGACTTGACAAAAACAGATCACGCAGAGCCTGTGGCTAGAGGAGCCTGACTGCAAGCTGGTGGGGGGTAAAAGACGGCCCAGGGGGGGCGAGGAGGGCGTCTGTTTTTTAATGAGCTGAAACTTTAAATACTGCATAATATATAATAAAAATGGATAGTTCATTTAACTCTCCCGATAAGACGCAGAAAAAACTATTAAACTCCATTACTCTTAATGTCAACAGAGTAAGCATTAAGTATGGATGAAGTGAACGTGATATCATATCAGAGCCGAGAGAAAAATAAAACAATAATCAACTGACATTGGAACAAAGAAATATATAACTAAAAGTGCACTGAGCTAAACCCATTATAAAACAATGACAATGATGTATTATACTACCAGTAACCCTCTCAGAACTACTGTATAAGGATAATAATTTATGCATTCTCCAGTACAAAATCTAATTTAAGAGACCTTGATGGGAGAGTCCTGTATTCTTCGTTCATTGCACTTAAGTCCTTATTTCAACTGGGACCCATCTTGAGAAGAACAAGATGACTGACAGGCTTTTCACCCACCCACCGTCAGGAGCTTGGGCACAGCAGGCACAGTCCTTCATTTGCCCCCCATCCTCCACCACCCATCAAAAAGCGAGACAAGAAAAAGAAGGATTGGGGAGTGTAAAAAAGAAATATGGCAGCACTTGTCATCCTTTCCATTCTGCTTAGTAATGAGAGCGTTTTCCCCCCTGGGTGAAGAAATACACTATAATAGATTTTTAATGGATCCCCAACACCCCTCCAACTTCCCCCCCAACAAAAACCACTTCCACACCAACAGCAAATGTAAAAGGTAGTAATTCAAGTTTCAATGGTATGAGGTCAGCAACTGAAACCACAAAGGTCTCTAACAACTATATTACCTTTTTGTATGTGTTATGCTCTACTCTCTTAACATACTGTACACCTATCATTCAATAGGCAGTCATTTTCTGTACACCAAACAATGGGTCCTTCTAAGCTCACCAATATCAATGTCTGTGTTGTGTCACTGGAGATATTTCTACCAGAAAGGTAATGTGATATGTGTTTTAATTGTGACAAAATGCCCCGCCGCCATGTCTACTGTTACAATTTTGGCTGACACCTTGGAATTGAGGTGTAATGTATGGGTGATCCTCGTTGTGGTAGTCTGCATGATAGTTGTGTTACCCCTGCTGTTAGACAAGCAGGCTAGGAAACGCTTCTGGCTCGTCTAGGGGCTTTATGATAACCTCACCAGCATTAGCTGCAGGGGTGGTTCATACAATAATTGTTTCTGCCAAGCCATATATCTATATGACAGAGAAAAGAATTGCGTGATTTTTCCTGCTAAATAATTGATTTTCGAAATCGGCCTTCTGCATAAAACACTTTAGTGAAATGAACATGGTTTGTGGCACTATTTTCCCTTACACCAAGGAAACATGAGAATTTATAAGCCAATTAGTGGATAAATACAATTAAGACCTTGTGAGTTGATGAGCAATTTCATTATTCCACATTAACAACTTACAGCCACGCTACACTCAATTCCAGCACTTGTTTTGCTTTTACCTCAACTCTAAATTGCATTAGTATTTAAAGATTTCACCTTGACAAAACATATTACTTAGCTTCAGCATGCAATTAAACTTGCCAAGCAGACATTAATTATTTGTTTATTACTACATTTGTTGAGCACGGGGTAATCTAATTCCATCAATAGAGAGCCAGGACTAGCCCGGCTTATTGAAAGGCATCAATCTCTTAACAGAGTCCAACTATATTTTCTGTTAATTTACAGTAGGCCATTTGCAGGGTAGATATCCTAGACCTGTGCTGGTGGTGACTGAGGTACAGTGTGTAACGCTAAGCCTCTGCTTGGGTTGAAGGGCTGCCCTCCCCTGTAGTTTAGAGTGGCCCAAAGGTGCAGTCCTGAAAACAAATACAATGATCTCGCAGCCTCCCAAGCTTGGGTTTCACTGACTCACATCATCCTTTAATAGCTAGACAGAAAGCTGCAGCCGGTTGCAGGCCTGTGCCATTATCTGTCTCACGCTGTACTGCAGTATCAATGCAGCCCATGGGTCAAAGGGTCAATGAGTAATTAAGACATGGTTGCCTGAGCATTCCCCATGCACACTTTCAGCACTGACGAAAGGTTGGGAGATGAAAGGAGGGGTGGGATCTCTGTGTAGACTGACACCATGGATCAGATTTCCATAAGTGTGTCTAACTGTTCCTTGTTAAAGGCAATTAGTATGATTGGGAGATAGTTAGATAGGTATCAGCATGCTCCATTTAGGAATATTTTATAAATGAGGACCGTTAACAATAGGTAAAGTTAGAAGCATTGCTTACTTTGAAGGAATACTATTTAGTTAAATGTTTTGCTTCAAAAGAGGGATCAGCAGCCTACACCATCGGTTTAGTTTGACAGCTCACAGGCATCTTGTAGGATCTCCAGAAAAACAATAAAATAGTTACATTTTATAGCAAGTAGAATATCAAAACAATGGCACAAATCAGCCACATATACCACTATCTGATAAATCACTTCTAAAAAATAGTGTTCAGTTTTAGAACCACATTATTCCCCAGGACAGATCCCTGATCAAAATGAGTCCTGGTTACAAAACAGTTTATTTTATTTTTAACGGAACCATTCATTAAATATATATTTTCCCCCCATGGTGTGAGGTAAGCTCCCAGTTACATAACTTTAACAATTTCACCTGAAAGAATGGTTCATATTTAACACATTTAGATACAAAAGCATCCAGTTCTATGCACTGATTTGAACACATTAACACGTTCGTAAGGTCAAATAACACCAAAAAGGAACAGGTAAAACATTGCCATGTAAGCTGATATCACAGCCAACCCTGAGAATTACCAAGAGCAAAGAGGGGCAAAAGGTCCATTGATTTACATGTTGAACAAGAAATTATTCCTGCAGCTTCATTGTTGCTAAAAGAGAAGAGGCCAAGGCCAGAAAATTGAGGTCGCTGATAAATGCTATTAGTGGGAGATGCTGAGGGGGGTTGAAAATCAATATGGCAGTTTGTCAACCTGCCTCTCATAGGGAGGAGGACTCTCTGCAACGGCGCCGAGCGTGCCCTGTCAGCAAAGCACATTATCAGAAATCAAAGTCCAGGGAAGGCCTCAAGGAGGTAATGCAGACGCCCATACACACTTTGGTAATTAAAACCCATTTTATCAGACCTGTCCTGTCACCAGGTCCTCTCCAACGCTATTGACAATCTGTTGCATGGAGAGTGATCACTAATTTCACTTTAAACAAATGAGTTAGTTAAATTTCTGCATTTTACAAGTTAAACGAGGCAAAGGGGACGTGTAGTCAAATAGGGGATGCTGCTGTACTGTTGGAAAACTGTTCTATTATAAGAACGTATTCCTCTCCAATTGAGCAGTTAGAAGTTTAAATATTTGTCTTTATCAAGGCAGGGCTAGGGGCATTTAGACATGGAACGGTCAGAATTTTTAGAAGCCTCTTCTGATCATTAATCAACCTCTCCCCATCAGAACACTACGTTTTCACAAAAGAACGTTTGATTCTAAGAAATCCGCATGGACTAGTGTTAAGACCAGTGCTATTGCAAATCAATGGGTTATGAACCACATAAAATGAACCACAAATTCAAGCATTTCCATAGCTTGAATAAGTTACAAATAAATATTTTAACATTTTAACCAGAGCCAAAACCTTTTGATTGTCCTGGTAGGGGTGCTGATTTGTGATCAACAGGTTTCACAAATTCAGAAATGTCCCTCTTCACCCCCAAAATTACTTTAGTCACCCCATGGAGACTTGAATTCATGGATATTTTTTTGTGTTTGTCGCATTCCTAAGCCAATAATTTCATGACCGGCAGCGGTTCCGGTAGGAGACACAAAGTCTCCTACCGGAACAGCTGCCTACCGGTCTGCTGGTCATCAAATTATTGGCTTAGGACTGCAACAAAACTAAAAAAATATCTATAAATTCAAGTCTCCATGGGGTGACTAATTGATAGAAAAAAAGTATAAATTGGGTGAACTATCCCTTTAATATTAATGTAAGAAGTGGGACTCTGTATCGATGCTTGAAAGAATACATTAGTTCAGTTTAAATTATCTTTTATAATTAATCACTGGCAAATTTACACAAATAATATCAGGACAAAAGGTAAGAATTTAACTTTATTCCATGCATGGGCCCAGTGTAGCAGTCTCTGGCACAGTTTAAATAGAATGACGGGGTCACATATACACAGACATCGCTGTATGCCTGTACAAAAAACACTGTGGTGATTTTGCTTAGTTCAGTACTGTGCTCCTTCATCCTCTTTATAGGCAAAATAGACCTTGACCGGTCCAACACTGGTCTGCACCGTCTCCACAGCCCCCACCACCAGCCAGCAGCCAATGCCATAGGCTAATGAGGGGATACCTGCAACAGGTGGATACAATTAAATTGTGCATAATGTCTTTGGGTTATGAATATAAAACATTGATATTATAATGGGCTACGTCTTATAAAAAGGGCCAGAAAGGACATTACATTTATTCAACCACACTGACCTAGATTGATGACTTTCAACATGGTGAAAAACTTGTCCTCAAAGTCCAGGTTTTGTGCAGGTGCTTTAGTGCAGTGGTACTTAATGCAGGGGAAGCAGCCTGTTCTCAGTATCTGGTAGTTGGCTCCCTGAACACTCCAGTTGAAGTTGGACAGTCCGAACTGGTCGTTGTGGACGTCACTGTACCGGACACAGTACGAGGTCCACGGTGGCAGTTTCCGCTGCACCAGGTGGCAGGACAACACCTCTGATGCATTGGGGCGCGGACTTGTCTTGCCAAATGTGCTCGGAAACAGAGCAATTCTTAGAAAGAGGTTGTGTATCGTCCTCAAAACTAACTTCATAATTGTTGCAGAGGTTGCTGCAAGTAAGGACTGTATTTACTAAGGGACTGATTCTTGCTATGATCGCCGCAAGAGATTGATGGGGGCCGAGATTGGAATGGATCTTGAGTCCACACGTTGAATATGGGTGGATAGGCCCTGGTATTTATCTAGTTAATATTGCTACTGTTACAACTGCTGATCCTATCAGGCAACTGTGGTACTTTATAGGTAAAATATGACGTCATGCGATCATAGGATGACGTCACGCTGGCGTTGTGCCCATATTCGGGCGTAGTGCCGTCGTCATCTCTGTAACAATAATAATATTTTAATAGATTTTCATAGATTTTTTTTCCCAGTCAGATGGAGGGTCATGGTACTTTATCAGGGCATATACATTTTCTCAAGGGGTACGGTAGCCTTCTTTAAAAATCGACCTGTCCCTTATAGGTCTCCTCCTGCCCTTTGGCCAACTTGACTGCTTTCAACGACCTTGTTAATAAATGACTCGAACCAAATGTTAGCTGTGGACTCTACGTTAAAATGACATCTGCAGATCCTTCAGCAGCAATAGAAAAAAATTGTACACGAAACGAAAGAATGAATGGTTCGTCTTCCACCGCGGAACCTGCTGCTAAAAGTCTGCAGCAAACAGATGATCAGCTGTCTGGCACTCAGAAAGGACAAGGATACGCAGGGATTGTGTCGCTAAGCTACCGTGGAGTGCTAATACTAACAGGCACAGGCAGGATCGTCACAATTAAAAACCTACATTGAATTATTACATCTTCACAAAGAGATCCCGCTATTCAGGGCAAGATTCCTAACTAAACAGGTCCATGTCGGCCCAAGGTGAAGGTAATTCAGAGAGTGCTGTTCTTTCATGCTGTAGCTTGCGCGTGTGTGCGGCACCAATAACAATCCGGTCAGAAACGCAGCGCAGCATTTCTGTTCCGCGTTTGTCTTCAGAGAGTGAACCTGATGACTGCCTGATTGTTATCATTATGCAGTGGTGGAAGAAGTACTTACATTTTATACTTGAGTAAAAGTACAAAGGTATTCGCATTAAAATATACTTAAGTACTGAAAGTAAAAGTTCTCATTGAGCAGAATGTCCCATTTCACAAGTTTCCAAATGTATAAAAATGCTTTGAAAATAGCCGATCTACAAGCTCAAGCTTGTGATCTTGTAGATCAGCTATTTTCAAATAGTCTAAGTATGCATAGGGCTGAAGTGATTAATGCATGTTTTGTAATAATAATCAAAATCTTCAAAGTAACTAGTAACTAAAGTTGTCAAATAGTAAAAGTAAAAGTACAATATTTGCCGCTGAGATGTAGTGGAGTAGTAGTAAAAGTATTGAAAATTGGAAATACTCCAGTAAAGTAAAAGTACCTCAAAATTGTACTCAAGTACAGTACTTGAGTAAATGTACTTAGTTTACTTTCCACCACTGTCATTATGAACACCAAGTGGGAATTATTAAGTGTTTAGATTAATGAAACAGTCAACATGCTCAATAATTTTTATTTTTTATTGTCCCCTAGTATTGAAAGTTTTAAGAATTATTTTGTATCAATACACTACACATCTTGTTTTGATTGCAACCCAACAAACAAGATTCAAATACATAAAGCACAATTAGAAATATTGCAAAAACATCTTGACAAAACCTTTCGGGGAGAGTTGTCTCGGTGCAGCGGTCCAAGTTAAGTTTAGGAAACAGCCTCCACCCCTTGCACTTTGTTCTGCATAGTCATCCGTAGCACATCTTCTATATTCTTTATCAAGTCCTGAAATACACAAGAAGAAAGATTCATTCATAAAACCATAATACGTACATAATATGGATTACTATGTCTCTTATTTCACTGCAAGTGGTTTGTTTTTCATTAAATTATCACATTTTTCTTCTGTGAAAAGAACATTCCAGCAGATCACACTCAACACAACACGGCCTAATCGAACATACAATATATTCTCATGATGTAGATGAAGGGAGTGATCGTTAGGGTCATTAAAGCAGTACCTTGAAATTAGTCTCTCCTTGCATTTTAGGGAATGATATTTCCTGATGAATGATGGACAGATTCCGAGCAAAGGTCATCAGGGCTCCCTGGAGATCCTTGGAGACGGTTCTATTAACGACACCCAGAACAAACGAGTTTACTAATGATTCCCTCGCAGCCGGCTAAACAAACACTTGCCCTGTTTATCAGGTGGCGGTGGTTAAATGAGAACCTTTTAGCTGACAGCATCCTCGAGTCTTTAGGGGGAGATGTGAGCAGAGCTTGATTTAACCGTTAGACCATTGTGTGAGCTCAAGGATTTGTGTGATAAATATCTTAAATAACCCTGTTGTTAAAGCCTGTTAGAGACATAAAAGATATTTACAAAGCCAGAGGTGGCAACTTAATCCTCTAAAAGAGGAGTCTCTCTTATCAGCCGACAGTACTCCGGTAATTCTCTGTTGTCATTTTATAAGCATTTCCCTGTCCCTACATGCTCTGAAAATGAGGTTGCCGTAGAGGTACACATTTTTAGTCAGTACGTGTATAATACATAGCAGATAACCATCACCATATTTGACAGTAAAAGGAGATATAGAAGGATAGGAAGGATAGCGCAGTGCACACACATCCCAGTGCGCCAGGTGAGGACAAAACAATGCATAAAATAAAAATGAGGTCCGCACGGGTAACTAGAAATGGCACTAATAGTATAACTGTGTGAACATGACTGGTGTAAACTTTACATACAACCATGTGCACACAGCAGTACTTCTTTATTAGAAACTTAAACCCTCAACTAATACTTGTTGACCGGGATTGGCTCTGTACTTGGTCCGCTCCCCCCCCCCCCATCTACACCATTTATTTTCCAAAATGGCTGATCTACAAGCTCATAAAGTGCTGCATTGCGATGCATTGTGAGCTTGTAGATCTGGATTTTCCAGAAGATTCCCCCCCCCCCCCCCCCAGAAAAGGGATACTATGTTTCAAGTGGTTAGACTGGACAAATACATCTGTGCCATTTCTTTACACTGTAAAACATGCTGTACTTACACCATTCCCAGACTGTATCTCTCACTGCTGTCATGAAGAGCAAAAACAGTGCCTTGCCTCTCCTGCAAAGAGAAGCAACAGTCACATGAACACTGTTAACAGAAAATGTTTATTGTCATTTGATGTCAAATTGAAACAATCATATGTGGGACATAATTTTTATGGTGGGTTTTTCATAATTTAGGGCAATAGGTTCATACTGAGTGTGGTTTACCTTCAAGTCAAATCCAATGCCATGAGCCTTGCACATGCTGAAAAACACATTATAGTGCACCATAGAGAGGTTAGTGTGAAGCAAGCAGCTCCCAATAACTGCATAGCGATTAGTCACAAGAGACTGTGGGACAAGAGAAAGGAAATAAAGAGAGAAAACAGAGAGATTTAATAGCGTATGATTTCTGGTCTTGTTTCTTTCCATTAGTTCTACCCGTGGCAAAATGGAATTCATTTTTATGTTGAATTATATTCCAAGCTAAGGCATAATTGCCATCGTGCATTCAGTGCCACTGCCAACATGGCTGGAGAAGAGATGGTTGAACTCTGTACACATGTCCTTAGGGTCAGTGCTGAGTTTGGGGAGTATGTGTGATTAGTGAACATGATGAGTGTGGGGCACATGTGGTAAACTGTTGGGCCTCCCTTAATTAACTGCAGGGAGGAACAATTAACGTTTGGAAGACATGCCAAATACAAGATGCACTTAATTGTACGATGCCAATCAAAAGAACTAGGTATACTTTGGGGATCACACATTTTCCAATTTATGATAAGGCAAAAGAAGAAAAAAAAACACACACCAAGGAATGCACAACATAATACACTTTCCCGTAGAAAATAAATACAATTTCAATCTTGAGTCTATATGCTACAAGAAGCGTGTGTCAAAAAAGTAGATAGGTTGATTACTTAAAGGTGGTAGGGCTCACAGGATAAAAATGTGCCGGGGCCACGGACACCTCAGGGAGAAGAAAGACCACAGGGCTAAGCCCCTGTGGCTGTGAGCACAGGAGCTAGCTCATAACTCGCTATGATAGCCGCATGTTTCCACTTGTCAAACACCGGACCCTCACACAACAATAAAAGTGTCCAGTGAGGATTTAATTGTGTTTGTAATATGCAGGGCACTAATGATGGCCACTGCTAAAGCCATTACCGCCACAGTGGCTGAAATGCTGTGGTGAAGCACCGTGCCACCAACTAAATGAATGTTTGATAAAATAATACAAGTCATGGATTAACAAGCGTAAACTCAGTCATGCTGCTAATAAAGAAACGCTATTGTTTAAGGCCTGGCACCAGGTTGATGAGGTGTTCAAGCATGCATACACATGCATAATGAATACGGTATGAATTATTAATGTGTTGATTATTTAGCCTCATCTATCAAAATGATAATGAATTCAGCACCTAAACAGCAATTGAGCTCAGTGCGTAATTACAGTATTTAGTTGTATTTAACAAAAATGAATAGCAAAACACTGATCAATCCTCGTGATTACTGGTGATATTGAAATAATCAGTTCTGAATCCCCTTCCTGTTTCAGACCCCTACAGTCTCAATCTACTGGAGGTTAAATATTACAAACAGTGGGTTGGGGGGGGGGGGAGACAATATTAGTATAAAATGGCAGAAAAAAAACATGACATTCATTTTGTTGCGGAAATATTATATATTATATAAAAGAATCCTGAAAAAAAGATTATATAAAAACATATAGTACATAAAAGCAGGCATAAATTGATACTTTGGCTGCTCTGTTGTGTGCAGATTTCTCTTTGATTGGCACTGGCACTTCTAAACGACACGTGCTGCAGTCCAGTGTTCCACCAGTCATCAACAGCAGCATCTGGGTCATGGCCAACTGGTCACTGTATCTCAGGTCCAAGTCAATGGTCCATACCTACAGTACACACAGGACACATTCATAAACGGATTGTCATAGCATATGATAGGCAATGTACAACAGAGACAATCATTTGCTTATTATTTGATTACAAACGTAGAACATCAAAGAATTTCACATAGAGTTCTAAAAGATGAATAGATAAATTAAAGACACTGAAAGGTCAGTCCTTATGCAGCGGGAAAGAAAAATGTCATGATCAATTCCTGCTTTACAGATTTAGGTACGGTATTACAGTTGCAAAATTACGAACACAAACCAGCCCCCTTTTTCCTACAGTAAATGTGCAGGTTCAGTCTGCCAAGGACCAGCTTGTTTGGCTCATGTCTGGTGAGACGCTAACTTCAGATATGTATGGTAAATGGCATCATTATAAGTATATTAAGGGGGTCAGCTATGGTCATGGCCTTCTGCTTAAACAGGGCTAATTTTCACGATAATAACGTAATAGCTATGCCCTCTCTTCAAAACGTGGCAAATAAATCACCAGTGAAGGAGTTGTTAATAACTAAGTGGCAGTTGGCTGCCTTCCTTTGCTGTTCCTATTTGTCAAAGTAAACGCTCCTGCCATTGAATGCAAATAGCTGCCTGCTTCATGAAGCCCACATTGGCTGCTGCTTTATCTCTACTAACGCATTGACATTTGACGGTAATATAGCATAGCCTACATTAGCTGTCCTATACTGTATATTTCTTTATGATTCAGTAGTACAAGATTTTGATGAGGAATAACATTTCTCAGTACTTATAAAAGTAAAACTACAGTATGTGTGGATTTCCAAGGTTAACATTTTCAGGGGTTTAACATTTACTTTATAAAGGTACTGTATGCTTAAAAGTATAATTTGTAATTCATTTTAAGGCTTTCATATAATGATGGAAAATCATATTGTGGTGTTTATCATTCAATATTGTTTCAATAGCACTCTAGAGCTTTTTTCTTCTTCTTTGCTATGAAATTCCTTTCTCAGCACAAAAAGGCAAACTGTTTGTGATGTAATGAAGACTTAGTATTTTCCATTTAAGACCTTGAAGTCTGCACATAACTGTCTGCCCTTTTCCAACCTGTTTAAAGAATTTGCCGCTTTTTGCATCATCTAAAATTCCATACAGTGGAAATAAAGATAATGCAATACTTTAAATAGTACTAAGTCAACGCATGCACTGTGTGCATACATGCATAACAACAGTTCAGCAGTACAGCATGTCCTGTAGCTACTGCAGTATACCAATGGATAGAGATGAATCTCTGTGTGTATCAGGTTAATACCTGAGCCTGGGTGACGGACAGACTCCACAGACCCATTCACTACACTCACAAAAAAATCAAACCCCCATGTCCCCATTGTCACACTTAACAAAGACGTGGGAAAAATAAGCCTGGATTGTACCTGTTTTCTATAGCCTTGCATTTTCATTAAAAAACCCTGATGCTGCAGCTGAGGCTCTGCTGCTCCACAATGTGAGGAAAGACTGCAAGGGCAAACATATGTGACCCACTTCCTCCCATCAAATAAAGTAGGCAGCTTTTAGCAACAGGTTTGAATGTAAATCGATGTTTAAATGCAGGCAGGTTTGCCCCTGTGGCTCTTCTCTGTCTGCGGCTCTGTGCGCTGGGAGATGGGGAAAGGCTTCAGACTTCAATGTCTCCCGTTTCTATTAAAGCACATGCTTTTCAGACTTAATTCTTAACAACATGGCCGATGAAATCCTGCACAATTCACCACGACCATTACAGCTCAGATCATCTTTTGGGCTGTCACTTTAAGTGGTTAAAGAATGAGCAGTTTCTGTTCAAATGCTAAATTTCAGAAATAGTATTTCACATGCCACATACTGCAGGTTTGCAGTGGTCATATTTTACCTGTGAGTAAAGAGATAAAAGTACAGTTTAAAGATAAGAGACCTTATTTTGGGTCAATTCATCTTCAATCTTCAAATCAATTCATTAATCTTGAAATAAAACAATTGCAACCATGTGGTGTCATGAAGGGATACACTTAGGTAGAATACGCACTTCTACAAACTGAAAATATTTTAGTTTTTATCTCTCTAAATGGTCAAAAACATTGTTGCCCTACCAAGTGAAATTTTAGATCAATCACATAAATGTGAAGAGAGGAGACAAATTATTACAGTGGATTGCCTCACTGTCTGTCCATAAGATACTACCCCCTAGTGGCAAAGGTGCTTCAGCCCTCAACTGCTATGTTGACTCCAAATCCAGTTCTGATTTGGGATCCATTATAAGTGTCAAAATGAATATAGCACTGACAAGAATTCTAATAAGGAAAAAACCTATAGAAATGAAAAACCTACCATAAAATAAAAGGTGCAACAGCAGCCGCATTGTTTGTTGATGGTGGAAAAAGAAAACCTAACATAGGCTATTTAATACCTTTATTCATACCCCTCTGTAAAACTGCAAGGCTGTTTCAGTGGATTCACTACTGTATTGCATTTTCAGTATTTCATAGGCCATATTGTGAACAAAAGTATTTCATTTTACAGCTCTGGATCAATAAGGAGTCAATGCAGCCACATGCTAGGAGCGGAGGTTAAACCACCATAAAGCACTCTATTTCCAATATCATAAATCAGTGACACTTTCAGCAGAACTAAACTCAATGACAAATAAGATGAGGTTTCCATATTTTCTTGTTTTACCAAGTAGATAAATATCAGGAGAGCACTGCAAGTACTGTAACTAGACAGGGGTTAAACACTGACAGCGCCTTCCTGAGAGGAGTCAGATCACTTTAGAACGACCTATTGTCTGAAAGATAGAGAGCTCCGAGTTTCTCAGCTTTCGTGGGGTTAAAGGTCAAGCCTTAAATGGAGGAATCAGTGTATTGACACAATAAGACCTGACAGTTTATTAGATGGTCTTGTGAAACATTTGGCCCCATGCCCAGTGTTTGCCTTGCGTGTTTCACAGGTCCCCAGGGAGCCGTAGGGGAGGCATCTATCTACTCATGTGGATCCACTGACCCAGCCTAAAAATTGATCCCTCTCACCGGCATGGTCGAATGGAGTGCTTTGACACCATGCGTTGCCACAGCTTGACCATATTTATCCTGGTAGTTTAATTTAAAGGCTGTGTCGTGGCTAACCTTCTGCTCCAGGGTTCTGTAGTCCAGGAAGGTGGCCAGATCCAGGGAGATGTGGCCTACGATGAGACGCTGCAGGCAGGCCCGGCCCACGCGTGCGCAGATGGAGCGCAGGGCGTCTGGGCACACGGAGGTCTGGGGGACTAAGGAGCCTACTGTCTCCAGCTGACCGGGGCCGTGGAGCTGGTCTCCGCAGGACAGCATAGTTACCTCACCCCCAGGCTCCAGCAGCAGATCCACTGTCAGGCAGGTCACGCTGTCTGAGGGAGGAAAGGCCTCCACTACCCCGCCTGGACACAGAGACGAAGGAGATGGCAGCAAGAAATGCATGGATGGGTAAAGTACCAACACGCCTGACTGAGGCAGAGGAGCTAAGGTTAGCCATATTAAAAAAAACACACCAACACTGAGCTCCCTTATGTTATCGCGACCATTTAGTTTTTTTGTTTTCATGAATTTTTTAAACATGTTTAATAACCAGCTGAAGTTGAATAAATTCATTTGTCAGTTCACATAGGCAACATTCGGGCACTAAAAAGAGCACCGAAAATTAGACTTGGCATATTCAAAATGGGAGTATTTCCCTGCAAATAGCATTCAGCGGCTGACAATAGGCATCTAACCTTGCCGGAGGAAGGTCTTGAGGAAGCAGGCCCAGTTGGGATAGCGGGAGGTTTTAGCGGGCTTGGCGTGACGGGCCAGCCACTCTGGGACCTCGTCTAGATATCTGAGCAGAACGGGCTCCTGCAATGAGGAAAGTGAAAACGTGTACATCAGGGATCTATTGGATCCGAGTTAGAGAGAGATATAAGGGCACTAACGCACAATTTGTTCATTCAATCACAGGAGATCGTGTCTGGGGCCACTACTTCATTTTGCCGCATTACCATAGTATTCCCAGCATCAACTACACTGCTGGAAATACCCTTATACCACCCGGACGGCTCCGCTAACCTGGCTGTTATCCTTGAGACCTGATCGGTGGCAGCTTCAGTTTCTTTGTGAGCATATGATGGACACTGCAAGAGGGTCCGTCTGTGAGTGACAGCCTATTATCAGAGGGCCTCAGGAGTCTAATGGCTTTAACTCACAGCCACGGAGACAGCACCTGCCCTCAATAACAACTCCCTCCGCTGGCCGGCTGATGAATACCTAAGCTAACCCCCATCTATCTGGGGATCAATCAGGGGCCTGACTGGGATCGATATCACTCTTGTTTCTGTAACTAGGAAATGCCATAATGGTTTTGCCACTTAATTATGCTGTTAATTGCCAACTTTCAGTTTCGGTGGGTGTGTCTAAAAACTGTTTGGCAATTTAACATGATGCACCCTCTCTTTTTGTCTAACCTTGCTGTAAAGTAGTGAAAATTATTATTATTTTAATCATTTTGTCATACAACTGTCTAACTCAGATGAATCTTGAAGCAAGACAGAAATCTATCGATCTTGAATTTTCATGCCTAAGTACGCTGGATGAGGTGTTTAGATGAAAACAGAAGAATTGATTCTTCGCTGTTCTTTTTAATTGCAAAGTACTAAGTGCTGTAATGTCCCCTGTTACAAGGGACATCATTTTGGCCACACACAGTAAATTCTATGAAACTGAGCCACGTCTGAAGAGGAGCATGGGCTCGAAACGGCAAAATAATAAATAACCGACAAAGGGAGCTATAGTGTGCGGCTCTACATTTTTCTGTGAAACTGAGCCACCCAGAGGAAAAAGAGTAGATTCTAAATGCAAAAGATGTCTTTGTTCTTTTATCAACTCTTATCTAGAACGTCACTTTGTTTTGAGTATATTCTGTCTGGCTTCACTGGAGACAGAACTGGAGATTATGCTGTTGATATTCCAGTCATGTAGCAGCCATCATCATATTCAAGTACTGTAAGAGACGAGGTCAAACGCTACACAGTGATTCCCCCCTCCACAAGCCATAAAGCACACAATGGCGCGGCAAAAAGTGTAAGGGAACGGTTGCCATTTTCAACGGAAGAGCAAGCTCACCCCAAGACTTTGCCTATGCAGTTCACAGACACAGCGGGACACAGGGAAAAGAAAGAGAGGTATTTTGCAATAAATTATTTGGACTTAAACTGCAAGCAGCACTTTGTGATAGGATTCAAGCTTTGCTTGGTGTCCACATAAAGCCAAGCAATCTGCCTATAAATAAAATAGATGTAGCCCTGCTTCTTTGATTGCCTTTTGATCTCGCTATTACATTGCCAGAACAGCTGAGGACCTAAACGTCTCAGGGATCAACACCTCACCATGACTAGCCCTACAATCTGTACATTGCACATTTATTGGACACTCTGTCCAACTCTGCTTCTGCTTGAGGAACTGGGTATGACTTTAAGCCGCATTCTCCTAAAAAACATGACTAATTTAAAAGAGTAGAAATGAAACATATGGTTTGCTTTCACTGCCACCACTTTTCAATAGAACGAGAAGCAAAACAGCCACTATAAATCATTGGCACGGTTAGGACACGCACGCACGCACGCACGCACGCACGCACGCACGCACGCACGCACGCACGCACGCACGCACGCACGCACGCACGCACGCACACACACACACGCACACACACACGCACACGCACACGCACACGCACACGCACACGCACACGCACACGCACGCGCACACGCACGCGCACGCGCACACACACACACACACACACACACACACACTTCCCAAAGGCGGGCCACAGCAAAATGGTTTTAGGAATTAATTATGCTCACGCAGAACAGTAGATATCGGAAGTCTTTCTGTCCCAACAGAGAGACAGCACACCACTTAGACAAGAACATCTGTAAAAAAGTGCCCCCTTACTCTTTAGTGGCAGTGATTATGAAATGAGCCATTTCTTTGACAAACCTAACCTAAATAAGGTGTTGCTCAAGATCTGTTTTCACACAGCATGGCAGAAAAAAGAAATACTCCATCTGTTGACGCTATTAGGTGTCATTTTTACCCTCTTGTGCCTAATGATCCATATGCAAGCTGTGTGTTTGAGTGCTTAAGTGTGTGTATGGCCCCCTTCAGGCATTGTGTATGTGCAGATCTACACCTCTTTAACCTCTCACTCGCTCTGTGTAAACGCTGAAAGAGGCCCGGGGGCTTACCGCAGGCTGGAACATTATGCCACGGGCCTCGGCCGCCGCAACATTTTGAGGAGCGCCCTATTCTCTAGACCTCCCCGGAAGCTGCTATAGTGTGGATGGGACTATCTGCACCCCCTCCTCCCTAATCCTCCAGCCTTTCTTTACCGTTGCCCGAAGGGATCAGAGGTTGGGCCAAGTATTATTCTAAAGGACGACACAGTAAAATCCTTAATGTTAATTTACCCAAATGGAGCCGTAAGGGTTTCTACACTCTGAGTTAAATTAACAGAGGATTTTACTGTGCACCAGGTTTTCTCTGTCTGCCTCTCTGTTTGTTTAGATAGACAGCTCTTCACACTGAGTCGCACAGAACAAGCAATAATTAAACAATAATGCACAGTCCACTTAAACTAATGCTGAGGTTACTCTCCATCCCCATCCTCATTGGTGTGGAACATGCTAGCGAGTTGCTGAACGTATCAAAAGAAAGTGTGGCTTAATCTATACTTAGAACTGTTAAATTATGAATTAATATTTGAAGTACTTTATTTAATAGTTTGATTCTCCTGAATAATTAATAGAACTGCAGTCATTTTAATGGCTTAACCTACTGTATCTACAAGCATTAAGCTTAAATTGCTCACAAATACTTAAGATTGTGAATATCTATCGCATTCGCCAGCATTCATTGCTATCGCAATTAGGTCAACGCTGTTTTTCAGCCAAGTGGTGCCATAATGAGTGCTATATCTCAAAATATACTGCTACACTTAAACATCCATCTACACTTGCCGCTGCGGGGATATGACAGCAACAAGATGCATCGATATAAAATATTCATATGTTTGACTACAGTACCAACAATGTACTGTAAGCTCTATAGGTCAAATGTTCTTTGCGTTCTGCACTCCACAGAGCTCATAAAGTTTAAATAGCCAGCTGGAATCTACACAAAGAAGGGTGGTGTAATAAATTTAGGAGGGAAACGATGGTAAAGCTAAAAAAAAACACACACAAAAACAACCAAAAGCCTCTCCACACTCCCCATCCTGTGAGGATCACAGGATGTGGGCTTGCCTTTGATTAAAAGAGCAAGGTGTAGAATAAAGGCCAGTTAAAGTGTTGTGTCCATATGGCCCAGGAGCCCTGAGGCTGTGGGCCTACGCTGGGGGCCTCGGCACTCTTCCCTCTCCATGGGACCCCAGCTGGTGAAACAAACCCCATTTACTCTCCCGCGCTGCTTCAGCCACCATTATGGACCTTGGCTGTGGCTCAGCCGCGCTCTGCCATAATTAACAGCACCGATGCCACGACAATTACAGCCCTGCACTGCACATACACTATGAATTAAAGAAGAAGTTAATAGGAGGGAGGCAGGACGAGCCCCTAAGAACCTTGAGATGGCTGCCGTTCTTTGGAATAAAAATAAAAGGTAAATGCAAAATGCTCCAAGCCCACAATGATTAGCCTGTAATTAGTTTACACAAAGCTCCCTGTTAAATGGCAAAATGCGGTAATTAACACATGACAGAAAATCAAAGGCTACTTTGTAAGTATATGAGAAATAAGCGCCAGGGGCTCACAAGCAGATAACAAGTGTATCAAATGAACACTTGACTTTACTAACTATTAAAGACATTAATTTAGATTGGGATAGGTTCCTGTGTAAATTTGAATACATGTTTCTCATATTTGCACTCACTAATGTGTCCGTTTAAAATTAATCGTCTCCATGAAATGAGTGTAATGGATGAACAATACATGCAGTGTGCTAATGGTAGAAATAGATGCATGGATAATAATAATCAATTGTAATTAAGGGTTGACGTCATAAGTGTAACTGTCACTCAATCAGCCTATGTATTAGTAAATGTTAATAAGAACACCTTAAGACAGGGATGTCAAACATACGGCCCGCGGGCCGGATCAGGCCCGCTAACTAGTTTAATCCGGCCCGCGAGATGATTTTGCAAAGCATTAAAAAAAAAAAAAAAAAAATTAAACTTTTTTTTTTTTTTTTTTTAGTGCCAAAAATGTTTTAATAGTTTTTTGGCCAAGTCTACACCTGCAACCACACGTAACTTCCACTTTCCTCTTCTTCTTCCTTGTCTTTGTATTGGTATTGTTTGTGTTGGAGCGCCTCAGTGCGGCTGCAGAGTTCATGTGCAACCTCTTCCAGAGAGAGATAGAGACACTAGAAACTCTGCTGGAGACAAAACAAACTGTGTAGACTTGCCCCTTTGAAATAAAATGTATTTTGGCACAAAAAAAAAAAAATCTTAACGGTTATCGATTAATTAATCGGTAAGGCCTAACGGTAAACGGTTAATAAAATGTCTCCATTTGGCCATACCTATTTGTGAAGTTTACATTTTCAGAATGTGCTTGTACTAACTAAGACTAAGTAAAGTAAACAAAGAAAACTATCTGAAGTTGTTGTTATTGTTATTATTAGTTATTATGCCATGATTTTACCGGTCCGGTACCGGTCCGGTACCGGTCCGGCCCTCTGGCCCTCTGGCCCTCCTCCATGTGGCCCCTGAGCTAAAATGAGTTTGCCATCCCTGCCTTAAGATGTGTTAAGACAACACCTAAAACTTCCAATTATGCTTGTTTTGTCCAAAGTGCAACATAAAACAAATCTTGGTATTGGTGAAGGGAAAGGGTGATTTTTTATTAAATGGCTCCTTTGTCCATTACAACATTAACAAAGGATTCAGCTAAACTATATTACCATATAGGTGCTCACCTACATTAGCACAAGGGACAGTCACATTGCAAAAGTGTATTCATTCAATCATAGCATAGACTAAGACCTCAGTGGCGTTTTTTTTACAGGCATATACAGCAATTTACAAGTGACGAGGATTTCTCTATGAGCTGGCATCTTGGGTTGAGTTTTAATGGTCAGTGCCAAGGTGAGTGAGGGTATTAAAAAGTCATTTTCTACACATTAGCACAAACTAGTGATTTTGATTGAATGGGCAGATGCATGTGTATCCAGATATCTCTGTCCTTGATTGAATGCTGGGAGGCTCTGGGGACGATGCTAAAAATACTGTACCACAGGGACCACTGCGGGGAGTGGGACTGTTATGTTAAGGTACTTTACTCTGAGCTGAATGATGGTGACACTCTGACCCCATCGTGACCTGTACTGTGTTTCACCCATTGACAGGCACACCAATGGCCTGACCTATTTGTGAGCCGCCTAGCCTTAGTTGGGTCTCCTGCAGCCAGGAGGGCAAACCCCATTTTAATAACCAAATGTTATTATAAGAGTCTAAATTTAAATGGCCCGTGATTTCTCATGGGTCTTAATATAATAATAGCACTTGTGTAAAAGCAGAATCTACAAAGCACTTCAGATGTAGCGATAAAAACAAGGCATAATCGTAAAAACAAAACCCCATCAATTTAAGTAGGAGATATAAAGGGAACAAAATAAGAAAAAGAAAAAGCATAAAAACGACACAAGCATGAACGGCATGCACATTCTATGCAACATTACATAAAAGCGAGTCATTGTAGAAATATATTTGAAGTGAACCCACATCTGACAGATTGTGACACTGAGTGAATGCTGCGATTTCTTTCTATTTCTCTCCCCCTTTTTTCTTTTTTAAGAGGAGGGGGGTCAGAGGTCGAACCATACCTGAGCCCATGCTGTGCTCCACAGCTCAGGACCATGACGATGGAACTCCTGCATGGCCCAGCCATAGCAGCTGAGGTGACGCGCATCACAGTATGCCGTGCCGCGGCCTCCCGCCTCACAGTCCATCTTGAAAAGCCAGCGCTGCACCCCCATGTTCTGAGTCATCAGCCGGGCCAGTGTTTCATGGAGCTGCATCGGAGACATGCAAGTTAGCGAACTAAATCGCAACTACAACGACCGGTGACGCGGAGAAAATGGCTTCCTCAAGGAAGACTCCATGCTGTGACAGAGTTTGCATTTGTGTGCACATGTGTAGATGGGTTTTTTGGTCTCCCACCTGGTTAAGCGTGTAGATGTCTCCCTGTCCAGGAGGAACGGGGACCTCTGCCCCAATGAATATTCGTCTCCCTCCAGATTTGGTGCCATAGAGCTGGGCTACGGCCGGCTCCGGTCCCAGGATTGGCACCCCGAGCTCATCGGCCACAGCCAGGTCATCTGCATGGGCCACTCCGCCCACGATATAGGCCTGCTTGCCCTTGATCAGATTCCTGATCCGCCGCAGGGAGCGTGGGCTGTACTTTAACAGTGTAGACAGGCACATGTTGTGGGTCTGAGGAAAGATGAACGGAGCAAGAGAGCAAGAGAGAGAGGAAGAGAGTGCTCACTGCTGTAGCTTGGAATTCTCTGCATCTCTTCCAACGGTCCCTTGACCTGATTTATCACTATGTACACACAACAGATCTATTATTGTAATAGCCGGCGGGGTTTTGACCTCTCCTGTATTGCAGCAGGTTGAATTGATAAAAAGCTGCCGGTGGGAAGCCTCTCCAATCCTTCACATCTTTAATGTGTGCTAGCAATGAGCTCCTTGGGAATACAACTAATTACTTCACATCTGTATTTATTTGATCCACATGGAATTATCCCTTCTGTCACTGGCAGAATGCGCTGCCAGCCATGGGTAGCAGTGATTCATCTCAGCAACATGTCTGGCATGGTTTAACAACAAAACAGCAGGAGAATCAATAGAGAGATATGAAGAAGTCCATGACGCGTTTGTACATTTAATCTAGTGAAGGAAAAAAAGTTAAAACACAAGGGCGTAAGCCCTAATTGAATGGTATGGAAAAATATTTTTGATGAAACGATAGAATCTGCAAGAATGCAGCGGTCAAAAGATCAAGTCAATAAAATTAATTAAAATGCATTTTAATTATTCATTTGGCATTTAGCTATAAACTGAGATATATCTTAACCATTTTTTAAATCACTAATCATCATTACAGATAATTTACATTGACATTTTCCTTGACCCATTTTAGATGCATAAAAAAGCAATGAGAAGGGAAAATATTTAAATAGATGAAACAATGTAACTATGACAGTAGCACGCCTCTGACAGCCTCCTACACTACCCTCTACAGGCCAATGCTCAAACTACACACACAGACTCAGAGCAATCTAGATACAATGCAATTTCGTTTTGCATTCATTAATGAATAAAGCAGAGCATTTTGTAAATAAATCAATTATGTTGAGTTTATGTCCTTACCGGGAAACAGTCTACAGCATCAGGTGTAAGGATGGTAAAGTGTTTGAGGCAGAAGGACTGAGCTGGGCTTGTCTCACCCACATCTGTGGTCCCGCCGGGATGTTTCAAAAGGTTGGCGTAGTAGCGAAGCATGTCTTCCCCAAGAGGCCGTGGGGAAACGTAGATTACCTCGACATTCTCATCTAAAAACAACAGCACACACTTACAGTAGAAGTCAAGAGCATCAGATGTTATGGATTGAAATTGATGTTGTTGATGTTGTGTTGTCAATTAGATTATTAGTTTATTATTGGAAGGAAGGGGCATGTGCAACACAGGTTCTGAGCAAGCTCCTTATGCACCAACTTCATTTCAGTAAAGAGGGGAATGCAGAACGCGGTGTGTTTGTGTGTGTACGCTCCTACCTCTGACCTCACACAGTCTGCAAATCTGGATGTTCTGGAGGATGTCGAAGCCCCTGAGTTTTAAGCGCTGACTCTGGGAGTAGCCTGGCACAGAGAACAGGGTCACCAGCTTGCACAAAAAAACACTCCTTTCATCTCTAAGTGGCTTTATGTTGAAAGACCTGGAGCTTTGTAAAGCTATCCTCTAGTGTGTTTGCTACTGGGAAACCCAGGTAGACTTGGGCTGTGGGTGTGGTGGTGGGTGGGGGGGAAACCAATCATGCGCTACTGCAATTAGGTGATTAATTCAGGTTAATAACAGTATGTGCGGTGCTCTCGGAGCCCTGCTGAGCCATGTCCAGCCGCCACACAGCAACATCCAGGATCTCACTAGCGTGTCTGTCTGGATTTCTGCCTGAGAGAGAATCCTCAAATGAATCAAGGTAATTAAATGATTGGATTCATGCTAATTAACAACAATGGGGTTCAACTTTCTAATTATCCTTGCTCACACAGCACTCTCCATAGCCACCCCAAGTGCAAATAAAGCATTCCATCTGCTGGTAATTAGGCTTAATAATTTTAGACAATCGCTCAATGATTTACAATGCACATGCCTGATTACTGTCTAAATATTAGCTCCTCGTTGAAATTGGAACACGAAGGGATCAGAGCTTACACTCCATGTTTAGCGCGATCGCGTAGGAGGTCTCGTTCAATTTCTTTTTTCATTTTGATCAGCACTTAAGTCCCTTGAGCCCCCTTGAAAATATTCTGACATAATGGCTTTTCATTTGCTTAATCTGCAAATTAAATGGCAATTGAGGCTAAATTGTTCAGCTCCCTGGCATGTGGACTGTCATCATCTTTGTGAGTGCTTTCCTGCAGAGAGCCATTTGAATGAGACAGGCAACCTCCACAAGGCGCTGCAGACTGGGACAGCAGAGTGGCAGGGCTGACTGCTGCTAGATCAGACACACGTGTGTGTGTGTGTGTGTGTGTGTGTGTGTGTGTGTGTGTGTGTGTGTGTGTGTGTGTGTGTGCGTGTGCGTGTGCGTGTGCGTGTGCGTGTGCGTGTGCGTGTGCGTGTGCGTGTGCGTGTGCGTGTGCGTGTGCATGTGTGCGCGCGTGAGTGTGTGTGTGTGTGTGTGTGTGTGTGTGTTGGGCAGAGACGAGAGAGAGAGAGCTACCTAATGATGGGATGTGGATAATGGTCCTCTTGGAGGACTGGATGTGTTTCCAGTTGGTTGCCAGATGCTAGGGATGGAGGAGAGGAGTGATACATACATACGTACATGCACACAGACACACAGACACATGCATACATGCACACACGCACAAATCATCACATGAGTGCACAACACAAATACATCAAGCCAGTCCCTCTCTGGGCCTAACGGAATCAAACCAAGCATAAAATACCACCATAATTGAATTAAGCGCTTACTTAGAAACATCTTCTCCCAATTAATTCAATCAGCAAGGTACATGATGCTACTGCCAGGGGAAGATTAGGGGGCTTAATTAACAGGGTATGAATGTTTAAAGGGTGAGAACATACATTTAGTGCATGTATACACACAGAGTGATGGTAAAAGTAAATGAACTCGTAGGCACTAATTAAAACACTGTCTATGTTCACCAGGATGTTACAACCAAGATGACAGCATAGACATGACATCTGCACTGACTGGAAAAAAGGATATTACACATGGTGTATCTAGGAAGATTGCGTGTCTGTCACGCCACTCTGTTGAAGAACTAATCGAAAGCCTTCATTTCATTTGTCTAATCTAATTTGATTTAGACGTCATTAAAGCAAGCAGAGTATGTCAACAATGTGGAACGTAACGTTACACCACTGAAATTGATTTCACGAGTGTTGACATGCGAGATAAAGAGAAAAAGAGAAAAAGAGAGAGAAAGAGATTAAATTAGATGAAGTCTTGGTATGAGGCTTGGCACAGCTTTGAATTATAGCACCCTCACCTGGACTCGGCTCCGGTGATTTTCCAGCTGTCTGAAGCGTCGGGCCTGCAGGGCCTCCCTGACGCGGCGCATCTGAGCATGCATCAGCCAGGACGTGGCGATGGTCACCGCCGCCCACTTGCGCCGGCGGTGGCGCGCGAAGGCCGCCTGCGCCACATATCGCCTCCAGCAGGACTGGATGCGGATGGAGGCTGCCTCGGCGCCTCCCTCCCCCTTGTAGCGGCGACCGGGCTGTCGCACCACGTCCAACACCTCCTCCCTGTTCTCAAGCACCCACAGCAGGTCCGTCACCAGAGGAGTCCTTGTCCAACGTCCAAAGCAAATGTCACTGCCCCGGCCGAAGACCCCTAGTCGCTCCCCACTCACCCTGGCCAGAGGCACGGCAAACTCCCTGAGCAGCTTCTCCAGGGTTTCAAGAGGGTCTATCATGCTGTCCCAGCACATTTGATAGTGCTGTTTGAAGCGGCAGAAATCTGCAGCTGATGGATCAATACGCCCCTTCGTGATGATGAAGGGGAGTTTGCTTTTGGCGACGGGGACTAGAGCAGAGAGGTCCTGTTGAAGACAGAGAGCCGAGTGTGAGGTACAGCCACCGTGGAGTCAGACAGAACAGCTATTAGGATTTCACCAACTCATTATCTTTAGGGTTAGCCCTGGACCAGAGAGTTCAAGTCCCCACCCTGATCACCTCTTTTGTTTTTAACTAGTTCAGTGTTTATACCTCAGGATTTTCAAGGGTGAAGCACTTGGCGTCTTCCTTCACACTGGTGTGGCCTGAACTCTTGGAGGCTGCCGAGGGAGGGGGCGTGGGTGCATTGGCGGTCCAGGTGGGCGTGCATTCTCTGCCAGCTCTCTCTTGGGTGGGTCCGGGCTCCTTCCCCCATGTCAGCCGCTTGTGACACCTGGACCTCCTGTCTATCAGGCCTGAAGACACAAACATACGAACGCAACTGTACTCTATCTCTGGCTATGTTTAATCAGGTGCAGCCAGCCATCACTGTCAAATCTGACTGGCAGCTGTCCCCACATCTTTAACTACCGATGACTCGCAGTGAGGGATTTGAACCAAAACTCTTTCAAACAATGACCGAATGACTGCAAATGATTAGATTGGCTTGACTCTCACAATTCTGGAGCAGGGTAGGGGATGTATAATCGCCAGTGTTGTTCCAATAAGCTCCAACACAATGCTTGATTGCCACAGAGGCAGGGCTTTTGTTATCGAGTTCCCATGCCAAGCTTCCTAAATTCAGGAATGGTTCCGAGGAGAGATGCAGCCTTTCTTCATGCTCATCCAAGCATGAACAATGTTCTTAATGACCTGGTAATTGAAAGTCATTCATGTGGACCAACTCGATCCCCTCATAATAATATGTTTATTTTATGTTAAAGTGACATGAAAATTATATGCGACCAAAGAAGCAGGTGCAATCTGCGGTAAGTCCCAGAAGATGGACTCACCCATCTTGGAAGAACAGGGCTCTTCTCTACGGTGAAGAGAAGCTGACTTGTGCTGTATGAAAGTCTGAAGCAAACACACATCTACTGCTGATGAGGGAAAGCCCGTCTCCAACAGACTTGAGATGTCTGTGATACAGAAGGAATATGAGAACCATATTATACATATTTTCTAAATGCTGTATAGTAAATCAGAAATAGGCCTAAAATGTGGTTATAACATTTATATAAATTATAACTAAAGTATACTATGACCAAGCAAAGATTAACCCAAAAAAGAATTACCAAAGAAAAAGTGTGTGTGTGTGTGTGTGTGTGTGTGTGTGTGTGTGTGTGTGTGTGTGTGTGTGTGTGTGTACAATCAGTGCCAAAATCAAAATAATATATTATATATTAGAGCGAATACTCTAGAGTGAGACCTAAATCTAGCATTAATACATGTATTCCTGGTTTATTAGTTTACACATACATTATCCTTGAAAATAAACATTTAAGAGGACAAAAATGTAATAAGAAATCCCTGTGGTCAGGGATAGTGTTGTGGTTTATGCCCCCGTCCCTGGAACAACATGCGCACATACTGGAACCATCACTTCCATCTTTCCGCTATTGCATTTCCATCTCCTTCTGTGAGTCTCAATTAAGGAAAATTACAGAGGGACTGGACTGCCCACCCTACTACCTAATGTGGAGCTATAGTCAAAATTCTAAATCAAATCAAAACTACTGTACAGTCACAATATAATTATAATGTGTTGAGTGTAGTAATTTGATTATGATCAAACGAACAAAAAAATAATTGAATTGACTACATTCACACAGTCGGTGGCCATTTTGCTCGTACCTCATACGGGTAAAACGTGTGAAACAGAGGTGGTATAATTGGTGATCACCTGCTCTCATGTCTTCTTCAGCCTTTGTCGGGTAGAGGGGATGGCGATATGCTCCAGCCACAGCAGATATGTTGCTCACTGTGGTGCCTGTGGTTATTCTATGATGTGGAACCTGACCAGTAAGATAGAAGTGTTAGAACAAATACTAAAACAAAATAACAAGAAGGGGGGAAAATATATATAAATATATATATGAAATACATCATAAAACATTATTTCATTCCATACTGTAAACAGTATATTTCACATGCACAGTACATGACTCGAAATATGCAAAAAACTGTCAGAAAACATGTTCAAAATTTTATATTTCTTAAAATACATTTTGACAAATACATTTTAGATAGATTTTGGCTGCATTAAATAAACATGTTCCCCTGTGTAGAAGTGACTAAACTAATTGAGAAATGTGCTTCAGGTACACAACTAAATAATACCAGCATAGGACTCAACCGAAACATCCTCGCTCCTCTTTGCCTCTCTGTCTCTCTGTTGTTGGGGATCTCCATACTGTATATGGGCATGTAACGTCAATCACAACAGAAAACGTTGCTTAACAATGTAAATCTGTGCTGACGGCACGGATCCCCATATATGGGCATAATTTGGTACAAACACCCACAAGTATCTCTATGCATGGGCGTGTAATATGCCGATTTGTGCTGACGTCTAGCATGTCCATATCTGGGTTGATAATGCAGAGCTTCGTTGCCAGTCATTACAGGCAAATGTCCAGTCCATATATGGGCATAAGTGCGTGCCTACCACAGACGCGCAGAAGCAACACTTAACATATACTTAACTGTATATAATACTCTACATATAAAGTGGCAATTTTTTATGTTTTGTAATTTTGAAGTATAACAACTATGAGAGTTGCTGTAACACCTTAATTTCCCCTCGGGGATGAATAAAGTACCTACCTACCTACCTACATTTATTTCTATCTTGTATAAGTAAGCAACCGAGACATGACTTTTGGCCGTAATGGTATGCATTTCCAGAAGGCTGATAGCTACTTATGCAGTCCCAAAAAAGCAGTTGTCAACATTCAAGCCAAAGTCTGGCCCGGCCTCATCAAAGGAAATTCAAGCAGTGCAAGTTTGAGAGCTTGTTCAATCTGAATACAATTTGCTTCGGGTCAGTAACTAGATTTTCTTCAAGACAGAACTTTGCAAAAGTCTAGGAAGGCGACCATCCATTAATCAGACCGGTGGCAGCTTGTTGATGTCAGGAAATATGACTTTCTGGCAGAATAAGTGAGAAAGGGAGGGAGGGGTTATTGTATATGATTACAACCAACAGATTTTCTGCATTCATTAAGGAACGGGGGGAGCTATAGCTCAGGAATTGACAAACTTGTAAACTGGCCAAAAACCCACTTCCTGCAGCAATTAATCACAAGTTGGCAAAGCTTACAGGTTACAAAAAAAACGTGAAAAAAACACAAACTAGTAATTCTTCTTTTATTATCAACATGGAAGGTGTAGACTAGAGCTTGAAAACACACTACTTGGAATTAAAACACACAACTGATCCAACAACAGATAATACAAAAGCAGCTACACTTTTGTTTGCCGCCTTTAGCGAAATAGTGGCCTCTGTTTCCTCAGAATGATGGCTCCGAGCATCTGACTGGTCTGAAGATGCACATGAAGTCTGTGATGCTGGTCCTCTGAATCTGTCACCTGATGTCCACCTGCTTGTTTCTCCTCAGACCACTGAGCTCTCTGACAGACCACAGGTAGCAGCCAGGTGCTGAGAGAACCTCCCCTCAAAGGCACACATCTGTTTTCAGATGGGGCTAGGGGGGGCACCGTTTGTAAAATTGCAAAAATGCAAAAGCTGTTCCCCTGGCATGAGTGGGGAGCGGAGAAGAGCTGGCCTGAGTTTACGGGAGGAGGAAGCAGGCAGAGAGCCAGTGGTTAGCAGTTGGGTAAGCCACGGCTGTCTTATTGGCATGCTGGAGCAGGTACCCACTTCTGTCCAGAGACAGCTGTAAACCAGTAGCCCATAGCACAGCAATCAGGCACCCGTTTCCTTAGAAGAATGCTGATGTGTTGCAATCTGCCGCTTTACGCTTCTCGCAGCCAGCACTTCCATCCTCTCCTGTATCAGAGTGACAGTCTTGGCCTCTATTCCTCATGACAAGCATGGCATAGAAGCACCGGGGAAAAAAGGCATTGGAGAGGGAAGTGTGCAAAGTATGTCTGAAACTAATGGCGACCTTTGCAAAGATTAATTTGTTTACTGTGATGGGTACGGGCTGTCATCACTAAGCCAAGTGACCTTTGTGTCACTGTCTCTCTGTCCGTTCATGGAGACTTGAGTCATCTATTAATACAGAACGATCCCATCACTCTTCACTCCAGCATAAAGTGTCTTTTGCAATAACAGGCACAGAAGCAGCAATGTCGAATTCATCTCAGTTAGCTGCAAGAATTCTCATAATGCTTCCTAATCAAAACCTCCCTATAACAGTGGTGCTGTATGCTACAATTGATATCAATAAAAGCTCAGGACACAGGGGATCAATATCTCATGGTATAATGAAAAAATGAGAAGCACTGATTGAGTGAATAATAGGTGAATTACACACAGCTGTACATTATAATGCAGTTACTGGTGACAGCTAAGCACCTCATAACCCTGGTAGGCCTCAGCTCCCCAAAAAATAGCTGAGCTTGCAGCAAACAAGAAGTTCACCTCCATCAAGCCCTGACAGCAAATGGATCTCATTTCATTTGGTGAATGAAGGAGGTCAACAGTACTGGTTCAATTCTACGCAGTCATAGTATCACATACGTCGTAACTGTCTTGTTCACTACTCCTTCTGCCTGATCCTAGGGCAAACTTCAGTGTCTCTTCTGGCAACTGGAGAGAATAAGCAATTGTCACTTCCCTTCCATTGAGGGTCTGTGTGACTCCAGGACAAGTTTGGGACAGACCTGGGTCAGCATTCAAATGCATATCATTCCTAGCGTCTTCTTCTTTTTTGTCCTTTTGTTTTCACCTGCTTATGAGTGGAGTGTCCTATTTCGAGCAATGGAACGAGTCCCAGAATATTTCAAAGGTGACAGCGAAGCATTTGAAATTAAATTTAGGTTAACTACCATATGTACTGTTTTCATTGTCCTTCTTATGTTTAATCTTTGCATCGTCTCGGACTGCTGGCCACATGTTTATATGTACATATTTTTAATATACTGTATGTAGGTATCTTCTATGCAATTCGACAGTTATTCATTATCAGATGAGCATCAAATTCGAGGTCCATCTTTATAGGCATCCCGAGTGGGAACAGGTATCATATTTAGTTATTCTTCTGAACACCTCTTGCCATGTGCGGGCTACTCAACAGAATTAAAGCTGAACTCAACTTGAACTGATGCCTGATCTGTAATTATGATGTTCACTGACTCACAAGTTTGAATGACAAACTTTTAGCTCAAACAGTACCATGTATTTTGGCTGTTTTGGCAGCACAAAACATACTGGAAGGAAAAATGTGTAGCCTAAAGATTTATGGTGTAAACAAATCTTACGACCCCTATCTGTAGCAAAAGGTAAACTAAGTTACACTCTCACAGATTACTCACTGTATTTATACTCCTTCTGTGCACATCAGGGAGCGGAATCCCAAACTTTTCATGCATCAGCGCTCTGTTCTTTGGGTGCCCAGGATTACACAACAAACGCATCGCAAATGCTGATTTGTGCTGAAGGAGACAGAAAGAACAGGAATGAAAAATGAACAATGCGATCACGTTTAGAGTTGTATGTATAGATAATACATAGATGACCTATCGCAATAGCAATGTCAAAATGAAAAATATTGATTAAAAAACAAACACAATCATCTTGTCCACCTTTTCGCCAGGTGAGGGTCTTGTAGGGCCCACTGTTTGATGGCTGATGGCTGGAATACTCTCCAAAGTTGGCTTCCTGTAGGAAGGAAACATTTTAGGCTCACAATTTCCATTACCAAAATGTTTTTCATATTGCTGCTGGTAACTAACTTGATACTAAAGTAAATACTGAATTATAGTCTCACCAGTCTCCACCCTAGGGCTATAGGCTAGCTAGGTCAAGCAGGAGAGTTCACAAAGCTCAAAGTTTAGATGCTGTAGCCTACTTTCTCCTTTGCGTGTTAGAATGCAATTTAAACATGTTAAAGCAGGTGTCTTCAACAGGGGGTCCAGGAGGGGGTCCTCAGAGTTACTACAGGGGGGGCTCTTTTTTTTACATTAACCACTTGAACCATGGCTCACAACGCCTCGCAGACTATTTTCGGCAAAGAGGTTTGGTGTAGAGGGAAAAAAGAGCAGACCAAGTACACAGTGAAAGGTCAAGTTCGCTAAGTATTGAGGGTTTAAGTGGTTAAATGTCTGAAAATAAATAACTCCAACACTGTAAACAATTGACACAACACTGATGATAGTGCTGTCAAACAAGTCTATGAAGCTATTTATGAAACCTATGAAAACGTTTAATCTAAAACACAATTTTATATAATATATAGGGGGGCCCTGCTTCATCTCTCTCGCTCAGCTGGGGGGTCCTTGGGCTGAAAAAACATTGAAGACCCCTGTGTTAAAGCATGGAACATGGGCTCTGCTTTAGCTTACCATTTGGGAATCTGTGGTGTCTTCTTCTGTAGGTCTTCAATGCAAGGAAGAATTAGCAACTGCTTGTTCACTGTTTTCAGATAGTCTTCTGCACGTTTCTAGACAGACATGAGAAGATAGAAAATAAAATGAAGATGTTCCTCACAGCAGTCAATATTTGTCTAAAGATAGAGCCACACCTTGATCACATTTTCTGTCCTGCAGATGGCAGTGTCTAGAGCTTGAAAGTCCAATGTTTCTCCTCCACCACTGATAGTGTGCTTCAGCTGTCTCAAGTCATCTTGGACCTGCAAGACACATTATAAAAATTCTGGATAATTTAATTTAGCTATAAAAAAAAAACACACACAAGCACCCATGAACAGACCATATTTTTTTTAATTAAAAACCTATAGAACGTTTCAATCTGTGCTTATGAAAGTTATAATATATATATTTAGAACGCAAGGTACACTTATCGTTTAAGTTGTTTTGCCATATCTGTTGGGCTGTTTTTCAGATTAAACATTTCAAGAATATGATCTTAGCCAAACTTAAACATTCGGGATGGTGCTTTCTTTTTTTGCAGATGATTCATGAACAAATTACCTGAATTAAAACTTTTCCAACTTCATCTTCGTATTGAAGTGCTTCAGACATTTTTGTGAAACCTGTATTCAAAATAAGTATCAGAATGTCACGATCAATACATTTCATGCAGGTAAAAGCTAGCTAACCTATGTATCCATACAAACCCAAAAAAGCCACTCCGTAAAAATCTGTTCCGAAACATTGTTCGTAACCATGGCAACAACACGACGCACTCTCAGGTCATCTACGTAATTTTCTCTGTCGCACTGGGAGGCAAACTACAGCAAGGGAACTACACTACAGCCACTGTGTTGCCACGTAAATGTTGTTTCAACCAGTGTTTGTTAAACATTTTCAAGTCATGGACCCCCAAATTAATATGCATTTGTCTAGTTCTCATTTGTCTGCGGATCCCCATCTGAAAACATTTTGTGCCAGGGACGCCTGTACAAGATTTGTGTCGTTAGAATGTTTCAAAAATATTCCTCATTTTGCCCTTCTTTTCAAGATTGTTTTGAAAATAGAAGATCTACAAGCTCACAACACATCGTTGTGAGCTTGTAGATCGGCTATTTTCAAATAGCCGATGTAGATTACTTAGTTTATAAAGTGGCTCATACATAAAATGAAAACATCTAATAAATACATTTTAAAAACAGTTCAAGAAAATGTTCACTTAGGTCCCGGGCTCTTTTGGGTCTTGAGCTAAAAAGTTTATAATGTATAACTCTAGTCTATGGGAACCACTACTGCATTAGAGCATGCGTCAGCGCGGCCGTGCGTGTACCCCAGCAGGAGGTCTTTCTCCACAATTAAATTAATCACAACTCGCTGAATTCTTGATTTCCATAAGGTTTGGTTTGTTACAAATGTCTGACACTATGTAGTTATGATATAGAGCATTTGGTGAAAACAACTAATGCGGGTTTTCATACCAAAACACAGTATAGCAGCAGAAAGAAACACACGTTTGAGCCTCACAGGTACATTGCAGTGGATGACAAGCTGCCCATTCAGTGTTGCCAGATTTTGTGAGAGAAATAAGCAACCAGGTTTAGGAAAACAAGCCCAAAAGAAGCAACTAGGGCACTATGAGTACTTTAACCTATATACATTGAAAATAGCCAATCTACAAGCTCACAACGTATCTTGAAATAAAATGTGGAATATTTGGAATATTTTTTGAAACATTCTAACAACTGGTACGGGGCTCCCTGACACAAAACATTTTCAGATGGGGCGGGGGGTTAGGGACATACATTAAATTAATTATTAAACTAATACATTTGGGGGTCCACCATGACATGAAAATATTTGAGAACCACTGGTTTAAACAATACAAAATATGCAACCACACTTTAGAAACAAGCCCAAAAAAACGCAACCACCAATATTTACATGTAACTTCACAGAAAAATAAGCCCAAAGTAGCTTATAATAAGTGGACATGGCAACACTGGCCACCCTACATAATACGGGGGGCGTTGACGAGCGGCCCAGTGGCCAATGAGGCGTTTACTGCAGATATTTGCACCGGAAGAGAATATGTCGGTCGGTTACGGACTCTCTCTTTACCAGGTGTTTCGCCCAGGTAGGCGTGGTTTTGAGATTAGATTAAAAAGGCAGTGATTCCCAAATAGTGAGTCGGGACCACTCTATGGTCGGGACCCATCGCTACTCGCAAGTAAATATCCCTTTTTTTTTACCTCTTATTTAAAAACTAAAAAAATATATATATATAAATCTTTTTTTTAAATACATTAAAAAAACTAGATCTACAATCTGTTAAAGGTAGGGTAAGTGATATTTTTGGGTTAAAACAAAAAGTATTTTGTTAAAAGGTTAAAGCACTATATTCTGATAGTAATCATTGCTATAGAGTGTTTGTTCAGTAACAGGAGTCTCCCCTTCTCTCCAGCTCTTTAATAAACAGAAAATACATTTACTGGTAGGTGTCAAAATCTCAGCCAATCAGGAGAAAGTACCCATTTTTAAGCTTCATTTTTATAGTGTTCCTGTTCAAATTTTGCCTGCTCATTTCTTAGTGTCATCACTTCCAATTTCACTTGTTTAATCTATATCCTGATTGAGTTCTCTATCCTGATTGGATAAAATTGGAAATGAAACTGAAACTGAAACTAAAATGCATTTTCTGTTTTATAAAGAGCTGGAGAGACATGGAGACTCCTTATATGGACAGGACACTCTATAGTAACGAGCACTATCAGAACATAGACCCATTTTGCAATTATTTGAATAATTGCAAATCACTTACCCTACCTTTAATTTCACTAGTTTGGGTCCCGGGAAAACATCAAATTTCTCTTTTGGGTCACGCCTTTGGGAACCACTTCATTTTCTGTGAGGTTGGGGCATGGGTTAGGGTAACCACGCCCACCTGGGCCAAACGCCAAAGAAAGAGGGAGTCCAGTCGGTTCATAGTTGAAAGGTAAAGTAATAGTAGCTGATGCTAGCTAGTGCCATGCCAGTAGCTTTCTAGAGGTTCTGGTCTGATTTAAACTGTAAACACAGCAATGATGTCGGCGTGTGAAGAAGAAGAAGACACACCAACCACACCTCCATCTGTGCTCATCACGAGCTGTGATGTTTCCTTTAAGGAAGAAGAGCTGATAAAACGTATGTTTATTGAGGGCTTGACATCGCAGGAAATGTACTTGACGAGCAGCACCGCTGATGTGACATTAGGTCGACAATATATGTTGTTGTGTTGTTATTAATGACACGCTATTTGTGATCTCACTTGTGATGTGCCGAAGTAAACACAATGTTGTTGTTGACCTATCTTCATTGAATACTTTTTAGTACAGTTAGCAAAAATAAGCACAGAGGTACAGTTTTACACAAAGATGCTAAAAAGATAAACCCAAGAAAGCACTATGGCTTGTTTACATTGGGGTCCTGTGTATTCATTCAATTCATCGAGACATTTTAAGACAAAATATACTTAGTAGACTTTTTACACATCTTCAGTAGTTACTTTGTCCTCTTGTATTACCTCTCTGTAATGTAAACTGTAGCCTGTTTTAGATTTTTTTCACTTGCTCGTGTGACAGAAGAACATTTGTGATTTTAATTGTTCTTTATTTTAGACATCCTCAGTCCCAAAAGTTTGCCAGAGCCCTCCAAGCAAGAACAGTCAGTGGTTTGGTACCCATGGACGATCAACAACAAATACTACACAGCGGATGTCAGTCTATGCGCAGTGCCAAGCACATTCCAGATGACTTCAGAGATTGCTCAGTCCATGCAAGCTTTCATAGCTTACTTTGACAGCACGTCGGTAGGTTCCTGCATCAGGAAGTTGACTTCCTAGACAGCTTTAGCCCTAGAATGACTCATATTTAAGTTAATGTCTTATTTCGCCATAGAACACTCAAGGCATTTTCGTGGAGGCATTCATTTTGTGGTGTGTTTGGGATACAAGATAGGTGGGCACTAGGGACATCTGGGCACCTCGATGTAAAATTGTCTATTTGTCTAAAATGTTAGAAAATAAAATATTCGAAAAATGCTTAAGTATAAAGTATACATGATGTGAACATGCACGGTGCATCATTATCAGACTTAATTGTATCCTTCAACCTCTTGTTTATGCCCCAAAATGACTGGATATACTGGTTTTGTTGCAATTGTAGAAATATTAGACCTTAATTGTCGAATGTTTAAGCATGTTCTAATAATGTATAGTTGATTTTAAAACCGTTTCCAAATATATATATATTGTTTTACATTTTAGAAAAAAATGCCAATTTAACACAGAGGTGCCCACCTATCCTGTTACCGTGTGTTAGTGCTGCTGTGATCGCGTAAAGAGAATGTGGTCCTTTTGAATCTCTTGTGGAAAAGTGGAGGTAGTTTTCTAAATCCACGTTTTCTGCCAGAACTTTAAAATGTACGTAGATGATGACTCCATAAAGCAGCAATTAATTATTTGGGCGTGTACACACAGAGAGCACAACTATTTAGAATGCCACCGAAATGGATCCCTCTACGAAAATGCATTGAGTACTACGGCTGTATATAGAATGCATGTAGTGTATGGTATGGAATATCAGCCATTCTAGGGCTAAAACAGCTTATGCCATACATATGTGGTGTTCACAGAAGGATGGTTTGGAAAAGCTTTCTCCCTGGATATCTGTGGTGGAAGATCTCACACCGGAGGTGCTCATTCTGGTGTGTGACAGAGTTTGTGAAAGTGGTGAGTAAAAACCTAATCACTGTCAACCTGGTCTCCCTATTTTGGGCATGTCATTATAGGCGATAATCATTTTTTTTCTTCTTGCAAAAGCTAAAATAGCCAATCTACAAGCAAACTCACAACGCGTCATGATGCAACACGTGAGCTTTTAAGTAGATTGGCTATTTTTGCTATTCATCGCACACAAAAGTATTGGTCTTAATTAAGTCAAGGGTCTTCAACGTGTTTCATGCCAAGGACCCCTTAGCTGAGAGAGAGATGAAGCAGGGACCCCCCACTACATTGTATAAAATTGTGTTTAGATTAAACCTTTTCATAGATAGCTTCAGACTTGTTTGACTGCACACTATCATCAGTGCATGTTGTATTTATGTTAATGTGTATTTTCATACATTTAACCACTTAAACCGTCAATACTTAGCAAACTTGACCTTTCACTCTGTACTTGGTCTGCTCTTTTATCCCTCTACCCCAAACCTCTTTGCCAAAAATAGCAGATCTACAAGCACACAACTGCGAGGCGTTGTATGCATGTAGATCTGCTATTTTTGGCTAATGTTCCACTCAGAATAGGGATGCTAGGGTTAAAGTAGGGTTCAACAACGTTCCAATCACAAAGATTTGGCGGCCCCCCTGTCCCAGACCCCCTGTTGAAGACCACTGCCTTAAATGGTTAATCAGTGTGCCTCTTTGTGTGCTGATAAGCCCAGGACAGTGTGTGTCATACACATGTGACATTGATATATTCATTCATAATCTATAGGGGTTACCAGGCATGAAGCACAGCAGTGGTGTTTGAGTCACGCCTTTGAACTAGTAGAGCTCAATCCTCTGGAGTTGCCAGATGAAGACGGTGAGTTTGGGATGGCAAGTAAACCTCATTCATGTTGGTATTTACATTCAGATTACATATTCGTCATGTTTGCTTTCCCATTCATATTGTCGTGGTTGCATTTGCCAGATGACTTCCCAGAGTCCACAGGAGTGAAGAGAATCGTACAGGCCCTCAATGCCAATGTGTGGAATAATATGGAGATGAAAGATGGTGAGATAACGTGACAGCACACATCTTTATACAGAATTCAGCTGATATTATTTGCTGTTTGTATTCCTGTTGGTGTAGACATACCTCAGTATCTGAACATTTTCTCCGTTTCCCAGAACACAACCAGGGATTTGGCCTAATGAGTAACCTTGTGGCCAACAGGCATAACAACCCACGTAGCTGCCAGGACCCAGCTGTCAGTAATATTTGTTGTTATCACTGATTTTGAATGTAAACCTTATTTTTTGGCATTTAACAAGTGAGAATCCATGTTTGAACATATTTTCACAAAGCCAGTTTGTTCTGTAATTTCTGTGACAGTCTTCTAGTTTGCCACCAGAGGGCGCAAATGACAACAATGATGCCAAGGTAACAGAGACTGGTGGCAATACAGACACACAGGTGGAAACAATAGTTGGTGAGTGAATCATTGCCTATGTACCAGAATGAGGATAATATATTTACCTATAAGGGTATGTTCAGCCTTGTAGGCACAAATGTGACATAATGATTTACCAGTTGTTTCCTTTCTTAGATCCAATGCTTGATTTAGACATCCAGGAACTAGCCAATCTAACAGCAGGGGATGCAGATGTGGAGAACTTTGAGCGTCTCTTCTCCAAACTAAAAGAGATGAAAGGTAGTCATTGAACCAGTTAATGTAACTCACACTCATCTATATGTGTCAGTCAGCTGATAGTGATCAGGTGTTTCCAATTTGTAAATTGGGTCATAAAGGACCACCTACACATATCTATAAATAATACATAATAATTGGGTTAGGAAGCCTGGACAGTAACCATTGAGACATACGGAATCACTGGATGTTTCACCTACAGCATTGCTGTTGTCATGACATTTGTGTAAATTCATATGTGCAGTAGGTGCCGTTTTTCTTTGACATGAAGATGCATTCTGTTTTACAATTTCCAGACAAAGCTTCATCTTTACCCCATGAGCAGAGAAAGGTTCATGCGGAAAAGGTAAGCAAACGTACTCGCCTCTGGCTACAAGATTCAACACAATTAAAATAAATTGGTTCAGTGTTATTATAGTGTTGTGGCAGAGCTGCTTTTTTTTTTCATTAATGAGATAAAAAGGCATTACAAGGCATTACAGTAATGTGTTGCACATTGTGACACAATCTGAAAATAGAGTACAGTATCCTTGCATTTGTTAGCAGTTTTTCTATCTATTCCCAGGGTATGTGTAAGTGGGAGTTATTAATTAGCACAGCCCAATCTGTGGGTCAACAAGAAATGTGTTAATGCAATTTGAGTTAAAATTGAATTAAGCTTAATCTGTTCTCCAGGTTGCAAAAGCTTTTTGGATGGCCATTGGTGGGGATGAAGACGAGATAGAGGGCTTATCATCAGGAGAGGAAAGCTAAACAAACGCCAGTGCCAGTGACTGAGTCATCCTTTCCCCTGGTCCATCAGAGCTATCCTAGGGCCCTTTCAAGATGCAGCACCCTTTGGACTGGCTCGCACTGGGATTGCAGAAAGACTGAAAGGTGGTACATTGTGACATTATGGCCGTGTGGCCCTTCGTCTCCTCATATTAAATTATGCAATGCTGCAGTATAAATGGGAAGCAGTTGGATTTCCTTATCAGGGACAGAAAGCTGCTTGGAAGCAATGGAAAAGTGCTGACATGAGAGGCTATGGACAGTTCTGAAGTGCATTGGTTACACTAACCGTAACTCACCGCCTCTTCTGGATCCTTGGCTGCACCTTTTTTATTTTAGTGAACCTGAAGGCTTTATGGTAATACAAGTGAAAGTAAAACATTGAATAGATAAATTCTGTGTGGTTGATTTTCAAATCTTTGGATTGTCCATGTGTAGGTACAGATGTCACATTTCTTTCTAAGTGACATGTGTCTTCCAATTGAAAAAAAGTAAATAGTAAGACATTTAGTGTACATTCTGTTGAATCAACATAGATGATTAAAGACGCCTTTAATTTATTTCACTGGTATTCTGTGTGTTTTGCAAAAGTGAAACTTATTGTCACACTGTAAGCTTACCTGTGATTTATAGTCTGAACAATGACTTTTCTGAGTTTTGACTCATTCAGTTACAGTTTTATTAAATTGTCACATAACAAAACAATGGTAATAACAAAACATGTACATAAAACAAAAACTAAGTAACAAGAGTACAAAGGAATAGAATTACTGATACAGATCTACCAACTATTATGCATTGTTGTACACACAGTATGTTTAGTTTAGCACTGTGTAACTGCTTTGAATAGATTACATGACATGTCTTTTTTGTAAGTGCAATATTCACATGGTGATTGGACAGACACTATTCAAAGACATCTAGCAGATTACACATGCCTTATATTGTATTGTAGTATTTATTGTATTGTAGCATTGTACATGTAATGTGGGATATACTGTAATCACTGGACAAGCAAAAACACCAACTACTACCAAAGCTTAATATGGAGGATCATCACAAAGAAGTTGGAAATGCGTAATTTACCCATAGCATACTGTAGGGTAAAAGGTGTAGGAGGTTTTTGCAGACTTAAGTACCTCAAATGGGACATTACACTGCTGGTGCGTGCTCTACCCACAGGGTTCACACAGTGCTCAAGTCAACTGCCAAACATTTGTCACATGTGGTTTGTCATATATTATGAAAAGGATATTATATAATGTCCTTTTCCCGTTTCCATTAATGGTACAGGTACAATGTCATGATTCAAAGAAATGCACTAAGCCTAAACGCTGCCTCTGACCTGACCCGCGGAACTTGCGCTTCCTTCCCTTTTCTCTGCACAAAAATATATATCTTTGAAGTGTTTGCAACACTTCTTTAAAGTAGATTCTGGCTTGAATTGATAGATCAAAAGCCGACTTGTTCATGTATTTATTTTCTTACATGCCAAGAGGTCAGCTGGATCCACTAAGCAACGTAACGCCGCGATTCAATGCAAGCTATAAATATTTATGTACAATGATCTTAGTGGGGCAATAATACAAATATATTCCCCATGCAAGACGGTATGCAAAAATAACTTATAAAATGTCTTTCATTGATCAAAATAGTTTTCATACAAGGGTTCCTTTTCAAGAAAAACACAATGGCACTATTATCTATTTCCTTGCTTAAAAACATTTAAAATACCGATTTCACGAGTTTGTTAATATAGACATTTATCAGTCTGGGTAAAGTAATTATATATTAATATATATTTAACAAATATATAAGTCATTTAATCACTACCCAAAATAATGGTCATTTTATGTTCAAAATGAAGTTAAGCTGATAAACAAGCCTCCCTCTTCACAATTAAAAAGAGTGGCGGGGGCAGGGGGCCACAGTGAAACACCACTTACTGTAGTATAAAATAAACAATAGTTTTAGCTGAAAGATTAATAGAATTTAGCTGACACAAAACATGGTGAAATGTTTTAAGAGATGACTGAATCTGTACAAAGACGAGAACATGGAACATGCCGTTTATCTAACAGCGATAAAGACAACATTACATAATGTCCAGACAACATTGTCTGAATGTGCGATGAAGGGAGAGAAATAGGTAAAATATGCTCAGCCTTCTAAAACCTACTGCTAACATGCTATGACTGACCGTTCAGCATTAGACAACAAAACAACACATGAGTCATCAAAACCATCAAATGAAATGCTACCCTTACAAGGAAAGTGCTTTACAGTGTGTGAGGTGAAATGTTGGGGTGGTTGATGCGGGATGAGAGTGATCTGGTGAGCCAAGTCTCTTGTCTTTCCTTAACATTGACAGAACGTCTTGTTTTCCTATGTGTGTTGCATGTGGGTGAGGTGGTCCTAGGACACACTAGAGCAGCGGATGCTGGGAGAACCCATCTGTGTAAGTACCTTGTCCAGCCACTGCAAAGGCCCGTTGAGGTGCAGCTCGATCCAGCAGGGGGTGCTGGTCACTGTCTGACGCCTGGAGGACAGGGACAGAGAAGGGCATCTTTGTTCATATAATCTATGTCCATACAAAATACATCAGAAGAACATCACAAACGTATAGTTTTTTATCACTCACCTGTCTTTAAGTTTACTTAATTGACTTGATTGTACTTTATTTTGTTATAAAAATATCCTCTACTCCGTACGTCTTTCTTCTGCACACAAGCCCAATGCTACTGTCCATTTCTAAAATCATGCATGTTTTTACCAGGATTCTTGTCTTCTGTGGTATTTGGTGTCAGAAAGAGAAATGTAACACTGGCTGCTCCAGTGAGTCCAGTGGGAATCCCCGTTGTAGATGGTGTCTGAACGCGTTCACCTCTCACTCTCTCCCACCCCTCCGCCACTGCATGCCTCCTCTGCATTCTTCCCCCATTAGTCAACTCTCTCCTGCCGTCTCACTGTTGCACCCCCTCCCCCATCATTTACCGCCCCCTCTCCCCCTAAAAAGTCTGCCGGTTGCCTGTGCACAATATCCATTTATTCTTTGTCCTTTTCTGACCCCCACTCCAAAAACCCATTTTGGCCATATAGACCAAAGCCCCACCACCACCACCGATAGCGTCTCTGTCACGCTTGAGCTCAACCACTCACTGATGACATGTTTCAGCCATCCCAAATGCAGCGAAACAGACACTTGTCATTGACATGTAACTCGGATGTCTGCAGGAAAATAAACGTTTACTAGTAATTAACAATATTAGGTCCTTACATGAGTCAGAGGGTATCCCAGACACCCTAAGTTGAGGACTATTTGATTGTCTTGCATAGGTTCAGTAGCAGGTTCAGAGACAGGCAGAGACAAAGAAATATAATGCTATAATGTAAACAGCCCAATATGTTGTGGTAAGAGGAAAGGAGCCATTAAGGAAGGACATTTTGAGATGTACAAACAAATGCTGGGGGAAAAAAAGGTAGGAAAAGTTGTCAGGCCTACCAGCGTAAACTCTGAATGTTTTTGTTTTTTTCTGTGAGCAACGGAACAGGGGAGGAGACAGCAGAAGTGAGAAGATAGGGAGCCTGCGTGAGAAAGGTAGAGTGGGTTGTGCGGTGTAATCAGAGCCGGGCTGTAAGTGGCTCCACATGCTGTAGTGTCTACAGAGTGACGGCTCCTCTCAGGAGAAGAACCATGGGCAGAGAGGGCCAGGCTCACTGAGGGGCCCCTCTAGGCCCCCCACACCCAGAGGATTACTCAAGCCATGAATGCACTGCACAGCCTGACAGTTTCCCTCATCGTCCACTCTGTTTATGTAAGCAGCAGTGAGAAGAGGGGGTGTAGGGTGGGAGCGGAGAAGGCCCTGGTCATAGTTACTGAGTCAGGGTCCTGCTCAAGCCTGTAGAATTCTGAGCCAAGAACAGTGAAGAAGTATGCTGCCATTACTCAACCTTGGTAAATAGCTGACAGTTTGCATACATAACCAAGGAAGCCGTCATCGCAGGCCTCTGCTTGTAGCAAATTATTTGCTTATTCAACAACTTGAAAATGTGATATTTCAGGCTGCTGATATGAATTAATTTTGGTTAAATATACCACTGTTGAATAAATATTATGTAAACTAACTCTAGTTCTACAATATCCAGTGGTACACAAATATACATCTCTTTAAAAATGAAATGCTGGGCCTGGTTTGTAATTGTTCCCCTCGGTACAGATACGCCTTATGCCTTAATCTTTCACTCTTATTCTTTTCAAACTTACAGTAACTTGCATTACTTAAATTGAGGGAATTCTAAAGATATGTTTTTTGGGGACCTTTTCTACCTTCATTGATAGTTGAAGTGAAGATGAACTGGAAAGAGGGAGAGAGAGAGACGGGGAGAGACACGCAGCAAAGGTTGTCGGGAACAGGAATCGAACCCGCGACACACTGTCGCCCATTTTGAGGGAATTTTATTCTGTACCCGAAACACAGCAAGCTGTGTTATGTTCACACGTCATGTGCAGAGGTCAGTTCCTCCAGAGCATTAAAAACTCTGGAAAGGCAAATAGTAGAAATATTATACTTAATTTCAAACTTGATCCTTAAACATTACTATCAATTATCAAACTGAGCTAAAGAAAGATGATTCCATTTCATTATTTGTGACCCCCAGAGATAGTGCACATGGAGGTGCTAAGCACCACCTATCCATTAGATTTATTTCAAGTCAAAAATCTTAATGTACCTGTACTCTGCTCCCCATCCTTTGACGAAGCTCATGCGAATAGTGCACATCCTAGTGAGCTGGTAGACGGCCTCGAAGCCCTGGTTGACCGACTGGGCCAGCAAGGCAGCAAACTCCTGGTTGTTAAATATCTTCAGGTTGCAGCCTGAGAAACAAACACATGCACGCGCACACACTCAGTTTACTTCTGTTTGAGAAGCACAAATTATGAGTGCCAGTGGGTCACTGGGGTATCGGTCATGCCCTGGTCACTTCAGTGTGTAGTGTGTGGTGTGTATCCTCTCAAGCTGACCTGGAGGGATCTTGCAGACGGTGGCCGGATGCCAGCCGTAGCGCTGGTTGCAGTTGGGACTCTGGACAAAGATGGCACTGTCACTGAGACACTCTGCAAACACCTCTCCTCCGATGTAGTACAACCTCACTCCCCGTCCTGAGAGACAGGACAATATAGAGACCAGCTCAGTGCCACTGTAAATGTTTACTTTTCACAAAACACGTTAGATCGGGGCCTATGTAGGTGTCCGTGTCCTTGTGAAATGAAAACAGCACACCAACCTATGTGTCTGCGGGTGAGCTCCACAGACGAGTTGCGGTTGACGTTGGACAACAGGCCCAGACAGAAGCGCTCCGAGTTTGATGGGTCTGTGAAGCCGTCTACCGTGAGGGAGGGCTGCGATGCGTGGAAGGTCTCTCCCACCCGTTGGTTCAACTCATAGTAGGAGATAGAGCACCAGAAGGCAGATTCACAGTACGTCACGGGCTGCAAGTCTGCAAGAGAGCAGGAAAGGGTGAGGGGGGGGGGGGGTTAAGATGGAGAGACAGAAAGCAGAGTGGGTGAACACAGTGAGGGGTCTGTGAGACAGGAATTAAGGTTTGTGAAAGCAGTTCAAAAAGGTCTGAGGGCAAACAACCATGTGGCGATGCTCAGTGCTGATAAATGCGTTCCCTTTGAACTTTCCTCTGTGGCGTTTTCCCATGACCTGCATGTCCCCCAGTCAGGTGACGTGCCTGTTTATCAAGTTTTTCATACAATGACTCCCCCCGGTGGCTTTCCACACATATAGAATAACCGGGCAACAGGATATTATCATTATTACATTACCTTGGGCTGTCTGTAGCTGGCCGTTCCACGGGACTACGATAGGCCACAGACAAAGACTCCATTCATACTATACTTCCTGTGTTACTGCCCTGGGGCTCAGCCTCCCAGACCCAGTCGGCTGCCCCTGTATATTATCATCTCTCTCTCTCTCATTCACTCAACAATTTTTTTCTCTCACACACACACACTGTAAATACACTCTCTCACTCCCTCACACTCGCATGAGGACACTTTCACTCCCTAAAACACACTTCCCATTCATTCATAATGTAAATCCTCTGAGCACTTATGAACAATAGTGCCAGAAGTGAGTTTGTATATTCCTGTTAGTCTGTTCTGATTTCAAGATGACACTGCTACCTATGGTCAAGACACCATCACCGTGCTGATATATCGTTATATCTCAGAGTAAAGCGCGACCAGTAAATAATATAAAGTTACCGGAAGAACATGTCAGATATAATCCTGCCGCAGATTAAAATCAATCCAGACAGGATAGGAGAGGTATTTATAGATCTGAGAGAGAGACGTCAGGACTGCACGTGTGAGGAGGACAGGCAAAGGGTCATCAGGTACTATAGGAGGAGGGAATCCATTGTTCCTGGATGGTTCAGGTTAATGACTTTAAAGAAACTTGAGCATACATTCATGTTGTAACATCCAGATTAGGGGTCAACCGATTATCGTTCCAGGCAATTTTCCGATCCAATATTTGTCATTTTTGTAATTATCGTAATCACCATTTTGGCTGATAAACTAGCCGATTTCTTTTTTGTCCGTTTTAAGAGATGCATGCACTCCTCAGATGTAGTGACCACTCTCTGAAAGGTACAGTTTCTCACATTACTGGATTGGTTGAAATGTGGACAATGAGTAAATAGCCAATAGACACTCTTTTCTGTATGTGTGGGAGAGATGCCAGAAGGTCCCAAGCTCCAATACAAAAGCATTTTCCTCAAGTAAAAAGAGCAAGCTAAAGTTGTCAAAAAGAGAATACTAAGGTTACAAATCTCATGAAATCTCACTCTCCTGCTCATTTGCTCGCTGACTATCTCGCTCTTGAGACCTTAAGATAACAGCTGTTGTTCAAAGATTTTACACATTTACAACCAAAACCTACAAATCTATTTAGCAAAATATAGACCACAGTCACAGAAGCTACAGTACCGAAGCATTCACCGTGCAACATAAAGAGTTGTATTTAACATACTCAACTGTTGTCAAAAAGAGTATACTTACTTATACTTAAGGTTCTAATTTGCTCATCGTCGGACAACATTAAACTGTTTCTTATGGTGCTTACGTAGTGTTTAAAACAGAGAGCAGACAGTTTATGGGCGGAGGGTCCACTGGCTTTTGCCTTTCCTAGTCCAGTGGAATACAGGTCCAGTGGGCACCTAAACCTTCTGGGCACCTCGCAAATCCGACGACCTCGGAGCAGTGGGCACCTGGTATTTCTGGGCACCAAAATTGACTGGGCCCCGGGAACACTGGGCACCCAAACCCAGTGTGCAGTGCACCTGGTATTTCTGGGCACCAAAATTGACTGGGCCCCGGGAACACTGGGCACCCAAACCCAGTGGGCAGTGCACCTGGTATTTTTTGGCACCGGGAATGAAGTCTCAAACATTACACATCCTTAAAATGGACTACTACGAGTGACAACTCCCCACAGTTAGCACTTGAGGTACTCAATCATCTGAGCCATCAGCTTCCAGGCTAAATGCCTTTCAAATGGTACCATTTGCATTCAAATACATTGAAAGAACAACCCTACAGCAATTTACAGGACTCTTGGAAATCCTGCCATTCCTACTGTATATGCAGATTAAAATTGTGTAAATATTGTGACATGTTTTTCCAATTTGCTTTTCTTTACACTTAAAGGGGGCCCACGGTTTTCTTACCTTTTCTATGATGTTATGATATCCTAGGATGAATGGTACAGTATAAACATAACTCCATCCCGGGTCCGCCACAGCTTAAAACGCACGCCAATAGGCCTTGCGCTAGATTGCGTACTTTATATAGCTTCTTTTTTTTGTGAGATCTGACGTTCATAGTGACAGAACACTATGCAACGTGATTGTCTTGAATGCGCCCGACCGGAAGTCTCGCTAGACGAGATTGAAATCTTGAGATTTCCAAAGATATCATAACATCATAGAAAAGGTAAGAAAACCGTGGGCCAAATTGGTTATTGGTATTCTTGATTACTAATAATTGATTGAATTTGTTTTATCTGCGGATTCAGATCATCTGCTAACTACTATATCTACAGTATCGTGAAAATGTGTCAGCAAAAAGTCATCAAGTACAATGAGTTAATTAGTTGTAACTGTAGGGTGACAATCAGTATTAACGGGTAAAAATAATAATTCTGTGTTGTTGGCACATCAAAGTGTTGGCTTACCGAGATTACTATTTGCCGGTGAGACAGGATTCGGTGACAGGCTACCGGGCGAACCTGAGAAGGAAAGTGAAGATCGGATTAATGCAGAAACTATAACAGTTACAGTACTGATCTGTGTTGTCTATTCATTTACATGTCCTACCTGTGTCCATGCTGTGGTTAAGCTCACTGGTCTCTCCATCCTCACTCAGGTAGCCTGGTGGAGGAGTCTCTGGAACACATACACGCAGTATGTTCACATATTACACACAAACACTTAACCTCAACAAACCACAGAGCAAATGTGCACTGCGGAGTCGCCACACACGTTGATGTGTCCTATACACTGTGACTTCATGAAGCCAACACCCTAGCTGAACTTACTCTAAACAACTCCTGAATCATTTGCAAGCTAGTACATGTCAGTGTCCTAGATTGGAGAATTAGTGCGAAGCTGCCTCTCACCAGGGATATAGTTACTCTGGGGCTCAATGCCAGCTGGGAAGTTGGTGTTCTCAGGGATGGAGTGGCTGTAGTCATCCAGCGGTGGGAACTCTGTGGGGATATCCGTGTGCCGCGGTACCAGGACAGGAGGCAGAACTGGAGAGACCCAGACACACAAATGTTGATCACGGCCTACTATGGTATATGCTATTTGGTATACAATACAAAACAATTTCCAGTACATGATCACTAGTACACTCACTTGGTGTCTCCACCCTCTGGTAGTGGTAGGGGTTGACGCAGACCTCATCCTTTTTGGTGTGGAAGGCAAACTCGCAGTGGTCGACGGCCCTCAGCTCGTGATGGGACTGCAGGTCGGGCCAGCGCCACAGGCGGCAGTAGATGACATGGGGAAGACCTTTCCTGTGAGACACCTGCAGACGGCCATCTAGAGACCTGGGGAACACAACCACCAACACCAGTGAGACAGCTGAGGCATGCTTAGATGGACATACGGTTCAAAACTCTTGTGGGTAATGTTGGATTTATAACAACTGATTCAAATAGGCAGGGATTTGGGATGATGCACCAGGTTGAGAGCAATGGTTCAAACTAAGAGGGGAGATAAGGTCACTGTGGGTGCTATTCAATAAAGCATCAGTCATCACTAATATGGAGGATAAACACTAACAGATGGCAGAACACACTATGGTATTTTCTTTACCACAGACCAGCTCAAAATAAACATTTTTTCCAAAACTACTAACGTAATGTTTACTTTTTCATTCACTGTATTAGCATGGGTATGAAAGAGAGTATTCTGCACCAAGCGTGCCCCCAGCCCTCCTCACACAGGGGCACCAGTCAGGGTAACATCACCTTACATATGGACCGTCTCAAATGCAAACACCATATGCCAAATAATAAGGTCATTTTGGAATACAAACAAAAGCAGGCCTGTACCTATTGCCTAAACCTAAATTATACAAAATAAAAGGCCTCTCTAAACAAATGTGCCTAGAAAAGTATAATTCAAGCTGCCATGATTATACAGAAAAGGTCTTCTTGGCCTCAAGGCCCAAAGTAGAGAAAGTGCTGAAACCTCATCCCATAGGTTTTTATTAGGTTTTCCACATGACAGATGTGGCTGTGAGGTGCAGGGCCATCGGCAGTGCCATGGAACCACATCTGCCAAGACTGTCTGTTGCTGTATCCCTACACTCTGCCAGAGCACAGTGAGGTGATGGCTCTATCCCAGCCTGAAGCCCACAACAGCACAGCACAATGTGGAACTGTCAGACATGCAACATATGGTTCTCATTCCTCACCGTGGCTCTGTCTCCCCTGGCAGTAGGGGGAAAATGAGGGCTGAAATTTAGACCCCCACAATCTCTTGTAACAGCCTCAGCTCCTGCCATGACCAAACCTCATCATCAGCCCTATTACCTAGACAGCTCCTTCCTGAGTGACCAACTAAGTAACTGAGTGGGAGTTTAGAAACCCTATACCAGTGTACCCAGTAGTCTTATTGGACCCCCTTCTCCTATTAGTGAGGTTTGCTTGAATGCAGTCATTCATAGGGGGGGCAGTGATGTCATGGGAAATGGCAAAAACACACAACATGGCACAAACTTGATAATCAACACTTAGAAGATATCTCAAGAAGAGGCAGAGAGCTTAACTAGCCGAGGCCATGCAGCTTGATTACATAGTAAAGTGCACCGGCAGCAGTAGTCACATTGGTCAATGTCAGATTCATCTAAACAGAGCTAAACAGAACATGAGTCCAAATTAAAGAGTATTTCCAGTGGAGCCTAGTAGATACAAGTATAACATTTGTCCAACTCATTGGTCTTGCGTCAAATCAGGGGGACAAATGTGACAGTGAGGACTGTGGGAGCTCATTGTTTCCACCACATTAAGGGGTTGCTGTTGACGTGACGTTGATGTGTTTGCCAACATTTATTAGAGTAAAGACACTGGGTGTAAAATTTTCTCATTAACTCATTGACTTGCTGTGAAGTAAACTGCATATTCAAAAACACTATAAACAAGAGCAATAAAAGAAAAGAAAAAAAGACTGAGGCGACAGTGATCTACTCATCAGATCCAATTTGTTAGCTCTCTGTCATGGTTCTCTAGGTCTAGGGAGTAATCCCATATAGCTCATTTCAAACTAGGGCTGGGCAATATATCAATATATTATTGATATTATGATATAAGATTAGATTCCATCTGGGACTTCAGATATTGTAAAATCGTGATATAAGTTTTGACTGCATGTCATTTTCTGAACTTATCAGACTGTTGCCTTTACCAACTAGTCACTTAGTTATTATATAGGCATTACTGATGATTATTTATCAAATACTCATCATGTAACCTAAATATTGTGTGAAAGCAAATTGTGAAATTGTTAAATCGGCTTTCGTCCAATTATTTCAAACTTTTGCCTTGATTATGATTAGTAAACAATTAATAAACCCTGCTTCTTGATTAATCGATTGACACACATGAGCAAGATTAAGTTTAGCAGAATTCTGTATGCGTTTCGATATATTTTCTGTTAATTGCACAGCCCTACTGTATAGATAACATTGCTACATTCAAAAGGCTCTGTGCATGACTGCAGTAGTTCCCTTTTCCAGAAGGTGGCATTCCCGTTTCCTGTTCCGGGTCAGTATCTCATAGCTTCATTTGACTGGCTCCACAGCAGATTTGAACTGGAAACACACAACACCTTCATACGTGTTTCCAGTTCAAATCTGACAGTCATGCACAGAGCCTAATAGTGAAGACCAAAAGCATGTCATTGATGTGGCAAATGGCTTTGGCCAAATAAACCAAACCTCCCGGTAAATGAGGCACAAAACTGATCTAACCTCTGTAATGTCAACACAGACTGTTAGCATAATAGTGATAGTAATGTCCTGTTTGTTGTTTTCCTTCTAGGGTCAGGCACATTGGCCACTTCAAATGCTGACCTCTCTCTCACTCTACCACATTAGAGCCTAGGATGCAAAGACAGTGCAGCACAAAGCATGCTTGTTAAGTATAGAGTCACACTGTAATCCCACACATATAGCCAGGCACCCCTCAAGCCTCTGTACATGCTGGAAGTGAACCACAAACCAAACAGTGGCCCACGCCCTCCCTAGGGCCCGCAGCACATTCCCAAGCACTGAGCAACCTCATCTCGGTGTGAGCTACCAGTACCACCCATGTACAGACTGCTACTGCTACTGTACATACAGTACATGATGGCCGGCTTGTTCATCAGTTATACAAATCTGTATTTATGAATACAAAGGGATTCTACCGTTGCGCCTCAGCCTTAAACGGCCAGTCCGGTGCGTCACAAGGGTAGGGACAATAGATGCAGAAGAGAGAACGCTGGAGCAACACGGACAGTTTAGGCCTTTTATTTATTTCGGTGCAAGTAAAACAGATAGACTGACGTTTCGGTCTTTCGACCTTCCTCAGAGTCATGACTCTGAGGGTATAATTAATGGCTATAATTATAAAGTCATTAGTGTTCTGGTTTCTATCCCATAAATATATTAAAATATGCATTTTAACAAAAACATATTAACCAGAAAAATAAAAATAATTTGAATTTCACAACAAATGACAATAGAGGCTGAAGATGGTGGGACTGACAGAGCAGCACAGTAACATTAAGCTACCATGGGTGTCATTGTATTGTTTGTAGCTCTTTCCATTACACTACACCACTTCACAGAGCCAAGATGTGGCCATGTGGTTGGATGCAGCAGAAGGGGTGGTGGGTCGTGTGTGCAAATGTGGTGTGTGAGTGTGAGTGTGAGTGTGAGTGTGTGTGTGTGTGTGTGTGTGTGTGTGTGTGTGTGTGTGTGTGTGTGTGTGTGTGGGGGGGCAACATTCGCTATACAAGGAGAAGAGAATGGTCAACACGTGCACAATCACAAGTGGCAACGATACTGTAACTTGGTCTAAGTTCTAATCTAAATACAATCATTCAGGTGAATGCACAGATACTCCTGCACAGCACAGGGGAGGGAAAAAACACGGTTGGTGTTAGATGGCTATCCCATCATGTGGGGAAACCCACAGCAAGAATTCATTCCAACTTTCCCAGAGTAGACAAATTCTCTAGTCTAAACACTGTCCCAGCCCTCTCTGAGTCAGCGCCCAGCTACAACCAGCAATCCACCCCCACCCGGTCCAGCATGTGTGAGCGGGCCTACATTTACTATCCTGGGTAAAAGTTGATGAACTATGAAATGTAGCAAGGACAGTGGGGCTGACCTTTTCAGATATTTCAGAAATCCTTGCTAATTCTTATTAGTGTTGTAGATAAGACTGTCTCAGTCAATACAACACACCAAGACTAAAACAGTGAGATTAAGATTGAGACTGTCCACAATTTACAATTGAGATAAAGATATAAGATGTAATTAGAGTTAGATATACATACAGAATGATATTGAGCTATGTCTCGTTTGAAAAGCTGCCCCGCAATAAAAGAATGTCAACAATAAACCAGAAAAGTTCTTATCACTTTTGTTAATATTTGCTTTACCAGTTTCACCAACTTATATTTTAAAATGATTCGAACCACACTTGCAGTGGGTTGTGTAAACTGACTGTGACGTAACAGGCTTAAAAACGAAAGGATGACAGCCACTAAATGCATTGTTACCATGGAGGACAGCAGCTAAAGACCAGACAAGGATCCAGCTGCATGCTCCATGCATACGATAGTATAGTCAGACTATCTTGAACCCCCTGTTAAGGGCATGTCAATTCTTCACTTCACAACATTTTTCAAACAAAAAAATAGATATAGACTATTCATTAACGCAAACAGTCTTGTGTGTGATAGTGCACCGTATTTCAAAATAACTACATTTACCAGCATGACCAAGGCAGTTCACACAGACAATCACATAGCAGGTGATGATAGTAGTGCAAGCCATGGATAATCTAACGCTAAGCTAACGCCAGCTGCACCGTTCAAACGGAGCTGTACTGTGTGACAGCTAGCGACACACTGCACAACACCACAACACACTGACTGCTTCAATTAAAATGTTTTTTTATTGTATCTTAACACTGAACATATAGTTGCTATCTACAACAAAACGAATATTGACTAACTAAGTTACCTGGGTCACTAGTATAAAAACACCAGTTTACCCAATAATAGCCCTTGTTCTTTATTAGCTAGCTAACTGCCAAGCTAAATGCTAATTCATTTTATACTTAGCTTGCAATAAATGCATTTTTTTTTTACAGAAAGTGTGTGGGACGCATCAGGTTTATGTTAAATAACGTTGTGGTTGAATAAGTCTCCAACTGTCATTATGCTGCTGGCTAGCTGAGAGCATTGGTGTTGTTACCTGGGTATGTATGGTGATGCCTTATGTGTTACCTGGGTATGTATGGTGATGCCTTATGTGTTACCTGGGTATGTATGGTGATGCCTTATGTGTTACCTGGGTATGTATGGTGATGCCTTATGTGTTACCTGGGTATGTATGGTGATGCATTATGTGTTACCTGGGTATGTATGGTGATGCATTATGTGTTACCTGGGTATGTATGGTGATGCATTATGTGTTACCTGGGTATGTATGGTGATGCCTTATGTGTTACCTGGGTATGTATGGTGATGCCTTATGTGTTACCTGGGTATGTATGGTGATGCATTATGTGTTACCTGGGTATGTATGGTGATGCATTATGTGTTACCTGGGTATGTATGGTGATGCATTATGTGTTACCTGGGTATGTATGGTGATGCATTATGTGTTACCTGGGTATGGTGATGCATTATGTGTTACCTGGGTATGTACGGTGATGCATTATGTGTTACCTGGGTATGTATGGTGATGCATTATGTGTTACCTGGGTATGTATGGTGATGCATTATGTGTTACCTGGGTATGGTGATGCATTATGTGTTACCTGGGTATGTATGGTGATGCATTATGTGTTACCTGGGTATGGTGATGCATTATGTGTTACCTGGGTATGTATGGTGATGCCTTATGTGTTACCTGGGTATGTATGGTGATGCATTATGTGTTACCTGGGTATGTATGATGATGCATTATGTGTTACCTGGGTATGTATGGTGATGCCTTATGTGTTACCTGGGTATGTATGATGATGCATTATGTGTTGTTACGGGTATTGGGTATGGTGTAGCTCTGGTCCATAGCGTTAGAAGGATCAGTTCTCCTCCTTCTAACGGACCAGAGCTATAGGTCTGGTGGTGGTGGTGGTGATGATGCATTTGGTGTTGTTACCTGGGTATGGTGATGCATTTGGTGTTGACATTCTGTGTGGTGATGGATTTCTCCAGCTCGTCCAGCAGCCCCGTCTTCTTCAACTTCTTCACCAGACTTTTGACAGCCTTTTCGCACCATTTCTCCTCTTGTCCGTTCTGTTCGCCTTTCTTCCAGCCCAGGAGCCTCTTAACGATGGGGGGAGTGAACGGTAATATGGACATCTTTATGCGTTTTGTTTAGGTTAAGTGAAGTCTACGTTCTGGTTAACGAATTATGTCGCTACAAAAAAAACACGCATGTAATAAGTTATTTCAGCCAGCTAGCTATAGCTAGCTAACTAACTAACTAAATATAGGCTAAAAAAGAGTACCAGACACCGCCAGGGTTCTGTAGCCTACTGCTGCTGCTTGGCAGATGCACTAAACACACATTCACTGGATTGGATCCACTCCGTTCAACTTGAAGCTTCCAGCCTTCCACCACTGTTGCCAGATTCTGCGATGAAAACAAGCCCAAAAGAAGCGACTAGCCTTAGTGACTAGCACTTCAAAGTTTGCTATTTTGAAATAGCAGACATATAGGTTTGAACTTCAAACCAATATGTCTGCTATTTTGAAATAGCAGACATATAGGTTTGAACTTCAAACCTATATGTCTGCTATTTTCAAAAACATCTTGAAATAAAAAATGGAATATTTGTAAGATCACAAATCTGGTACGGAGCACCCTGGCACAAAACATGTTCAGATGCATGGGGTTTAGGGAACAAATATTTTGGGGGTCCATGAAATGAAAATATTTGAGAACCACTGGCTTAAACATTAATATTTTTTGGGGGAAGCAAGCACAGCAAAAGAAGACCAAAGTCCCTTATAATAAGCGGACATGGCAACCCTGGCTTCCAACCGCGTCATGTGAGACCAAGTGAGACACGCAGAAAAATAATAACTTCCGGTGTATATTTTACCGAATTCATTTGCCACAAATTGCCAGGCCGCTGTTGTGAGATTTGATCTTGAAATAGCCTACATTTATGTATTTTTCCAGTAACAATATCTTATAGGTCCAACCCCATAGGTTTTTTTTATATACAAAAATCAAATGTGCTTCTATTTTGAAGGTAAAATTTATCATTTTCCGCTGGTTCTGTGGCCACTCTGAGTAATTTGATAGAGCTTCCACTGTGTTTGAATGACCCACCTCCTCTGTTACAAGTAAAAGTCCAACATTCTAAATATACTTGAGTAAAGGTAGCCTACAAAAGGCTACCTTTAGGTAAAGGTAGCATCAAAATATACTTATTGCCAAAAGTAAAAGTACCAAATCTACCAATTATGCAGAATGTCCCATTTCACAGGTTTCAAATATATAAACATCTTTTGAAAATAGCAGATCTATAAGCTTGCGATGCGTTGTGAGCTTGAAGATCGGCTATTTTCACTAGCCAAAGTTGAATTAGGGCTGAAGTGGTTAATGTATGTTTTGTAATAATAATCCCAATCTACAAAGTAACTAACTAAAGTGTTCTAATAATTGCAGTGGAGTAAAAAGTACAATATTTGATCCTGAGATGTAGTGGAGTAGAAGTAATAATATTGAATTTTGGAAAAGCTACAGTAAAGTAAAAGTACCTCAAAATTATACTTAAGTACACTACTTAAGTAAAGTTACTTTCCACCATTGCAGACAATGAAAGTGATGTCTGGGCAAATGTGTTTAGTATTGTGTAAGTCATTTTACACTAACTCAGACAAAATAAACACAGAAGAGGAGATGTGTTAGGCTATTGTTTTTCCCCACCTACCTTACTGTATACTTAATTGGAGGCTGTAGACAATAATAGCCCACACAAGCACTCTAGCACAGTGGTTCTCAACCAGTGGTCCTGGGACCACCAGTGGTCCTTGAGGGGGTCCCAGCTAAATGATGGAGAGTTGGTAACCAATGGACCCTAATAGATCTTTAACTCTTGAGAGTGTAAAATTAAATGGTTTCATTTTACGCTCTCAAGAGTTAAATTATTGTTAAACATCTGCATTACTTAATTAAATAATTGTTATTTTGATCAACATTTGCCTGTTGTCTTACCTATGGTACCACATCAATACAGCATGGAATTGTGAACAAAATCGTGCATATTGATGCACATCAATATCTACATGGTGTGTCATCATTTTCTTACTTTACTTCTTATGAATAGGGTAAATTCATTGACTTATATAACCTTGTATTTAAGTGACTGACAGGGCCATACTAAAAAATATAATCCGTTTTAACTTTTGTCCAGTTAAGTCTTACCTCCAAATAATGTCTTAAACTTATACTGTCAGGAAAGGGAAGAAATATTTGCAATCAGAGATATGTCAACACTGAAAGGTGATCCAGGTTTTACAATCGCAGTGTCCATAAATAGAATACCGCAACAAGTCATCCTTTTGATCCCCTCATAAAAGTGATTTAATTTCACCTTGGATGCATCTTTGCAGAAAGAGATGCGGTGACCGGGCATATGTTGCTATTTGGGGGTCGGTTTAATGGTGTTATTGATAAGTGCAACCGTGGCTGTCGCCTCCTGGTAAACAGCAGTGACAGTGTACCTATGCTATAAATACCCCCGTCCAGAAGCTCATCGTGGCCCCTTTTCCTTCTCTCTATTTATAACCTCCATCAATGACTACTAGTGTCTATTTTTATGCAAACATTTGGCATGGCTTCTTACTTCCTTCTTGTTACGTAAATATTGTGGCAATCCTGGCAATGACAAAAACAATGTAAGTTTTGCAGTGAAGTCAGCTACTAGTCAGTACTGTGAATATTATTACCTATTGATAAACACAGTACTGTACTTGAAGGAAGAGGTTTTTTAGAAAGATGTCATTTCCAGATTATTCGTGAAATGTTTGCACTTCCTCTGTTTAGACTACTTAGCCTGTTTCCTGTGTTAAGTTACGAAATGCTTGATGTATGTACAATGATAAGAGCAAATTTCTCAACAGGATTCAGTAACACGACAGTCAAAAAGGAAATGACAGCAGCAACACGCTGATGCTCCTTTCTCCACTGAAGCCTCTGGAACAGGTTGGGGATTTGTGGTGTGGTTGCTGCCATGTGTGTACTTTGATAGCTTGCACTAGCCCTGCACCTTTTCACACCCCAGGGACATGAGCCGGACAGCTGGTGTGGAGTGTGTTTTAGCGTGTGTTAGTCTGTGTTTGAGTGTTTGAGAGCGTGTGTGTGTGAGAAAGAGAGACATGGGGGGGCTCTTGTAGAACATGTCAGACGGGAGGGGCAGATGGGCCGCAGCAGGCTGAGGAAGGTCTTAGGGACAGAGTGAAGAATGATTTTGGACAAAAGGCACAATGGCTGGCTGAATAGGTAATGACTGCAGACAATCTGATGGATAACAATGGCATTGTGATAGACCACTCACAGACATGGGAACCAAAAAGGGTGGGGTGTTGGGGAGGGGTGCGATCAGCTGGACCGCTGGACCAAGAATAGTTAGACAGGGTAGGGGTATGGGTCATATAAATATGGCCTTTGTGTGTCCATATGGGAAAGCCCTGGATATACTTCAAAAGTCATTTTCACAAATGTGAAATTGGAACACTATCTTGTGAAATAGCAATATATACAAGCTGTTTTGCGTATTTTCCTCACCCATTTATACCCCAGTTCTGCTGTAATCACTATACTAAGCGAGATTGTTTTGTGGTGAATGATAACTCACAAGCATATTGTATGATGAAGAGATTCAGAGCAGCTCACATTGACCCTCTAGAAACCTATAATTGCCTGAGCAGCTAATTGCAGTGTGTTAGAATGAGAAGTGGCTGTTCAGCCAAAGACTCCGCAGCCCAATCAGGGTGGGGTCAGGCTCTCCCCTACAATCTCTGCATGCTTTTTAATCTGCCTTCACACAGCAAGCTGTTATCTACTGCTTGCAGCCATCAATCTCCTCCCAGACGGTGACACCTCCAAATCTGGGACAGCAGTGACCTCCGGCTCCCTCCCTCTGGCTGCCCTAAACCAAAACACCCTCAAATCCTCATCCTCCAGCTCCCATACCTCCCTCTCCTTCTCTCTCCCTGTCTGCCTCCCCATTGTGTGTCCCTCTGTCCGACACATTATATCTCATTTCCTCTATGATGCCATTGAAACATAAGGGAATGTTAGCTACAATGCTGCTGATGTGCACTGTCTGTGTACGATACATTTAGAATCAGAAGGAGAGGAGACTCTAAATCAGTAAAGCTTTACTGCCAGGTATATTAGGTTCATACTGGGAATTTGCTATGGTTGTGCAGTGGAAACCTATCAAACGATCGGCAAATAACATGGACGGGCATGTCAAATGAGTAGTGCATTAGAGAACAAGCTTTCAGACAATATTCAAATTAGCTTTATTGGTATTTGAAAACGTACGTTTACATTGCCAAAGCAAGTGTCAAATAAAAACAATAAAGAACTAAAAAACATTATGTACAATTAAAGGGAATACAGTATACAGTATGTAAACAGGGCTTACTATGTCACGTCATGTATATGTATATGTATATGTATATGTATATGTATATGTATATGTATATGTATATGTATATGTATATGTATATGTTTATGTATATGTATATGTATATGTATATGTATATACATGATACACACAGCACATTTAGTGCAAATCATAGAACACAACTACACAACTTTAAATTATATTAAGTTGATATATCACCATCTAGTGGCCATCGTCTACTATTACAATATTTCATGTCTCCATTTACATTCTTAACAAAAATGTGTCGATGTTTTGATTCAGACTGTAGTGTGTAGACTGAATCTACAAATACTATGTAAAATCAACTAAGTTTAACTAGGAAGCATAATTACTCATTTATTTTCAGTTTTTTCTTTCTGACTTTGTGATTGAGGCTTTGCATATGATAATTTTTTTCTTTCTTTTTGAATATTTCACCTAACGTCCACTTTATCTGTAAGCTGTATTAGGAAACTATCTCTCGTGAATTTATAGGATACTTCATAAATACAATTTACATGTTTATTGTGAACAATGGCCCATAAAAGCATTTAGGTGATTTAGTGGCTTTGTGAAATATCTCTTCATCTTACATATGGGTAAGGAATTCAGCACTCAGCTATGACTCATTAATTTCCCCTCCAGGCTAAATGTCTTATATGATTGTGCCTGCACCTCAAGCACTCAGCCCTTTATTTACAATGGGGTTTCCCTCTCCACAACTCTTTTCCTGATTATTTCAGGTTAGTGGACAATGTCATCAGTGATGGAACCCCCCCCCCCCCCCACACACACACACACACACACACACACACACACACACACACACACACACAAACGCACGCACGCACGCACACGCACACACACACACACACACACACACACACACACACGCATGGCATGCATACACACACACACACACACACACACACACACACACACACACACACACACACACACACACACATTTTTCTTCATGTTACTCCTTTTCATCCGTCACATGCTTAGCCTATCATGAACAACAACGATGAGAACTTTTATGAAGTAGAAATTTGCCAGTTTTTATGCTTCTTAATCGAAGGGTATAGAGCTGGGAACTGTCCTACCAACTATAGCGCCAGGCCCTGGCCTGCACTGTCCATCCCACAGGGAGTTGATGTTGATGGCACATCTCTGGGCACCATGTTTTAAATATTGATTTATTGTAAATGTAAACGTTTATTTTACAGTTGCATTTATTTTATTCACCTGTTTCCTAGGCTGTGTGTTTTCCACTTCCTGTCGATTTGATCCAATGAAATCCAATGAAACTGAGTGGTCAGATGACCAATGATATCCAATGAAATCGACAGGAAGTGGAAAACACACAGCCTAGGAAACAGGTGAATAAATAATGTATTTTTATGAAATTTAAGATTTTATTTTTTTTAGAATATTTCTACAATTGCAACAAAATGCCACAACATCTGTGGATATATGTCATTTTGGGGATAAACAATAAGTTGAAGGGTAAATTTAGGTGTGTAGCCTACTTTACATTATTTCTGACCATGCATTTATTCTATATATTTTTTTACAATAGGAAAAAATTGCCAATTTAACATTGAAGTGCCCACAGCCCACAAGTTTATGATACTGTACCCACTCTTCTTGTATCATCGAAGAATAGGCCTATAAAGATGAAAGTTAAGTTGGCTTCCCGGTGGGGGAGGTCAAAAGGTGGATGAGTGTAGCAGTAGCTCAGAGCCTCTGCCTGATGACCAATAGAATAATACCTCCACCAACCGAGGGGGAATTCCCCCCATTTAGGCTAGTGGTTAAGATGTTGGCTTTCCGCGCGGGAGACCAGGGTTCAAATCCCGGGCGTTACACTAGGTCTACTGACAGTGCTGCAGTGCCAATTTCATTGTCTAGTCTGTCTCAGTAGCACTTATCGATGATCACACTTGATCATTTAGAACTTCCTCTCACAAAGCTTTCATGTCATTTTCTGCGGTCTTTGACTTATGTTGTGTGCCATGTTGTGCACCGAAAATACCAGATGTGCAGGCTGACCACGTGTCCCGCTGCAATGCATGGTGAGCTTGTAGATCGGCTATTTCCGGAGCACGGTAACAGTGCTTTTGTAAATGCACTCTGTCACTCATGCTGCCACCAAAACTAATGATTGTGAAATTAGTTTCAGAGCAATCACGAGCTTCCCTGCTAAGACCCACACTGTATCCATATGCATGAAATTGCTTGCGTTAATACATGCTATGAATCGTGGGTAATGCAGTGAATAATTCTGACTGCACAAAATAATGTTATTTTCTATTAGACTGGGGACTGTTGTGAAGCTGGAGCCCTGTGGCAATATACTTGTAAATTGGCATGTATGGATAATTAAGCTTTACTCATGAACATTAAAACTTGCTTATTTTTGTATGCTGCAGGCAATGTTATTGGAGTCTTACTGGAATACATGTTATTAGAGGTGTTAGTGTGTCCCAATAATGTGTTTCTATTAGTATTGCGATTCTTGTAATTGTAAGCATTTTAAACTAAGTCATATCATTAAAACTATAGGCTAATGGCTTAGATTTGCATTTCACATTCAGAGTAGAATTATAGTTTTTTTGTCATCCAGACATTTTGTGATTTTTTTGGTGCTATTGAAAGATAACATAAATATATTTGATATACAATGCAATATGATGGAGCCTGGAAAACCTATTAAATGTGTTGCTGTTGTCTTTGCGTGAAAGATGTCTATTTTATAACAAGAATACGAAGCTGGTGAAAATGAAGCTTCAGGCCCTGAATGTCAGTTGGCTGACATGCATCAGCTACATGAGACCCTGTCAGGAAGGTAAATAAACACATACCACAGGAGGGACCAGTTCCCTCAGCTGTTGGGTAATCCTCCTGTACATAATTTTTCTCCCCTGCTTCAGTGGTCCTGTCCTAGTACCATCTAGTGCCAGACCCCCCCCCCCCCCACAGGGACTTGATGTCACATCATACCTGCAGCCTGGCTGGGGGGCCACTGAGCCTGATGAGCACAAGTAGCAAGGTCAAAATCAGTCACATGCTGTTATCTGCCAGTCACGTTGCCTGTGAAGGCAACTGATTGTCTGAGTGGTGTTGGCACTGAACATGATAAATCAAAATGTGGTGACTATATTGGAGAATAATGGAAAGTACGAATAATGAAAATAATGTACAGCCATGAGAAAGTAAGGAGCAGGATGATGGGTCACAATTAAAGAGATGCTGTGTCTGTATGTCCCTGTTCTCTAACTAATGTTTAGTGTATTTGATAAATTAGACAATGCATGCATGATGCAGCTACATGAGTCATGGCAGCATTAGCACAGGAGGATAGATTGAGGAGGGGTGAGCTTACTGTATTGTGATAGGCCACATTGTTTATGTCTGTGATTGTCCAAGCACACTCTAGGCAGAGCATGCTTGAGCGATTCTCTGAACACTTATCCCTACCACAAGTACTGCCGCTGCAAGTTGCAACTTGCACCTACAACTTGCACGTACAGTGAACGCCATGCGAGATCAAGAAAGATGTCCCTTTTCTGGTTGGCAAATTATTCATTACATTGTAAGAACACTAGCAACATACAAAATCCATATAAGTACTGTTCAAATCCTCTAAGAAGTGGCAACAATTCAAATTGTTTTTCTTTCCCTAGATATAAATAAAAAGAATAGCACAAAATCACACCAAAAAATGTCAATCTGGTTCAATTGGCTGTTGCACTTTTTGGTTTCTGCAAAACACCCACCCAGCGCTTGCCGCTTGGGGCCAGACCGGTCTGCAGAAGACACACGATAATGTGAATTCACGCAACCGGGATGGTTTACCAGGCTAGATCTATTCTAGGATAAAATGCAAAGTAGGACATTCCAATTATGACAATCTGAAAATGCTAGTGTCTGTAAAAAAAAAGATCCTGATTTAGTATTTCCACAACCCATATTTGGGAACTAAGGAACTAACTTTGATGGTGAGTTTGGAGGACGCTTGAGGGCCAAATGGTTCTTAATGGTATTGTGTTACTTTGGTCTCTCTTACAGGCACTTCACTTAAATAGGTTATCTTGATTTTCATCCCAATTAGTTTTTTTTCCTTTCATGCTTGTTTTCTTGCATTTTATGGGCAGATGAATCAAATGAATGTACCTAGATCATCCCATAATGTCTACGGAAGAAGCCCCATGTAGGATATAAAAACATCACTCAGAAAGAATTATGGAAAGTGAGAAGGAAAAAACTGTTAAGAAATGGAGAAAAGACTTTCGTCATTAAAAAGTACAGTCTTGTTATTATCTTTGTGATGGGAATGCAGTTTAATGTTGCTTGGAGGATGGTTTAATGTAGCTTGGGGAACACAAAGTCATCCAAGGGGTTTTATTCCTAAGCAATAGTTTACATTAATCTGTGGTGCACGGGTACACAAAGCCTCCCGTCAATACATATATTAGGATACTGAGCCTGAAATTATATAAAAAAAGCAACAATATACTGTACAAATCAAATCATTAATTTTGTCGAAGTGTGAAAGGTCCAGAAAACTACATAGTATAACATGTTGCCTCATACAGAAAATAAATACATTAACTAAACATGGTGCATAATATGCAAAATGGATTTTGAACATACTAGGCTAGGAGAAACTATATTTGGTTGCCAAACTATAGTATATTTGTGAAAACTCTTAACCTTACTCCCGAGTGCCATAGAATGCTCACTGCTCCTACTAGTTAGGATGGGTAAATAAATGCAGAGGACAAATTTCACGTACCGGTATATGCAAATATACAGTGACAGAAAAAACACCCCAAGGAGTGGGGACTATTCAATCTTTCTATATATATAAGGTACTGTATATATAATTAGTTTTCTCTTCTTTCTCTTCACTTTCAAACAAAGATAGATAGCATCCAATCTATAATTTCAGTTATTGGTTGAGTTCATTACTTCTTTTTTCATAGAAGCTTTCATACAATGTAGACTCTATGGGTTTTACAAAAAACAAAAGATAAGTATAAAAATACACACCACCACGTATCCACACTACAGTAATCCCTCCCTGTATAAAAGTATATATCAATATACTGTAATTCCTGTACAATATAACACATGCACACACTACAGTAATCCCTCCCCTAAATATAAAGTTATATCGCTGTGTATAAAATATATACTAACACATACACATTACAGTAATTGCTCCCCCACACACAATGTACAGTTAGGATACTAGTGTCTGATGATCTGAGATGTCTGATTGGTTTACAGGCAGTAAACATGGGCATCATAACTTCCAATGTAATCTCTCTCGTGATACATGAACAGCCTAGTTATTTTTACCACTGTGAATCGTCCTATAATGTAGGTTGAAGATGTGAGATTACCAATCTCATGAATTCCAAATGCATGCCTAAATGCTTATCAAACGCACAGTCTAGCAACAAAGTGACATGCTGGCCTCATACTGTTCCAGACTCTTCAATACATGGTTTCAGTCTACAACTGAGAATGCACTCTTATTTAAAGCGTCTACTGGAGTGCAAGTCTACAAAGATAAGTTACTATAAGTATCGCAGCACCATACAGTATGCCATTGTCCTTATATGAACCTTTGTCTCGGCATAATAGTGTTTTCTGTTCCAGATTCTTCTCCTCTGTGGATGATTATGAGGGTATGTGTGCGAAACTGTTATCTAAATGTGAACGTGATGATAACATCAGCCTAAGACAGAGACAGGGGGGACTGTGAGAGCAGCACTGGCAGAATGAGAGGCATGTGGACTAGGTCTTACTCGGCATCATTAAATACACAACATAGCTCGGAAGGCAGCGCTCTTTCACATCCATATGTAAACCATTTCTCCCCCCCCCCCCCCCTCCCCTCCCTCTCTTAAAACCTCCGGCTCATTAGTGTTGCCTTTATGACATGGCTTTACCTAAATGCTGTGGATTTTTCCATTCCCTCCTCTGGCCCGTTTGCAGACTTCTACCCAGTAGCTAAAAGAGTGCCCAGGAAGACATTCTTGAGTGGTGATTGCTGCTTTTCTACTCAAGCCCTCTGCATTGCACTCGATGAGAATCTAGTCCAGTCCACAAAGGGCATCACTTGTTATTGACAATATTATATGTACCTGTCAAACTACTTCACTAGAGTGAGAAACGCCCACGGACACAACAACCGAGGGAGCTCCATTGATCTCGTTCCCCCCAAATTCGGCACAAACATGGGGATGATGAATGCATTCTACTATTATTCCACCAACTACACATTAAGTGTTCTTCTCTACATGTTCAAATTCACAACTAAACAGTGGCCTTGCAAAGAGGATATCAAAGCAAGGTAATGACAGCCTGCCTCCAACCCGTATCCTTTTAATCCCCATATACCCCCACCCCGCAGCACTGAATGCAGGCCAGAGCAGTTCCCTGTAACCTGGCCCCTGTAAGCCATTCTCTGTCCCAGTCGCCCAGGCTGAGGAGGGCAGACAGGAGGGTACTGGCTGCCTGGTCCTAATGAGGGTCTTCCTGGGACCTGGGACCTGAGACAAAAGCTGGGCTCACAGTGCCAACTGTTGAGGACGCCCTGCCACCTAAAAGTCTTGCTCTTGTCACCCACACTTTAGGGAGTAGAGCCTCCTTGAGCATGCACACACACACGCACGCACGCACGCACGCACGCACGCACGCACGCACGCACGCACGCACGCACGCACGCACGCACACACACACACACACACACACACACACACACACACACACACACACACACACACACACACACACACACACACACACACACACACACACACACACACACACACACACACACACACACACACACACACACACACACACACACACACACACACACACACACACACACACACACACACACACACACAGTATGTGAACATGTGCACACAAACACTAAATATCTCCAAGACAACAAAAGACATACATTCCTAAATATGTAAAATCCAATGATTTTCTGCTTAAGAGCCACAAGGTGGAGCTGACACACACACTTTCAGATGCTCTCTAAAACACCCCCACAAAGGTGTAATTTCTTTCTGCTGCCTGTTATGGTCTAAGTCACATCTGATATTACTATTACCATGACAACTAATTCAGATTGAGCACAACAATCTGCACGAAGCCCATTGGAGATCTAAGATTATGTTGCATGTTTAAAATAGCCATTATTTACTGGCATGCCTGACTTTGTATGATCCTCCAACATTCCAAGATCCCAAGATGTCACGTCGTTGATGCTATGATATGGAGACAAAAACATGCCCAGAGTAGACAGACTGCAGATAGAGACAGAGGGCAGGAGAAGGACAGACAGAGAGAAAGAAAGAGAAGAGTAGAGGGGGAGAGAGGAGGAGCGAAGATGATTACAGGAGTGCATAATGCCCAATTTATGCTCTGTCGTAGGACAGTGTCACGTGTGGGAAAACAGCCGATCTACAAGGTGCCCGACACTGTCGTACGAACGAGTATAAATTGAGCTTAAAAGGGCTTGAGAGATCCAACTTTGCCAACTGGCTCCTGTATTTTATAGAGAGAGTGGTTTGGGGTGAGAAGTTTTTTCCTGTTTATCCATTCAGTGGAAAATAATATCCTGCAACAAGCCAATAAGTTTCTGCCTTTGAACTGGAAGAGAGTTTTTCTTTTCCAGCGGGCTCAGGCTCTTTGCGAGAAATGCAGGCAGAGCCATTGGACGGAGGACTTCCCAGCAACTGCCTCCAACCCTGCACACATGTTTGTGATAGACCTTCACAAGCCCCAGTAATCCGAGGGCAACTCATTCAGAGAGAGAGAGAGAGAAAGAGAGAGAGAGAGAGAGAGGGGGGGGGGGGGGGGGGAGAGAGAGATGAAAAAGGGGGAGTGGTAAGAAGGAAGAGAAGGAGATAGGGAGGAGGGAGAGAATGGACTTTAAAGCAGGGAGTGGGCTAAGAGAGGGAGGGAGGCAAGAGGGGGAAAAAGGAAACATTTTAGAGTGTGTATCTGCTGTTTTGCCTCTCAAGAGAGCGCTCTGTTGACTGCTCAATTTTGAAATGGCAGGCTTGCTTGTTCTTCTTAGCCGAAGCTTCCCTGTCGAGCTGTTATCCTCCTCTACATTTTGATATGACAATTGACACAATCATCCTCTGCACCTTTTTAAGACTGGGAGAAAACAGTCTAGTTAGTTTGACACATCCGTGTGTTTATCTTTGCCATCCACCTTTCAAGTGAGTAGAAATTGACATTTCAAAGCAGTTAGGGGAGAAAAAAAGGTCTCATAGTGGAACTTGCCCCTTGACACAACAAGCATGTTGGGGGAAGCGCTCTTTCATGTTTTTTTGCCCCTGCCCCTGAAAGAGAGTGCATGTCACTGTGTGTGTGTGTGTGTGTGTGTGTGTGTGTGTGTGTGTGTGTGTGTGTGTGTGTGTGTGTGTGTGTGTGTGTGCGTGTGCGTGTGCGTGTGCGTGTGTGTGTGTGTGTGTGTGTTCTGCAAGCCATGAGAGTGAATCCATCTATCAGGATATTCACATGTGTGCAGCAGCAGCTACCAGCCTCTCAGGCATAAAACCCCACACACAACGCAGAGCTCACCAGTGCCTCAGACACAGTGTGTAATCCCTTCTTGCTTAATTTCCTCTCATCCTTCATAAATCACCATTAGAAATGTGCAGACAGACAGCCGAGTGTAAACACCTGTTGTGCTGCACAGGGCTGTTTTAATGTGTGCGTGAGTAAATGCGAGTGAGTATGAGTTCGTAGTATAAGAGGGGGGTAGGGGTGATGGGTAGGGGGAATCCATTGTGAGAAGCTGGCTAGGAGGGAGGAGGGGGGTTGGACTGTGAAATCAGAAACAGCCCCAGCAGGCTACAAAAGAAGCCTCGGCTGGAATAACTCACTCACAAAAGTTACTCTGCCTTCCTGAGTGCTAGCAGATTGGCGCATCCCCAAACACGAAGACTAGATCCATCGAGCAGAGCAGCCCTTATAGGCTCCTCTCTCCTCTCTTCCTCTTACCTCCTCTTTTATCATCACGTCACATCGCGACATGTCACGTATCTCCTATCCTCTCCTCACCTATCCAGCCTTCTCTTCCCAACCCTTGGTTTCCTTCTTCCCCTTTATTCCCTCTCCTCTCCTCTCGACCAGTAGCATTCTACTGTTGCATGTACACCACAAGAGAATGTTATCAACTTTCTTCATCAGTAGAGAGGAAGACAAAAGACAGGAGTTGCATTACCTTACTGGCGCCCTCACCAAGATGTACCAATCTATTTGTTGAGCACCGACTTGGTATATTTAGAATAACAGTGGATGATGTCACCACTGTTTATCCCTGTTGTAGCAATAGACTCTCTGGCCCTCTAAATGTTTTGAACCCTAAGAGACTGGCCAGCATTGGTCCACTTGAAACAGTTGGCTTTATAATCTTGACCTGCGGATCTGCACAAACTGTGCTTTCCACTTAATTTCCAATTTACCCATTTATAAAGTGTTTGGATATAAACAGCCCTTTGTGTGGGTAGTACTTCATGCAGTTCATGTTGTTGTCTCCGCCAGGCCAAAGTCAAGGCAGAGACTATGTTTTCGCCTCTGTCCGTCCGTCTTTCTGTCCGATTTTTCATATTCCATCCTGATTGGCTAAGGTGAAATGCCACACATCATGAATGCAGCCCCTGATTGCTGGGAAACTTTGCATTCACATTCCCACTAATCCAAGGAAGAACGTTCATCCCAAATGTTTCAAATCTCCTCCTCACAACAGCCCACTTCACGTTTTGGCCTATAGCTCTCCATAAGTCTTACAAACAACATTTTTCCCCCTGGATTCCTTGGATCATGATGCAACGTATAGGCCGAGCCATTTGTGCCAGATTACATTTTCTGCATTTCTAAATTCTTTTTGTGTTTTTCCTTCAAAACGCACTTTTTGCTACTACTCCTACAGATTTTGTCCAAAAATCACAAAAAATCTGTACACATTATCTCTGGGATCATGTGATCAAGATGTATGAGTTTGAGTTCTCAGATCCCATTCCAAGTGGCTATGACCAAAGTTTGCGGGCCCAGGGTAGGTAACCCAGCCTGGTGGAGATCTGTGCTCCGAGTTGCACACTTTTCTAGCTTTAACACTCAATCCACAAGTGAAATGAATGATGTCAAATTGAATGGAACGGCACTCACTGCAATACGATCACTCTGTAAACTCCTAATTACTTTAAAGAACAGTGCCATATCACAACACTTACACCATTTGTGCCACACATGTAAGGGCTCTACAGAATAACTCACGTTAATGTGAAATGCTGGAGCATGCAAAACGCGTTGATCCGTGCATAGGTACCGAGCGCAGTCAAATGCATAATGTCAGCCTTACCTCCTGAGTTGGAGAAAAGTGAATGAGGTCACCATACTGCAAGGCAGGATGACAATGCAAACCGAGATGGACAACCTAGACAAGACGAGACAGACACCGTTGCCTGAAGTGGAAATAAAGTAAGGTATCCAAGTATCTCTAACACGCACGAATGGGCCCACTTACGTACATGTGCACGCGAGTTAGTGGATGGGAAAGCAGGGGTTGGGGAGGGGGGGGGGGGGTAGAGTACGTGTGCACATGGCTGTGTTTAGGCCCAGAGGCTTGTTTAGCTGACCTCAGTGAAAGCAAACCTCATGACAGAAGGTCTGGCATTGTCTGTGTGCCCGGGCTGCTCTGGAGCCAGACGGTCTGCCGGCCGCCAGCTTTGCTTGCTTATAACTGCTGAGAACATCCGATCCCCTTGGGGAGGACAGGGGAGGGAGGTAAAGGGAGGGGGAGGGGGAGGGGGAGGGGGGGCACCGCTCGCCACTCTGCTGCTCTCCGTCTTTATCTGTGCTCTTTAGACAAGGAACAAACATTAGCCAGGTCATCAGCCAACATGTTTATTATGCGAGTGTGTGTGTGTGTGTGTGTGTGTGTATGTGCGCGCACATGCACTGCATTGAAAGTAAGGCCCAAGGATCCTCACAAGGATACAAGGATACTCTCAGGGTTAAATTAACACTCATGATTTTACAATTTAGAAATGTTTGGAAAATCATGATAATGAGCATATTTAACTGATCCTTAATCCCACCAAGAGACCGTTTTAGCAATATGATTGGATTTATAATAGTTTTATGATTAGAATTAGACTGAGGTTAAATTAAGGGCAAATGCTAAGGTTATATGTGGTGGTGATGTTTAAGGTTATGCTTATAGGTTAAGGAGTGAATATA